>NC_133432.1:41149417-41454912 GCF_011762505.2 Arvicanthis niloticus
GGGAAAACAGCACGTAATGATGGAGTCAAAGACAAGAGTTATCTGTCTACTAGTTCGGGAACGATGACTGTCACTAGCAACACCAGAAGCTGAGAGAAAGGCCATGAAGGCTTCCTCTCAGGGCTCTCAGAGAGCATAGCCCTGCCGACATCTTGACACTGAACTTCCGTTTTCTGTGTGAACCTTTCGTTTGTCGTATGTTGCTGTAAGAGTGATAAAAGCTCAGATAATAATCCACACGAGTGGTTCCAGCTCAGAATGCCTCCTTATGATGCCCCCACCCCCTCCCAGCAGAAGGCACATGTGTTCCAATCCATCCCACTGAAATGAAAGATTATTTTTCCTTGAAGCCTGTCATGCTCTAACTTGCTTACTGTCACGTATCACGGTAGCTTCCAGAAACAGAGACAGGATACCGCTGAAGAAAGACAAGTGGCCACAGCAAGCAGTGTACATGGGTTGACAAACAGTGCACGCAAGAAATGACATAATCACTCATCTAGAAATTTGAGCAAACACTTGCTGGAAGATACAGTAAGATTCCCAGAGCAGTCAACGTGTACATCCTTTACTCTGTCATTAAGCAATACAAGGCCAGGCCCAGAGCAGTAAGTATACTGAGCTCATAGGTATCACTGAGACCCAATGTCTGTCAACATGTCGTCTCTGGCTTTGACATTGATTTATTGAAGGTTTTAAGGAGATGAGTACTGTTCAAAGATTCATTTTTTTTTCTTATGTTATCAGTATTCTGAAGAAATTGCTTTCAGTGTTGTAAATAGAGTTGTCCAGTAAAATATAGGAGACTCAATTAAATTTTAATTTTGAACAATGAATAATGTTCTGGTATAAAAGTGTCTCAAGTATGGCATGTGCTTTTGTGTGTTTGAGGGGTTTTAATATCCTTTGTTAATCCTTTGATAGTTTCATGTGTGCTTGTAATGTATTTTGATCATAGCCATCACCCCATTGTCTTGTCCTGCTCCGAACCTTTATTCTTCTGAACAAATTCAGCTCCTACTTTCATGTGATGGTGTGTGTGTGTGTGTGTGTGTGTGTGTGTGTGTGTATGTATGTACTGTAAGTGTACCTGAACATACACATCCATACCACATGCATGCAGTGCTCTCAGTGGCCAGAAGGGGCATCAGATTCCCTGGAACTGGAATTACAGACAGTTGTGAGCTACCATGTATATGCTGGGAACTGAACCCAGGTCCTTGGCAAGAGCAGAAGGTATTCTTTAACCAGTGGGCCATCTATCCTGCACCTGGAATGGATTTAAATAGCCAGATTATATTTGCCAAAATTCACTGACCTGTATATTTAAAATGCGCAGAATTTACAACAGGCAAACAACATCTCTAAAAATAAATGCCCTATTTGCTTAAGCTTGGGGAGTCGGGTTTCTGTGAAAGTGGTTGACCGTTAAGTCCTGATTAATTAAAAGATAAAGATGAGAGTGGTGAACTGAAAGCAAGTGGAATCTGGGATCAGCCTGCTCGGTTCTAAAGCCTTCAGAGAGAGCTGTACTGGTTGCACTAATCACATTCTTAGGGCTTCTGGTTCAGTTGGGTGATAAAACTACCCAAGAGACTAAGATTTGGGGCAAATCGTGTGGATGAAAATGAGACCGTATATCCTTATTCCGAGGGGAGACTGAAGGTCCAGGAGAGTTATACTCTCTAGCATTTGAAGGCAACTTGGGAAAGCTTTAGAAACTTGCAGCCATGAAATCAAGTGTTTGAACCAGACTTACCTAAGTTTTCAACACACAGAAGGGCCCACAATGACATCTGAGTTAGACTGGGAAGGGGAAAAAAAGAGATGTTACACCTGATGCTTTGGTTCCGGCCAGCAGCCGGTTGGTGTCTCTGTTCTCGCCCTTTCCCGTGGCTCCTGTCTGGACTAATCTAGAGTGGTTTTAGCTCAAAGCAGCTTTTGCAGCCTCACAGGACCCTCCTGTGGCAGTGCTCCCTCTGCCCATCATTCTACCCAAATCCATTGTCCACAGGGGGCAGAGTCCGCTCTGCAGGTTCCTAGCCTTGCTGGTAAGAGAATTTTAAAAATAGCTAGCCTCGGAAGGGAACCGGAGGACAATTTATTGGAGTCAGTGAGCTGAAGAGCAACATGCCAAGTGACAGGGAGACGCCAGCAGCTGCCGAGGGGATATGGAAAGAAGAAGAAATAGAAACTCGAAGGCCTCATAGAGGGCAACTCAAAGACACCCTGCGGGGGACAAGGTGGGAAAACCAGGAAAGAGAGCCCTTGCTCCTTCAGTGTGTGAAGGAACACAACGCTGCTTTCTTCTCTGGGTAATGTGGACCTTCAACACAAAACCGGCAACTTTCAGGTCAAAAGAGGAGAAAGTACTTAATGGTAATATTATTTAGAATAGTCTCGCAGCCAGCTAAAAACTTGCTTGGGGTATCCTCAGATTCAGGACAGATCTAAGACAGGAAGGCATCTTGCTGCTGGTTCCCTTTACTGTTGTCCACTTTGCGTGAGCCATAGCTTTGGGCCAGGAGAGAGTGACTAAAAGCAGTGATCACTGTCGACTTCCCTTCAAGTTTTGTCAGCTTTGAGTCACTCTAAGGTAGTATCCTTGGTTCCTCGTTAATGCTGCAGTTCGTTTCAAGCTTCTTGTGGATCTTTATCGCCTATGAAAGACCAGTGCCAGCTTATTGTCAATTTAGCAATGGAAGGCTAGCGCCTAAAGATGTGCTGAAAGCAACACGCAGGGTTTTTTTTTTTTTTCATTATGTTTTATAAATTGGCTTTTAAAATGTTTTCCCCTTTGTTTTTACTTAGTTATTGCTGACACCAATCATGCCGCTTGCCTCAGAGGAAGCCACCATATTGGAATTCATATGAGGGGTCACCCCCAGGGTCTTTATAGTAATCCCACTCAGCCAGCCCTAGTGGAGACACCAAGAACAGAAACCGGAAGCTGTCCATCTAAACTGCATGCCTTCTGGGGGATGCACATGTAAGCTATCAAGTACAAATCCCAAGATGTCTTCCAGATTCCTTGTGGAACCCAAGTGGTGGGGGTGCCTTAGTTAGGGTTTCCATTGCTATGAAGAGACACCATGACCAAGGCAAATCTTATAAGGAATAACTTTTAATTGGTGCTGGCTTACAGGGTCAGAGGTTCAGTCATTAATTATCTTCAAGGTGGGAAGCATGGCAGCATCCAGACAGACACGGTGCTGGAGGAGCTGAAAGTTCTACATCTTATTCCAAAGGGAACCAGAAGAAGATTGTCTCTCATGTGGCCAGGAGGAGGGTCTCAAAGCCCACCCCCACAGTGACTCACTTCCTATAACAAGGCCAAGCCTACTCCAATGAGGCCACACCTCCTAATGGATGCACTCCCTGGGCCAAGTATATTCAAACCACCACCTGCCTGCCTTGTAGGGGTGTAGGGAGTCTATTCCTAATCCCTTTGTTTGTTGGAAAAACACCAGGCCAGTGCTGCTGCTGCTGGCAGTTAATGGCCGTGCTTGTGATACTAGTGGCACTATAGGAAGATAACACTCTTGGAACCACAAAAAAAAAAAAAGAATGTCTTAGTTAAGAGTTTTCCTGCTGTGAACAAACACCATGACCAAGTCAACTCTTATAAGGACAACACTTAATTGGGGCTGGCATACAGGTTCAGAGGCTCAGTCCGTTATCAGCAAGGTGGGAACTTGGCAGCATCCAGACAGGCATGGTGCAGGAGGAGCTGAGAGTTCTACATCTTCATCTGAAGGCTGCTAGCAGAACACTGGCTTCCAGGCAGCTAGGATGAGGGTCTTAAAGCCCATACCCACAGTGACACACCTACTCCAACAGGGCCACACTTTTTAATTGTTGCCATTCCTTTGGCCGAGCACACATGAACCATCACAGAATACATGAGCAAAATGAGAGTAACTCAGCAGGACAGTTTCTCTTTTGTAAAAAAACAGTTACCCAGAGGTACCATCGAGCTTACAAAGCCAGGATAGCCTCCATCTGTTATCCCTAATGCATGTGGGGACTGTATCTACTGTATCTGATCCCACTGATGGAAGACTTCACAACCACCCAGAAGAGAAAGGAGAAGGCTCAGAGAATATGGGCCTATGTCAAGATAACTAAGTTTGATTAAAAAACAAAACCAACCAGACAAACAAACAAAAACACTTCCCACAGTGATAGTTTCTTCCTTCCTTCCTTTCTTTCTTTCTTTCTTTCTTTCTTTCTTTCTTTCTTTCTTTCTTTCTGTCTGTCTGTCTGTCTTTCTTCCTTTCTTTCTTTCTTTCTTCCTTTCTTTCTTTTTCTCTTCCTTCCTTTCTTTCTTTCTTTCTTTCTTTCTTTCTTTCTTTCTTTCTTTCTTTCTTTCTTTTTTTCTTTTGCAGCCAGGCTCATCTTACTGCAACTCATCGTAGCAATGACTTTGTCATTTCAGGGGACAGGGAGAACCACATAGCTCTGGTTATGAAGTACCCTTTTGAAAGATCTCAGATGCAAGTTCAAGAGAAGCAGATTGTTGAGGGAGAGTGCGGTGGTTTAAATTAGAACATTTCCTTATAGTCTCAGAACTAAAGTCTTTGAACATTCCCCTCCAGTTGGTGGCACTGTTTGTGGACATTTAGAAGGTGCTGGAGAAAGTTATGTCACTGGGGGTGGATTTTGAGAACTTGAACCCTCACCTACTTCTTCATGCTTGTGGCTTAAGATGTGAGTTCTACCTCACGCTGCCACATCCGCCTCCCACCTGACGCCATGGACTCTCACCCTCTGGTACGATAAACGAAAATAAACCCTTTCTTCTCTAAGTTGCCTCGGCCATGATGTTCTATCATAGCAACAGAGAAATAGCCAATACAGAGGGTAATGAATTTATTAGAAGAGTTATTCCTGCCACAGGCAGGTGACAACATGGCTGGGGCTCTGAAGAGAGGAAGTGAGGGATCACAAGGTACAAGTGGAAATTTTCTTCTCTTTTTCTGAGGATGAGAGTGGCTTCGCAGCCTAGGCCCTCAGCCAAGCTCTCTGATTTCCAGACAGGAAGCAGGCAGGCTGGTGTGAAGCAGGGTTCCTGGCCATCAGTACCCACGTGGGTGTCAACTCCCTGGCACCTGGGAGTCTGTTAGCTAGAGATTCACAGTCAAGGTCTCAGCCAGTACCAGCCGGTTCTTATGAGAGGGGAAGGGCCAAGGCAGGCTGTAAGGCAGCTGGATGCTAACGTCACATCTGTATGCTCTTAACATGGGCTCCAAAGTTAAGAACAAAGAAACACTCATCTTCCAGCAGAAGTGAACAGTTGGAGGCTCCAGTTTTTTTTCCCACTTCCCAGCCTATAACTTGACTTACCCAATCTGGAACATGCACGCACGCACGCACGCACATGCACGCACATTTGTGCGCACACACAACCCTGCAGGCATGCAGCTCCGCTCCCTCCAAGCCTCATGATCAAGCTGACTTGTTCCTAACTGTCCATCTCACCAGCCTCTTCCTGCAGGTGGCAATATGCAAAATGGCATGCAAAGCTTCAAACCTCCAAACTTCAGGTAACCACATCATCTCAGAGTGGTGGATGAGACTATGCTGAACTCCGATCCCCCACAAACCACACAGGGGCCGTGGACGACCTCTGGCATTCCTGTTTGAACTGCTAGGCCCTTTCTTCTGATGAAGCTATTTTCTCCAGGAATGCTTTTGCCATCAGAATTGTAGAGACCTCCAGAGTACGTTGACCCTGCAGAATACTCTGCCCCTGGTGTAAGTCTGCTAGGCAAAACCAGATAAACATGCTTGTGTCTCTCCCCGACGTCAGAACATATTGAACAACAATAAGTTCACAAGCTGTATCAGTTTGCCAAGTAGTCCCTGTTTCCCTTGGTATCTGGCTGCTGGCAAACATGAGTTCTTTTATTCTAATCTTCAGTATTAACTCTCAGATCACACATTACATATCACACTGGAAGTATTTCTATATATGTTCATATGTATAGATGGAGATGCAAAACCTGTAAATGTTGAGGAGGCCACAATGGCAGTTGCTAAGCTCAAAGAGGTCTCACTGGAGGCAGAGGCACAGCTGGATGCTAACGTTACATTTTCATATACTTTACCTGGGCAAATACAGGTGTTTAGATAAGGTATTAGCAAATTCAGGCCTATCCTGGTAGTACACTTCCTTAATCCTAGCACTCAGAAGGAAAAGTGGGGTGGATCTCTATGAATTCCAGGCCAGCCTGGTCCACATATGAGTTCCAGGAGAGCCAGGGCTACATAGTGAGATCTAAAGATATGCTGGAAGCTTCTGGGGGTTGGGCCAGGTTTCCAGCTTGAGTGAAGCTAGAGGTGAGGAGAAAGACTGGGTTTGGGTGGATGATGAATGGATGGATGGATGGATGGATGGATGGATGGATGGATGAAGAGACAGGTGAGTGGAAAGGTGGATGGATGGATGGATGGATGGATGGATGGATGGATGGATGGATTTGAGGGTAGGTGGATGGATGAATGGATGGATGAATGAATGGATGAGTGGGCAGATGGGTGGGTGGATAGGTGGATGGGTAGGAATGTAAGTGGGTGGATGGGTAGATGGGTGGATGGGTGGGCAGGTGGGTGGGTGGGTGGGTGGGTGGGTAGATGGATGGATGGATGGATGGATGGATGGATGGATGGATAGGTGGATGGGTGAGAATGTAGGTGGGTGGATGAGTAGATGGGTGGATGGGTGGATGGGTGGGCAGGTGGGTGGATGGGTAGGAGGGTAGGTGGATGGATAGGAGGGTAGGTGGATGGGTAGGAGGGTAGGTGGATGGGTAGATGGGTGGGTGGATGGGTAGATGGGTAGGTGGATGGATGGGCAGATGGGTGGGCAGATAGGTGGATGAGCAGGAATATAGGTGGGTGGATGGGTGGGCAGGTGGGTGGTTGGGTAGGAGGGTAGGTGGATGGGTAGATGGGTGGGTGGGTGGATGGATGGATGGATGGATGGATGGATGGATGGATAGGTGGATGGGTGGGAATGTAGGTGGATAGACAGGTGGGTGGATGGGCAGGTGGGTGGATGGGTGGATGGGTGGATGGATGGATGGATGGATGGACAGATAGGTGGATGGGTGGGAATGTAGGTGGGTAGATGGGTGGATGGGTGGGCAGGTGGGTGGATGGGTGGGCAGGTGGGTGGATGGGTGGGCAGGTGGGTGGATGGGTAGGAGGGTAGGTGGATGGATAGATGGGTAGGTGGATGGATGGGTGGATGGGTAGGCAGGTGGATGGGGGAGTGTAGGTGGATAGGTGAAATGTATGGATGGATACAGTTCAACTGATGCAATGGTCACTGCGCTCAGGTAAAGCCCTCGGAACAGCTGAGCATTATCTACCCGTGTGTCCCTTGATGTCACACAGTGTGGTCAGATAAAATACCAGTAGGGCCTTACAGTGTTAAATACCCTCCTCTCTAAAGCATTCGGGCCAGGGTGCTGTACCCTATGACCATCTGGTGGCTTCCAGTTCTCCAGCCTAGATTTTACGACATGCTTTTAATATGTCCACACGGTCATATGATCCAAATATATTTGGGTACATTCATAGGTAGCACATAGTTACCGTTCTTAGCCTGTGCCCCTAAAAGCCAGATTTAATTAGTAAGTCAAAGAAAAGACCCAAATGAAGAGTGAAACGCAGAAAAGGGAGATGCTCTTCCATGTGGCCGCACTGAGAAGAGGAACACAGAGCGATCCAGCAACCCCAAGTCCATTTTTAGGACATTTAAGTAGAAGGCTGGGGTTATGTGTATCTAAGCAGTCCTGGTCAAGGTGTGGTCCAGCCCATCACTGATTCAACACTGTCTCTCTTGTAAAGTGATTTGACAATCTGTAAATCTCTTTCAGGAGAAAAATTTTCCCTGACTGACCCAGGCTTTAGGCTTTCTTCCCACATGAGGTTTGGGGGGGGGGGGCGGGGAATTGTAACTTCTTGATGGTCTTTTGTTTCAATGATCTGATAGGCAAAATGAGGGACGGCAAATGTCTCTTTTTACTATCTTAATCCCTGCCAGACTGGACGTGGGACATTTTACTTATAGAAATAAGTTATGTATCAATCTGTGCTTCCTGGATGGTACAGAACAGATAATGTCTATGTGGCTACAAACCAGTCGCCCTACCTCTGTGTTTATGCTTAGAGACAAATGCTACTTGTTAAATAGAGTCACAGCAGCTAGGAAGCAAAGGAGGGAAGAAAGACATGGTCCCAATATCTCCTTCAAAGGCCTGTCCCTACAGTCCTAACTTCCTCCGCTAAGCCCCACCTCCTAGAGGATCCATCACCTCCCATTGGAATGGCAGGCATCTGATAGTCAGGCCCTAGGCAGACCCATACTGTATAAGGACTGAGTTAGCAAGGTGGTACTCCTGTTAGGCTCTTCCAGAGAGCAGCGGATGCACTAGTTTTAATGTTTGATTATCATTACAAGGAAGACATGATTTTAAAATGCTTGCGTTGACCTCGACTACTGCAGTCGCGGCTGTTTTCCCAGCCCCGGCAGAATCTAATTTAGAAGCTCTTCACCCTTTCCCAGTCTTCCTTCCGTGTCTTTGGCTCTGTCCCAAATCAGACTTCATCTGGTGCAACAAAGCACGGTATGAATCCCAACGGGGTTGACTTGGAGCCTGTTACGAGATCTGCAAGAAACGATGTTTACATCCTGGTGCTTTTCTTTCTCTTCCCATATCACCTGGACAGGTATTCCCTTCAGGCTCGCTGTAACTGTCACGGAAGGCAATTTCACGAGAGGCTTCCTTCCACTTGGGATTTCTAGGCAGAGGGGTTGCCATTAGCATCTGATTTGCACGGAGTCGGTTGGCCTCTGCTGCCAAAGAGAGAGGCAAGAGACAGGCTTTCTGTAACACTGGCAGTCTGACTTCATCTCCTCCATCAGATCGGCAGCAAACTGGGCTCCCGCCTGTCAGACCTACCTGGAGCGCCCTCTTTCATGCAGCCCTGTCTGTCCGCGGGAGGACCAGTTCTGGGAGGTGGATGTTGTTCTTCGGGATCCAAAGGCCATATGCTAAAAATATTGATGGCAGAGACTGACACCCGAAGCGCTCTTGGCAGTGAGGACACTGTGCTGTGAAGTGGAGCCTGTCCTTCAGGGAAAGATCTCCCAGCTGTCCAGTGTAAACAAACACAGTGCCCAGCCCTACATGAGCTCTGAGAACAGGGAGGGGCTTCTCACTCTGGGTGACTGGGGATCACTCCTCTTTCTAGCCCCACACCCTCAGCTTTCTGGTCTAAGTGTCCTCTTTGGGTAAATGAGATCTTGATACCCCATAGTTATGGGTTGAGTATCCCCTAAATCAACCTGTTGGAACACGTGGAGGGTTCAATGAATGTATTAATGTCTTCCTTCTGTGTTTTGGGTAGCTCTCAGGAAAGTGAGTGAGTTCTTACTCCCTTGGTGCCAAACTCGTTCCTGGCCCATCAAGCTGTGAGAAAGAGAGGCAGCCTCCTTTGAGGCAACACACGGCCTTCACCAAGCAGACATGGCTGCCCAACCGTGGACTTCTCAGGTTCCAGAGCAATCAACCAAAATGAGTGATGTGGCCTCAGTCTCATTAGTGACAGGAAACCAGAAGGTCCAGAGTGTGAGACTCAAGGGGGATAAATAGGCAGACCATCCTTTTAGGGAAGAAGCTTATTGTGGACTGATGAGATGGCTCAGCAGCTAAGGATGTGCACTGTTCTTCCAGAGGACCAGAGTTCAATTCCCAGCATCTGCATTAGGCAGCTCACTCTAGTACAGCTTTGTGTATAAGTCCAGCTCTATAAAAGGCAATTCTTTTGCCTTCTGGGAGTATACACACACACACACACACACACACACACACACACACACACACACACACACACACAGAGAGAGAGAGAGAGCGAGAGAGAGAGAGAGAGAGAGAGAATAAAAATGTCTTAAAATAAGTTTATTAAATGAATTATTAACATCATAGGTATGCAGAAAACATCATAACGGGGCTCTTAGGAGAATTCTGGCCCATAAGAATATATTTTTTTGAAGAATTATTTCTCTTTTTCAGCTGTAGTGGTGCATGTCTTTAATCCCAGCACTTGGGAGGCAGAGGCAAGCAGAACTGTGTGAATTTGAGGCCTTCATGAGAATTCTAGGACAACCAGGGCTATTATACATAGAAATCCTGTCTCGCTGGGAGGTGGTGGCGCACGCCTTTAATCCCAGCACTTGGGAGGCAGAGACAGGCGGATTTCTGAGTTCGAGGCCAGCCTGGTCTGCAGAGTGACAGGACTACACAGAAAAACCCTGTCTCGAAAAAAAGAAATCCTGTCTCAAAAACAAAGCAAAACAAAACAAAGGATTATTTATTTTTAATTATGTGTGTATATATATGGGCATGTTCATGTATGAGCGTAGGTGCTCACAGAGTCCAGAAGAGGGTGTCAGATCCCCCAGAGCTGGAGTTAGAGGCAGTTGTCAGCCACCTGATCCCACGGGTGCTGGAAACAGAACTTGGGTGCCATCTCTCCAGCTATGGAGGAGGGGAGAATGTCTCACGGCGCAGTCACACTATCTCTAACTCCCCAGTGTCAGGGAGAGAAGAAGGAATTCCAGAGAAGAGATGTGCAGCTCAGACGAGGTAGAGAAGTCAGGACGTAGTTCTAGCTGAATTTTGTTGCCTGTGTTGATAAAACTCTAGTTGAGGTATCCCCGTTGTCGTGTGTGGTAGTGTGCAAGCACCAGGAGCCATTTAATGCCCAGGCAGTCTTAAGAGTTCATAGACAAGACCTGAACAGTAAGGGTGCACACCTTTAAACCCAGCACTTGGGAGACAGAGGCAGGCCAGCCTGGTCTACAGAGAGAGTTCCAGGACAACAATGGATACACCAAGAAACCCTGTCTCCAAAAAACAAAAAAACAACAAAAAATAGAGAGAAAAAAGAATTCACAGACAGGCTATTGGTAGGGTCATCCTGTGGCATCCCCTGTGGCAGTAACAATACCCGAATCAACTATGAAAGTGGAGGGCTCCAGATGGTGCAGCCTGAGTGGCTTTGGGTCTTGGGCTCTTACATTTGCAGCCTTTTTATTTGGGTAAAAATAAAACAGGGGGATAGTTATTTTAGAAAAGAGAGGCTGAGGAAGGCCCAAGGAGTAATGGATGTCATCTCAACTCTAGCTTCTTCTGAAATGAATGTGGGGTATTGCAGGGTTAGGAGGGGGGTCTCCCGTGTAGAGTAAGTAGCCAGGACTTGATCTCTTGGGCAAGGATGCTGTCAGATACACAGGAAGGTAATAGATTGACTTTTTAGCCCCAGGTCATCTTAGCTTCAGATCTGTAACATCCTAACTCTCCATACCCAGACATACTACTGGAGTTTTATTAACACAGGGGCAACAAAACTCAGCTAAAGTTACTTTTCTAGGACTTGAAACCTAACAGGCACCTTTCACTGTCCCTTCACATTGCCTCGGTCCTTGACCTCACCCTGAAGTATCTCCTTCCATTTTCACTAAGCAGACTTTGCATGGTCTTTGTCTGCATTATTACGGGGAACTCTTAAGCCGTGTCTCTGCCTCTAACCTTCCCTCTTGGCAACCCAGACATGACAGACTGCATTAGCCTTGTCTTTGCATCTCTTAGAAAACAGTGCCCCGTTGTCTACAAAACAGAGTGCAACACCTCTGTGTCCCTACTAGTTACTCACTGCCGTGTGACAAATTACTTCCAAAAGTTAGTGACTTATTATGACAATAAAAGATTATCTTTCCAGTTAGAGAGATTGGCTCAGCAGTTCAGAGCACCCATCAGTCTTGAAGAGGACCAGGGTTCGGTTCCCAGCACACACATGGTGGCTTACAACCCTTTTTTTTTTTTTTTTTTTGTCTCTGTGAGCATCAAATATGGTGCACATACATAAATGGAGGCCACCATTAAATGCACTCACAAATAAATAATTAAACCTAAAGATCAAAACGGAAGACAAATCAACAGCAACAACAATAACAAAAATGTATTATCTTATTTTTCCTGTGTCTCAGAACTCCAGGGGTATCTTAGCTGAGCTTTCTGGCTCAAGGTCTCACTAGGGTCAAGATTTTGGCTGTGGGCATAGCTATCCTCAGCCTTGATTTGTTCTAGAAGAATCTCTGCTACGATGGCTCACTCATATGTAGAGCGAGTTGCAACTGGCTGTGGGCAGGAGACTCTATTTCCAACCCTCATGTGAGCTTCTTCTTAGACCTTCTGCATCCTCATGGCAGGGCAGCTGGCTTCCCACAAGCAAACAAGAAGGAAGTGGCCACGCCTTCTTCAACCTGGTCCTAGAAGTGCTACTCCACCCTTCCAGACATATTCAGTTGGTGAATCAGTCACCAGTGATTCAAAGATGAGCAAGATGGTTGCAGCTGGTTGAAAGATGTGAGCAGGTTCACAAATGAATGCTGGGCAGCAGCTGGCATTTGGAAGGGGCCGGGATAGCATCACAGACTCCAGTGATGATACAAAAGAGGTATCTTTGGGTCAAGAACTTAACTCTGCTGCAACAGGCTTTGAGAGCAACAGCAGCCCTGCAAAGAATGCCAGACAAATGGAGCATGGTGTACCCATTTCACCTGGACCATCTTCTGAAACCCCAAATTAAACAACCTCACCAACATCACCCTCTTTCCATGTAGGGAAATTAAAAGAAGACAATAAAGAAAATAGAAAAGGTGATGACCTAGGCATGGTGGTGCACGCCTTTAGTCCCAACACTTGGGAGACAGAGGTATGCAAATCTCTGAGTCCAAGGCCAGCCTGGTCTACAGAGCGAGTTCCAAGAGAACCAGGATTAACTCTGTTCAACACCTAGCACCAGGAAGATGAGACAAGAGTACAAGCTCTGCAGTTCACAGGCCATCAATACTGGCCACGACTTTTGAGTCATGACTCAGGACACCAATACAGTACCATTATTTGGCTCAGAGGTTCAATAACAGGATGGGATGTTTTACTTTCTCTCTATTTTGGATTTCCGAAGTATCCTCGTACACGCTCATTCATTTTTAATGTGTTTTCACGCCCGCAATATACATCATGCACATAAAAAAAGTTTGTAAGATCTATGCGCATTTGAGAACTTAATCAAAAGAACACCCATGTATTTACCACCTGCTTGAGACACGAATATCAGTTTATTATTAATAATAAGCACCTACTGTTTTCTAGGTATTTATGATGTGCCAACCCTGTTGCAAATATTTCACATACATTGTCTGCTGGGTCTTCCCAACACCCTTGTGAGTTAGCTACTATTAGCATCGTCTGAGTAACAGAAAAGCAGACGGGGAGGGGGCTCTAGAGAAAGAGCAACAAAAGCACAAGGTACCACAAGAAGCGTATTTAGATCCTGGCAAGCATCTGAAGAAGACATAAAAAGAAAAAAAAAAAAAAACTTGCACAAGATGGACAGACCAAGCTGAACCTCACGGTGGCTCAGTTCATAAGGACTGCAGTGTGTGTGTGTGTGTGTGTGTGTGTGTGTGTGTGTGTGTTGTGTGCGCACTAAGGATATTCTGGGGAGGAAAAGTACAGTATTTCATTACAGGAACAATTATCCATCCATCTCTTTAGCACGGCTTAAGGTGAACCTGCCTTCCTACGGGTGGTTCCTTAGCCTGGTCACTGACTCTGTCCCTCTGAACTGTTAGATCTCCACCCAGGCCAGAGATTCTGTTCTCTGGGCCAGAAGTTTCTCCTTACTGAGCCTTTCTTGCCAACAGTGCCTCCTCCAGAGTGTTTGCCTACAGATAGAGCAGCCATCTAGGTGGCCCCAAAGAGAGCTTAACAAAGAAGGAGCAAGATCTTAAATACTCTAATCCTGCAGTTTAAAAAGGAAATCAAACTGGGGGTGGGGGTGGGGGTGGACAGATGCTCAGTGGTTAAGAACACTGACTACTCTTGCAGAGGACCCCGCCCAGCACCCATGTGGCAACTCACATTCGTAACTTTAGTTCGAGGGGATCCAATGCCCTCTTCCAACCTCTGCAGGCTCCTGTCAGGGTGTCAACCAGCTGCATTTTGGTGAAGGAGAGAATTAAAGAGTCTTCAGGGAAGCATGTTCTCCAGGCTTCTGTAGAGCCACTGCCTGAGAAATGGACCTCTGTTATTGTTTGTTTGTGCTGTTGGGAGTCAAAGCTACGAGCTTGGCTATGCTATGAAGGTGCTGTTTTACCACTGAGCTGCTTCCTCAGCTAACACTGACCTTTTAAAGATACACTCTCAAGAGCTGGCTCCGCAGGCAAGAACACTTGTTGTTCCTGCAGAGGACCTGGGTTCGATTCCCAGCATGGTGACTCCTAATTGCCTAATGGCCATCATGGGAACCAACACCATTCACATGGTGCACAGACACACATGCAGGCAAAATACCTATAAACATAAAATAAAAGTAAATAAATATTTAAAAAATAAAAAAGCAGACAACTCTGCCTCAATGACCCAGGGGTACACAGTGGTCCCATACCCTGGCTCCTGTCAGTCTCACCAGTCCTCTGCTTCTCATCTCAAGGCCTCGTTTTGAAAACACCAGCAGTCTGAACTCCAGCCATCTCTCCAGCCCACAGTGGGTTCCTTTCATTACAAAAAATGTCAGTTGATTATACAAGTAAAACAGGCTCACCGTAGGACTATGTGTTTATTGAGGGAGTAAATCAGCAGAAAGAAAACGCTGCCCCCAAAGCAATTAAAGAAATGCAATTGTCTTTTTTTTTTTTTTCAAATGGAAGATACACTTATGGATGTATTAAATTAAGAAAATTCAATAAAAATGATAAAACACCATGCCAGAGTGATTCTAGGAGAAGCAGCCTGCTTACCCAGCATGTGGGGGAGTTGGGGGGGGGGAAGCTGCTGCTGAAACAGAGACCTTCAGGAGAATGGGACAGAGAGGCTTTTCTGTCCTCTGTCACACATGCTGTCCTCTGAAAGCTTCTGTCTTCCCCTGTTAAAAGTCTATAAAGTGTGTCTGTCTTTTGTGTTCTTATCTTATTACCCACCAGGTACAGGATAAGGCCAACAGCAAATGACCACTGATCTGTATCTTACATGACAACACCCCGCTCATTACGCTGTGAGGGGGTGGTGATGTGTACATCACCTTGGAGACAACAGACCTCAGACCGCTCTCTCTGTTGCTGGCTAGCCCCAGTCGGAATCTCTCATAGTCAGCGCTGTGCTCTTTGGAGCAGCCCTCTTTGCTCCCAATTAAAAACCTCTACTGGTGTTCACACTGCAGTCTTGGTTCTTATTTCTGTAGTCATGGCCAATGGTCCTTATGCTGGAAATGGCTGTCTTTTGGGGCACCACCCAGGGACACACAATAAGACAGTTTCTGGGATGTGGGTGTTGCACTTGGCATCCAGGTTCCCGACAGCCAGTCCCCCTCTCCACGCCCACTCCCCTGCTGCTTCTCCATTGGTTCCTTCAGGCTCCCTTCACAGTGTGGATGGAACTCACGGTCACTCCTTCCTCACCTCCCTCTGCACAAGAGGATCCTTGCCCTGTGTTGGTTACTTTTCTTATACTGTGACTAATTACCTGACAGAAGCATCTTGTGTATTATACGGATGCATCACCTGTCAATTAAAAAGCCTACGGCCTATGGCTTGGGCAGGAAATAGGAGGTGTTACATCCAGGAGGCAGAAAGGATTCTGGGATACAGCCAGGCACACTAAGAGTTGCCTGGGAAGAGGTGATGAAACGGACACATGGTACCTGAGCATAGGTAACCAGCCACGTGGCAGAATGTAGGTTAAAACAAATGGGTTATTTTAGTTATGGTTGTAGTCAGAGGAGAGCCTAGCTCTACAGCCAAGGTATTTGTAAATATATTTTGAGTCTGAGTCTTATTTCTGGGAGCACTGGGCTGGAAGAACCAGACCAAACTTCTATACGCATCTTAACAGAGGACGGTTTTACTTTGGCTCACAGTTTGAAGATGTCCAGTCCACAGGAGTACTGGCTGGTCATATGGCATCCACAGTCAGGAAGCAGAGAGAGTACTCAGCTTGCTTTCTCCTCTTTATCCAGTCTGGCACCTGGTCCACGGGATGGTGGCTCTCATGTTCAGAGTGCCTCCTCTCAGTTAACCTTCTTCAGAAACCCTTTCACGTACATGTCACAAATGCTCTTTGGGACTAATTTACTAAAAGACTAATTTGCAGGGCTGGTGTGGCAATGGCTCTGAGGTTAAGAGCTCTTGCTGCTCCTCCAGGGGACCTGAGTTTGATTCCCAGCACCCACGGCAGGCAGCTTACAACTGCTTCTAACTGCATCTTTCTTCTGGCTTCCCTGGATACCCACACCCAAGCACAAAGACACACACACACACACACACACACACACACACACACACACACAAACACAATTTACAAAAAAATCTTTAAATAATTCAAAAAGTTTTACTTACATTCCCTATACTAGACTCGGGAAGTCTGTTCCCCAAGTGTCATCCTCAGTGTGACATAATCTCTGCTCCTGCTCAGACTCATGCTCCCCCATGAGGTACAGATGTCAAGGGCTCTCTCTCTCTCTCTCTCTCTCTCATAGACCCGGAAGTCAGCAGCCAGCAGCCAGTGGCCACTTTCCTCACCAAAACCAATGTGTCCTTAACTCAAACAGCAGAGACTCGAAGTCTATGCTAGTTCTCTAGTGCCAAGCCTGGGCAGAGAGCTGAGGAGGGGCAGCCTTTGGGTATTTGGTAAGGCACAGGCTTCAGAATCCAGCCTCTGTTCTCCTCTTTTTTTATCAGGGGTGGTAACCCCCAGCAGTCCAGCCACCTTCCCACCGCGGTAGAGCTGGGCTCTCACTGGGTAGAGGACATAGAAGAAAAATAAGAGAATCTACAGTTCAAAAGAAGGGTCCGGAAAAGACTCGTTAAACGCATCTATTAGAATGTAAAGAAACTGGAAGCTTGTGAGAATAAAAAATCAGGCAGACACAGATATTCAACTTCTGGATTCAACAAAACTAAGAGACTCAAACAGATGTCAGCACAGCCATGTTCCTAGAAGTCAGCTGAACGATCAACCAAGTGTAGCGCAGACACGTAGTGAACTAGAACTCAGCGTAGAGGAGACGGAAATCATGGTTAGTGCTACTGTAGGTCAGGTTATCACGCTGAGACCAGCCAGTCACAAACGGGCAAAGACTGGGTAATTCCACCTAGGGGAGTTACCTGAGAATAATTCAATTAGTAAAGACAGAAGACAGAATGAGGCTTATTAGAAAAAGAAGGGAGCGCAGGAAATTGTTTAATGGTTGGGAGTGTTGGCCGCGTGTAAATGTACTTAATTCCGTTTAAGTCGTATGCTTTAAAGTGCTTAAAACGGAGCTGGAGACGGCTAGGAGGTTAAGAGCTCCGCTCTCGCCGAGGAGCAGAGCCCAATTCCCAGCACCCATGTTGAGGGCCTCCAACTCCGGCTCCAGGAGGACGTGACACCCCATTTGACCTCCGAAGGCACTCAACTCAGAACACACACCATCACCCAGATACATGATTACAATTAGTCTTTGAAATATGGTTCAAATTATACCAAAGGACTAGCAATAGCTAAGTGGGAAGCGCCCCAAAGAGGAGGAGGAGCAAGAGAAAGAGGAGGCGCGGGGAGAGAAAGAGGAGGGGGGCAACATTTGGGATGTAAATTTAAAAAAAAAATTAATTAAAAGATAAAGAAAGAGGAAGGGTATGAAAGTTTGACGACCGTGACCTGGGGTTGGTGGACTTGTCGCCCGCCCCGCCCCCGTCTGAGGTGATGGGGAGGGAGAAGTCTGACAGGGGCTCTGGCAGGTCTAACCAAAGAATTATCCTTCCTCCCCTCCCCTCTTTTCTCTTCTTCTTCTTCTTCTCCTTCTCCTTCTCCTTCTCCTTCTCCTTCTCCTTCTCCTTCTCCTTCTCCTTCTCCTTCTCCTTCTCCTTCTCCTTCTCCTCCTCCTTCTCCTCCTCCTTCTCCTCCTCCTTCCCCCCCCTCCTCCTCCTCCTCCTCCTCCTCCTCCTCCTCCTCCTCCTCCTCCTCCTCCTCCTCCTCCTCCTCCTCCTCCTCCTCCTCCTCCTCCTCCTCCTCCTCCTCCTCCTCCTCCTCCTCCTCCTCCTCCTCCTCCTCCTCCTCCTCCTCCTCCTCCTCCAAGTGGGCACAATGCTACCTACCCCAACCCTCCCCAGGCAGCCCGAAGTCAGTGGGTTAAATTCAGAAGTCAGGGGAAAGCCTTAGTCGTCGGTAGCTATTTAAAAGAGCGTTTTAATTGCCATAAATCCGTTTCTGCTGTCCCCTAAGTCCTGGGTGCTCAAAGGGGGCTCTAGTCCTCTAAAGAGGTGTAAATTTATTCCCAGGAGGTGACGAGGGAGGGGCGGCGCGGTGGTTTTTTTAAATGTATAAAGTATAAGACGCCTATGGCCCACACAAAGATCCACAGTCTATCAACTTCGTCAAGTGGGAGGCGACAAGAACACTCAAAGGGTAGGGGCAATAACAACCTTGATCAAGGGCAGGACGCCACAGCTCGCAGCCCCAGCGGATGCCGAGAGCCTAACCCGGCGCCGCCCTGCTAGCACTGCGGAGGATTTGCTGGACCCGGCGGCTCCGCCCCTCCCCGCCCTCGCGCAGCCTCAGGCCGCAGGGCGCAGCGGGGCCCGGCGCCTCCCGGGAGTCCGAGGCGACGACGCCCATGCTGGCCGCGGCAATGTGTACAAAGCGCACGGCCGCTTAGGCAGCTGGGTCTCTGTGGCGCAATCGGTTAGCGCGTTCGGCTGTTAACCGAAAGGTTGGTGGTTCGAGCCCACCCAGGGACGCTGGCGTTCCTTTTCGCAAACCACTTTTAGAAATGCTTTCACCGTCCTGAGACGTTCTTGCTTGCTCACTACAGCAGCCCTGCCTCCACCATTTTTCTAGAGGGTCCATGCAAGTGTATTTCTGGAACTTGGTCCAAGTCAGCTCAGGAACAGCTGCGTTGGCGCAGGAAACCGGAAACCCAGACCACCCAGAAACAGCACCGGTGATTCGTATGGCTCAAAAAAAAAAAAAAAAAAAAAAAAAAAACAAAAAAACCCCCAAAAAAAAAAAAAAAAAAAAAAACAACCCAAGGAGCTTACTAATACAGTCGGTGTCTACTTCCAAACGGATGAGCCAGAGATGACATTGTGGGCGCAGTGAGTTTGGGGAAAGCAAGACACGCCGAATTTAGCTAAGTGGCATCCAGATTTGGGCAATGGGTTTGAATCTATCTAACTACATTATATTTAACCTTAGGCTTCTGGCAATTTTCCCCTTCAAATTTAACTTAAACAGAAATTGTTTGAGTTCCTGTTAAAACTTTTAAAAAGAGAGTCAGGAGTGCCTGCCTTTAATTCCGGAACTCAGAAGGCAGAGACAGAAGGCAGAGACAGAAGGAGCTCCGTGAGTTTAAGGCCAGCCACGGTGAGTTCCAGGACCCCTAAGGTTACATGGGGGGGTCCTTGTCACAGAGGACGTTTTACGGTTTTGTTTTGTTTTTCCACGAAAGACTTTCCATAAAAACAGGAAATCAGCTACTATGACAAACTTTTCTTCCAAGACCGAAGTTGTGAAGTGAGGGGCTTTGTCTCTGGGATCTACATCCACTCCTTTAGAATAAAGAGAACTGAAGTCTACAGCAGTGGTTCTCAACTTATGGGTCGTGACCCCATTGGATTAGAAATCCTGTATTAAAGATATTCATATTGATTCATAATAGTAGCAAAATCACAGTTGTGAATGCAATAATTTAATGGTTGGAGGTCCCCACAACATGAGGTCGCAGCACTAGGAAGGTCGAGATCCACCTCCCTATGATGACGTTAGTGCTCCTGATCTACACACAAGACCTCTCACTGCTAGCCACATCTGGCTTCTGAGTACTTGAACTGTGGTGAGGACAACTGAGGGATGAGTGTAACGCCAGGCCCTAGAGTAGCGCAGGGATGGAGACGGCGCTGTGCATGCAGACAGCCCCGAGCTCGATCCTAGCCCTAAGCAGAAACAGGGCCTTACTGTGAGGGCCGGACTGGCCTAGAACTCATGACCTGGCTGCCTCAGCCTTCTGGGTGCTGGGATTATAGGTGTGCGCTGCCATGACTAAGAAAAGCTGGATGTCAATGAATTTAGTCAAATGCATTTTTATTTTATTTTTATATATTTTTGAAATGTAACATCTAATTTGTATTACATTTTTATTGACACCTATGTGTGTACATGCAACAGCGTGCACGTGGAGGTCAGAGAAAACTTTTGGAAACTAGTTCTCTTCTCCACCTTGAGGGTACCAGACACTGAACTGGGCTCTTTAGGCTCTTCAGGGAGTACCTTCACCTGCTGAGCCATCTCACTGGGTTAAATTTAAGCAAATTTAAGTCAATATGAGAGAGTAAATTACAATTCAGGATTAGGGGAATGAAGTTCAAGACTGCTATGGTTAGGGTGTTTGTGTTCCCCCAAGTTCCTGTGTGGAATTCTTCACCAGATAGTACTGGGCCCTCGTGAGTGAAGATGGCCAGCACAAGAGGTCAAGGGAACTGGTTTGTCCTTTCTACCACAAGGTATGGTGGCATCAGAAGCAGACAAGGCCTCTCAGGGCACCAAATCTGCTGGTGTTTTTATTTGGTTGGCTGGTTGGTTTTCTGACACAGTGTTTCCCTGTGTAGCCCTGGCTGTCTGGGAACTCACCAAGCTACCCTTGAACTTGCATGTTTCTACTCAATATCTGCTGACTTAAAATTCCTAAAGGAGGTCGGGGTGCTAGGCAGAGTAACAAGAGAATTTCCCAGAATGTTCTTAGGTTGATGTCTTTCTGAAGTCCCCATAAGGCAAGGCATGGCGATTTCACACTGTCCGTTGGTGTGTGCCTCACAGAAGAAGCAAAGAGAGAGAGAGAGCTGGGTCACACGATCTTGTCTCCACTGTAGGGGGTGTTTGTTTGTTTGTTTGTTTGTTTTGAGACAGGGTTTCTCTGTGTAACAGCCTTGGCTGTCCTGGAATTTGTAGACCAGGCTTGCCTCGAACTCACAGAGATCTGCCTGCCTCTGCCTCTGGAGTGCTGGGGGTTAAAGGCGTGTGCCACCATACCCAGCTTACACTGTAAATCTTACCTAGCATATCTGCTATTGCTAGAGTTAGGAGGGCTTCCATCTTGAAACTGCACATAGTTACCAGAGGCTACAAGCTCCACAGAGTGGGATCTAGCTGCTGTGCCAGTGATGATTTTTACGCCTGTAAACTCCGTTCCAATGCCTGAGCTGAGCACACAGCCTTGTCCTGTGTTCCTCTGTGAGAATTCCCCGCTGACTATAGGCTGCTTCCAGGGCCCTTTCCCTAATGTGTCTTTGCCCCCTTGACCCCATTTGTCAGAGTAGTCTCCTTCTACAAACTACCATACCACCCTGAAAGCAGCAAGCTGCTTGTCCCTAGCCCTGGAAAACAAAGTCACGAAGAGCAGACATCAAAGCTTCAGTTCCACCGTTGTCTATAGAACTGTCACATGACATAGATCAGTACAGAAGCAATTCTGTTTTGCTCAGATTTGAGTGATGGGGACAGACTTGATGACACCAGATTGGTGGTCAGCATGAGGCCCCACAAAATAATTTCTAGGCTGTTAAGGAAGCAATCATCAGGGCAGGACCTGTATCTTCCTGATGAATGTGAAACAAGTCTTCAAGACCAAACAGGCAGAGGAACACTTAAGACTGGAAAACTCAGGCCGAGAGAGCAGGTAAGGGATGAATGCAAGAAGCACAGGGGACAAATGTCCTTCACTCAGCTTGTAGGTCAAGCCCCAGAGTCTCCAGGGCGAGGCCACACTTCAGGTGAAACTAGGAACTAACTCCCAGAGGTTTCTGCTTCAGGAACAAGAGGTCAAAGTGAGGTTACTCTGTGTGGTGGTTTGAATACGTTTGGCCCAGGAAACAGCACTATTAGGAGGCATGGCCGTGTTGGAGGAAGTGTGTCACTGTGGGGGTGAGCTTTGAGGCCCTCTTCCTAGCTGCCTGGGAGTCTGTCTTCTGGCTGTCTTTGGATCAAAATGTAGAACTATATGCTCCTCCAGTACCATGTCTGCCTAGATGCTGCCATGTTTCCTGCTATGATGATAACAGATTGAACCTCTGAACCTGTGAGCCAGCCCCAATTAAATGTCCTTTATCAGAGTTGCCTTGGTCATGGTATCTCTTCACAGCAGTAAAACCCTAAGATAGTAGGCTAGTTTGGCAATAATGTCAAGAAACAAGAGATCAGAGACTGGCTGAGAGACAATCATGTGTCAAGGGCAAGGTGAGACAGTTCAGGGCTCAAGGTATTAAAAACAAATAGACAAACAAAATGGATGTGACTCCAGAAGATTGGATGAGTAGGGCTGAATGAGAGTGAACAAGGCCAGGATAGAGCCTGCATTCTAGCATTCATGAAAAATTATAGTCCATACCCAGTTCACTTTAGCTGTGTCTGATTTCCCATCCTGGAGTTCTTTTTAAAGCCCAGGCTAACTTTGAACTCTGTAATTGATGGTCTTGCCCCTCCTACCACTACTTCTGAGTGCTGAGGTTACAGGTGTAGCACCATTAAAACCTAGTCATGAAGTTCTACTTAAACTCAGAACCTAATTCCAGGAAGTCTTTACTTTTAAATACCAGGGTTTAGAGAGTAAGTCACACTGAGAGCACAGGTGTGGGCTGATCCAAGTCTCACCTTGTTCTTCATTCTTCTGAGACAGTGGCTCCTGTTGCCCAGGGCTTTATGCACAGCGTCTGCACACACAGCAACTAAGCTATTCTCCCAGCCCTGCTCCCCTTTAAATTTTCCTTTTAAGGTTAAGCTAAATTTCATTTATTAAAGTCAAGCTTCCTGAAAGACTATCACAGGGTTTTGTGGAACCCCAAGAAAATTCCAAATAGGAAGCTAAGGACATTCTCCAAATGCATTCTGATGGACTTCCAAGGGAATAGCAGACTTTTGAAACATACTTCTGAGCCTCTAAAGCTTGAAGTCTTGGCTTTATTTACTGAATTTGTATTCAGAGTTCTACCAAAGGCCACAGGCACATCAAATCTGTAAGTGTTGAATGCCTCTCCACACGGCCATAGCCCCAAGAGGGGTTTCACTCAGGGAAAGCTGGATCCTTGACTGCACAGCAGGAAAGAAAGTCAGCCTGAGTCAGAGGAGCAAAGTTAGTTTATTACCTATTTAGAGAGCTGGGACAGGGTAGTCCATACCCCTTGGACCTGAGATGGGCTTTGGAAAACTTAAGAGCATTTGTGTGACTACGTGTGAGCCTGTGGCTGCAGCACCAGATGACATCATTCCTAACAATGTGTCATGACTAAGATAAAAATTTAAGAAAAAATGAGCTACTTTACCGATTGTTCTTAAAGAACTGCCTTTTATAAATGAGACTGTAAAGTGGTTTGGTGTGTGATATAGGCTCAGGGCTGAGAGGAGAGCGCACCCAAGGTTGCAAACATTCCAGCCAATCAGGCTCGGTTCGTTGTGTCTTCAATGTCATTCAAGACGTCTTTGTGAAAAGCCACCCGATCTGTGAAGGTAGTTCTGGCTCCATTACATATTAAGTACTGGAGTTTCCTGACTGTAGGAAGGTAAAGCAGGTCCCAGGGAAGGGGCATCTGCCTGCCCAGCGGATTTAATGTCCTGGTCCTTTAGGTATGGGAAAGTAACTAATATGAAAGGTTTTAAGGTAACACGAAAATCTGAATAGAATAAAAAGAAGCCAGTCGGATCTTTCCCTTCCCAACTAAAACAGTTAAGAAGATTTGAGACAGTAACAGCTGTCTTGATGGCTTAACACAATGTGTCCTTGTTACACTGTGGAGTGAGTGACCCTTTCAGTGACTTCTGTGGAGATTTACATCAGCAGATACAGATTTGCATCCCTTCCTTTCTGGCTTCCTTAGGTGACAGCACTCATGGGACCTGAGCCAGTTTTCACTGTTTGGTTAGGGTTTGTTTGTTTTGCTTAAAAGTAAAAACAGTGTGGATGTAAGGTCTCTGCAAATACCATGGCCAGCAGCGTGTCGGTCCAGGGAAAGGAAAAAGGAAATCCAGCTCACCAGGACTCAGTAGCCAGTGTTAGTTCCAGGGTCTGACTCCAGAGCATTTAGGTGTATTTAAACACGGCACAATTTGGAAACGTTTCCTGGTGATAATGAACCCACCAATCCCGTGTGCCCCACAAAGCTTAAGACATGTCTGCATTGAACTCTTGTAAAGTACACATGATATTTTCCATAAAGATGGGTTCTACACATCAGTAAGGAAGCAGGCTCAGTCTAAACAATGTTTGTAAGGAGCTGGGGTGGACAGTGCTGTAGATGGACTGTAACAAACAGGCTCAAGATAAGGGCATGGGAGAGCCAGGTGTGGCCTGGCCATACACACATCATGGCGGTTATTAACTACCTCCAGTCCCAAGGCTTCCGGGTTTATACATCTCTCCCTTTGTAGAGACATGTTTAACGTTCCTGGTTGTCCTAGTGCTTTTTTGTGAGCACAAGGACCTACATCCCTCCTTCAGGAGGAGATGGGTGTATGCATGTGAGTGTAATGTACAGAAGCCAGAAGAGGAGGCTGGATCCCAAGAAGTGGAATTTCGGTTAACTGTATGCACATACCCAGACACCTGATAAAAAGCAATTTAAAGACACGTTTATTTTGGCTCACATCTGGAAGGCATGTAGTCTCAGCACAGCAGGCAAGCATGGAAGCAGGAACCTGAGGCCGTGGTCATGCTGTATTTAGTTAGGAAGCAGAGTGGCCAGGAAATGCTGGCAGGCTCTAAAAGCCCAAGGCCCACAGAAGGGGTCCACTTCCTCCTGAAGTCCCATGTCCTTCCCCCATGCTACTACCATCAGCTGGGGACCAAGTGTCTGTAAAGGTTATCCCTAAAAACCAACATTCGTAAGGCTGTCCATGGTCATGCGCTCAGCGTAATGGTAAAAAACTTGAGCAGCTCAAGACACACATTCTCGGCTGAGTTCAGGAATCAACATCCCATCCCACCTTCCCATTTCAGCTTTACACTGTAACTGAGTTTTCGTTTTTTATCACGGCAATAGTTAGTGTTTTGGCCCCAAGCAGTGCTGCGTTCTATACAGTGTTTCTAAGCAAGGCAGTTTGAAGAGCCGTACACTTAAAATAAAAAAAAAAAAATTAGTGTCCCAGAAGTTTTGTTCAGGCCCAAGTTATAGGACTGATGACCATGAGTCCAATGTTAATAAACACTGAATCAATATTAAGTAAGAATAAATAAGGCTCAAAAAAGAAAAAAAAAAAAAGCACAAGCCTGGGTTTTCTCTAAAAGTAGTAATAAGGTATTTTCTACAGAGCTGATATACCTTGACTGCCAAAACCATCTAACATCAATCAACTGAAGGTATTTCCTACAGCCACCAAACATATCACCATGTGTGGAAGCTCCTCACGAAGTGCAAGGTTTTCACTTTCCTGTTTCATCCCAGGCTCACACACAGGGCTTGGTACTTACTAGTAAAGGCTGGGCAAGCATTTCCATACAGAAATTCAACTGACCATTGACAGAGCAAATGTCCCATCTTGATAGTAATCACAGAAATGTAAACAGAACCAGCTCAGGCTGGTTCCCCTTGATGAGGACTCCAAGCACTTCCTACTTAGTGCTGGCAAAAATTAAAAGCTGATCATGCCATCAGAATCGATGATCTTTTCACCCTAAACCACCAATCTTCATACAATCCCCCTACCCAAATAAAACTTGGATCTGTGCAAAATTTACCAAGTATAACTGTGGCAGCACAATTAACCATAGCAAAACTATCAAGATTATTTTGATTAGTGCATTTGTTATGGGCACAATGGAATAGGTATGTTGGCTCCAATCGTAACCCTGAACTCAGATTGTAGGAGGATCAGAGGAATCAGTAGTTCTAGGTCAGTCTGGGCTACTACGATGAGTTCAAGGCCAGCCTGGGCTCTCCATGAGACCCTATTTTAAAAGAAGTTTTTTCAAGCAAAGTAGTTTTTTCAGACCTGGGGAGATGATGTGCAAGCTGGCTAGACAGAAAAGTCGGAGCCAGTGAGCAGCAAGGTCAGTGAGAGCTTGTCTCAATCAAGACAGTGGAGAGTAATGGAGAAGGACTCAAAAGTCAGCTGGGGATCCACACACGCGTGAATGCTACCCACAGGTGTATCCCGCCCTAATATAACACTTCACTAGCTTTGTGTCAACATAGTGCCACCAGACTCACAGAAGGCTGAGTCTTAAATACTAAAAGGTACTTAATGTGTTTGTGTGTATGTGTGTGCATGGTTTAGAGGCCAGGACAGGACAGTATTGGGTGTCCTCCTGTGGGGAGTGGGTGTGGCGGCCAGCTAAAATGGCACCTAAGCTTATGAATGCCGCCTGACTTCCTCACACAACCCAGTCAGAGCCATGTCCGCAGAACTACTGTGCAGACTCGCTGCCACGCAAAATCAGGCCGTTTGACGTGTGCGCCCACGTGGCAGGCTCTGAGTGACCAGGCATGGGGATAAAAGGGAAAGTGGAACTGGGATCTGGGGCTTCCAGAGAGATATTGTAAAAAGGTTCCTGAGTAAACTGTGTTGGGAAGAATCTCGTGTCGCGTCGCTCCTTTCTGCGGGTCAGAACCGGTGGTGATATCCTCCTAAGTCCACTCCACCTCATTCCTGGAGACAGAGTCTCCAATATAACTGGAGCTGATCTGCTTGGTCTGGCTAGTCAGTAAGCTCCTGGCACTCCACGCCTGCCTGCTTACAATGGTTCTGGGAACTGAACTCTGTCACACTTGCTGTGCATCCTTTAGCACCTGAGGCATCTCCCCAGACTCCACACATCAACGGCAGAACCGTACCATGCTTCATGTACCGCACCACAATCACAAAAGGAAACAAAAACTCGGCTGAGGACTTTAATTTGCAGTAGTTCCCAGTTTCCCCGTGGCTAGAACACAAGGCCGTGCACTTCAGCCAACACTAAGGACAAGTCACAGCCTCCTAGCAGCAGTGGTCGGTATGAAAGGAAACACAGCATGCACTCAGCAATTCTCAAACAGAGAGTCATCAAAATGAGGTATGTCTAATGTGTCATCTGTTAAAGAATTCAGTGCTGAAGCGGAAAAAAAGTCATCAAGAATATCAGTCTTCATGGGACTCCCTAAGCTCAAGGTTCTTATACAGGCACTGTCTATGGCTGAATGCAGATTAACTTCACATTGGTTTTTCTCAGGGCTGCAGTAATTATGATCCTGCTTCAGACATGTGTTCTGGGAAACAGCACTAAAGTCACTAGGTACTGATGTTGGGGTGCTGTCTCCCATTTCCAAGTACCTCAACTCAAGCTCCCCACTTTCTGAGGGCTCTGACAGGGCTGTAGGTGACAGCAACTCTGCTAAAATCTCCTCATGACTCTGGCTGTTACATGAGGTGCCATCAGGAGCAGAGCTGCACCCAGACCTGTCTGCAAGGTCAATTTGATACTGTAGTTCTTTGAACAGGTCTTCTATGGACTCAGAGTCATTTGGAGACCCACAATAGGATGCAGGCTCTGAATGGTCACTTACAGGTGTTCCACGGTGCGGGGAAGACATGAGAGCGGCTAGTTTCTTCTTTTTTGCCTTTAATTTTTTAAGAAGTTTGAGCCGAAGCTTATGAACCTGATCTTCAGCTGCATCTCCATGGCTTGCTGGAGAGATGGCGCTTTCATCACTGGGGGATCTGTGGCTGAGGAGAGCTGGACGTGAGCCTTCCTGCTCCTTCAACCGGGCTGAGGCGGCGTTCCCAGCAGCCATGCTGCCCGACGGTGGGGAGCTGCTCCCTGGAGACAGCTCCTCCACAGGCTTAGCTTTCCTGGACTTCCTTTTAGATCTGTGGTTTATACTTTTCGTTTTAAAGCCATCAAAATTATTGGCTCCTTTAACAGAGGGCTGTAGGTCAGTTACTGCTCTACTCTGAGCCAAAACACAGGGTGGCATAAACGCGCCACCCCTGCTCAACAGCCCCTTCACCCAACTTCCCACGAAGGCTTTCTTCTGGTCGTCTTTCCGAGGCTGATTCTGTGCTGACCTGGCTGCTACCGTTTTAGAAGTCGCTGTGCTTTCTCTTTTTCTCAAATTAGATGCCTGAGATTTACCAGGTTGTTCAAGGTTTAACTTCTCAGTTTTCAGTGGCAGCAACTGTATCTGAGAGTCCTCCTCAGTTGCCATGGACTTCAATTCCTGAACAAGAACAGCAACAGGGGCATCAGTCACAGGTTTAGGAACCACAGTGTCCCCTGCCTGAGACGGTGTTGCCTGCAGGTCTGTGCTCACAGCTTGGGCTGGGAAACTGGAATCCACACATGGGGCAACTAGTTTTCCTTCACACAGGTTAGACAACAAGGAAGACCCCAGGGAGTCCTGGGGCTGAAAAGCAAGTACTCTTACAAGTCCTGCACTTCCTGCCACAGGTTTGTCTTCCAACAGGCAATCTTTGGAGTCAATCTGAGGAACAGAGGCAGTTTCCTGGATGGTCTCTTCAAGTGCTGAGGGTAAAATGCTGTTGACCAAGCCTTTTGTTCCTGAAAGTACACTATCTCCATGAGCTCCAGCTTGAATTTCTGGAGGAGTCTGAGGAGTGCCTGCCATTGGTGTGGGATGAGCAACTGAGGGTTCTGAGGTGGCTGTCCCAGCCAGAGAACCCAGGGCTGGGCAAGTCGGCTGCTCCTCACCTGACACAGGCTGCACATGTGGCTTCATGCATGGAAGGCAGGCAGCTTCTTCAACTGGCACCTGGGATTTTCTTTCCCAAATAACGATATGTGTCTCTGATGCTGGCACTTCACAGGTCACGTGCCTTTTAGCACACGGACCCTTTAAGTCATCACACTCCAGCCAACTCCCTGGTAAACAAGAAACACAGCTACAGGTTAGACATTCCTGACACCATTCTTCCTTCCCAGCTGCTGTGTCACTCAGCACCACGAAGGGAGCACTGGCAAGTCTGTCCTCAGTCACATGCCTTTCCTTCTGATCACAAAAGTTGTAATCTGCTGGCTAGTTTACATTCTTTATTAAATACACATCGCCTCACAACAAAATCTGTCTAATTTCAATTCAGAAGAGGAGGATTCAATGTGTATGGCGAAGGAGGAGTCTACAGATCACACACCGCAACACTGTGAGAGCAGCCTCGGGCTGTCATCCAGCAGCATGGTCACTTGGCGGTCCTTTCTGTTTGCATAGTTTCAAGGACGTGTTAGGTGTGTAGTGTAAGGGTCACAGGAAGTGGACTATAGCACAGAGCAGGAGGAGGAAGGAAGTAGATTAAACTATTCCCTAAAAGAAGAAAAGGAGATACCTTGGAAAAATAGCTTACACAGAAGAAGAAAAAGGGGACACCTTAGAAAGATAGCTTAAGGAAGAGGAGGAGAAGGGAAAGAAGAAGGAGAAGAAGAGAGGGACATCCTAGAAGGACAGCTTTAAGAAAAAAGGAAATAACAGATTCTGGAAGGGGGTAAAAAAAATTGGAATCCCGTGTATTACTGGTGGAAATATAAAATGGCTCAGAAATAATCTAGTCATGGAGAGCAAATGACTCTATTCTGAGTACACACTCAGAAGCAACTGCCCACCAGTGTCCCAACAGATCAATGGGGGCCATTACTCAGAGTCAGAAAGGAAGGAAGCTTGGCACACAAAACCTTGAAAATGTGCTAAATGAAATAAGTTGAACACAAAAAGGCAAAGCCCTGGTTCCACCTGCATGAGGGGCTGAGAGACACAAGGTAGGACAATGGCTCGAACAGCCAGGGAGGGGACCTGATGTCTACTGAGCAGTTTGTTTTGAGTAACGATAGCTCTAGATACAGATGCTGGTGATGACTGTATATGTAGTGAATGGCAATAAACTATAAGCTTAAAATGTTGAAATGGAGAAATTATACTATGTCCATTTTGTTACAATAAAGAAAAAATTAAGCCAACAAAAACCACCCTGGAAAAACAATGGCCTGATGCTCACAGACAGCAGGGACTCAAGGAAGGTGGAGTCTTAGATTTACTTACATTTTATTTATGCCACATGAGAATTTGAGAAAAGCTCAACTACAAGTCTGAATAAACAATAGCTTCTCAATAATGAACATGGGAACTGTGGCAAAGCAGACAGACAGCTCTGTCTATGGTGTCAGATGTGCTGAACTGAGGAAGCATGGTGCCAAGTATTATCATGCCCACTGCATAAACATTGTCTGTCCCCAGTTTAGACATCATGGTTACAGCAAGCAGTGGAGATATCGCAACCCACAGCACTGTCTCACAGTATTACAGTATTCTTAGAGACACCTTCAAAACAACACCCATATCATAGCTGTCCCTCGAGAGGCTCTGCTAGAGCCCGACCAATACAGATGCAGATGCACGCAGCCATACATCGAACTAAGCGTGGGGGCCCCAATGGAGGGATTAGGGCAAGGACTGAAGGAGCTGAGGGGACTGCAACCCCTTCAGAAGAACAATAACCAACCAGAACCCCCAAAGCTCCCAGGGACTAAACTACCAACCACAGAGTACATATGGGGGGGAGCACAGGATGGCCCTTAGTCCTGTGGAGGTTCCATGACCTAGTATAGGGGAATGGCTAGGGACCTGAGGTGGGAGTGGGTGGTGGGTGGTGGAGCACCCTCATAGAGGTAGGGGTTGGGGGAGGAGATAAGGGCTTGGGGAGGGAAAATTGAGAAGGGAGATAACATTTGAAATGTAAATAAAATAACCAATAAAAAATATGGAAAAATAAACACTTTCCCTTAAAACTGTAAGGTCCCATTAGAGATAATTCTGAGAAGCAGGGAGGTTAGGAAAGGAGAAAGTCCTTTCTGCAGCTGGGCTTCAGATCACTTTAGATGATATGTACCTACTAGTCAATTTCTAAGGTATCACATTAGTGACTAAGGACAAATAGAGGTCTAAGGTCCAACAGATTTTAACCCCTTAAAGACAAAAAATTAAAACAAGATTAAAATACTACTAGTGAAGTGGACCATGAGCAGCAAGAGGTGAAAAGCGAGGTAAGTGTTGGGGTCATGGGTAGGATAAACACAGTCAAAGCACATTATATACAGGCAAAAGTGTCACAAAGAAAACCAGTTCTGCACAACTAATGTAGCGCAGGCACACATGTCTATACTATTGTAGGCTTGTTGACTTAACAACAGTTAATCCTCCAGTCTTGCATAGAAGGTATGTAGGAAAAAACAAACAAACAAAAAACCCAGGCTGGGAAGCACAGTAAGAAAGTGTCTACAAAAACAAATGATGCTAAGAAATACAACAACAAAAAAAGTAAATACATAAACCCTACAGACACACAGCACAGAGTCAGGAAGGACACCTGAAACACCATGTTTAAGAGGAACAGGAGTGGGCAAAAGTGGGCAAAAGTAAAGGCAAAAGTAAGAAAACAGGAGAAAGGGGAATAAAAAGTCCAGATGAAGTCTGTCTTTAACCAAAGCAAAATCCACAAGGCTCTATTCCTCATGCTCAGTGTCATAAAAGAGAGCATTAGACACTTACCATCAGCATGTAAAATCCACGTTATAAAATGGTTGTTGGCTTGGTACTGTATTACCGACGTGACTTGATAAAGACTACCCGCAAACTGAAAGGCATAGTGCTGCAGGTCCCTCCTTGGTAAGCCTTCCACGAAGTGCAGCATGAGTATGGGCGACGCTCTGGGGAAAGGAGGCAGAAGTCAGACCGATTTCACGACACGGCACCTCCAGCTGTGTGCCTTAATCAGAAAGGGGAAATTCACTCTAAGGAGTGTGTGACACTAAAGCCTTTGAGACGATGACCAGCAGCTAGGAGCCACTGTGCAACAGGAGTGACGAAGACCCTTAAAGAACTGTGCTGCAGGCCCTGAAGAGAGAAGCCCAGTCCTTGAGGGTCTCCTCTGGTATCAGTGTCCACATCAATCATTTCTGTTAGGTGGGAAAAGTAAGAGCAAACCTTAAGCCTAAGCTATTCCTACGATATTCCGACACTGAACTCATCTTAAGAAATTAAGAGGACCCATTAAGTTCAAATTTTCACTTAAGAAAAACTTAATAAATAAAATGCACTAGTAGATTTATTATAAACTATGAGATGCTCATAATTTCAAAAATATATTTCACTATTACAGTACCATGTCAAACTAGAAACAAACCTACAGATAGGCCTCTAATAACTAAGCTCTTGGGGTTTAAGAAATGGTGGTTATCCTTCTCCTAATATTTAAACAGATGTCAAAACTTAGTTAGCTTATCAAAATTTATTCAGTTGAAAATGAACTCGTTTCAATGTCCAGACAGTAAGATTATTCAGACTGACAGGAAGTGATCTGTAAATTACACCATGTCAATTTATTATTAAACAGTAATTAAGTCCTATAAACTGTTTATATCACCACATTCTTTGTCCTGGTTTTTAAAATCTGACTTAATTTACCAATTCCAAGATGTTACTGTTCATAAAATGTGCCAGCAAAGTATACACACTTCCAACTGTTAGGATATGACATATCTGTCTCTCAGTGATCCACAGTAAAACATAGCTGGACACATTCTCACAGCTGGACAGGCAGGCCTTAGGCTATGGCCTTTCCATTACTAATAAGATATTTGAATACCAAAGTCTTGTATTTAGCTTTCTGGGCCTCACACAAGTGACATCTACTTACCTAAAAGCTCATGAGTCTATACTAGAAATCTCAGTTTCTTACCTTCCTGTGAGTGCACATGAAAGTTTAGGAACTACACATGAGCAAGAATAAATCACACACTACATGAAGAGCACCTGTCAGCCCTCACTCTTGTTATATATTCTAAGGCTTCTAAAGCAGTCGCTGGTAAACGAGTCAAAGTAAAGAGTCAATATGAACTAACTCCACCTGCAGTCTGAGCTGCAGTGATGCTCACAGGCAAGGAGAATGAGCAGACTCCACAGCGTCTAAAGTAGCTGCTATGCAAGCCCCTGTGCCGAGTTGACCGGTACACCTCAGTTCTCCAGGGCCTAATGGAAAGGCTCACGCTGGACAATCTTGAAGTTCATTTCAAGGTTTCAGCTCATTTCAGCCACACAGGCGACCGCTCAGAATGTCCTCCTATTCCTGGGCCTCACAGGTGCTAAACAGGCTGTGGTGCTGAGCTCTGCCCTCACCCAGTCTATCTCCACAATTAGGGAAGTTCTAAAAGACAAATTCCAACTCCCTGTGCTTTACATATCCACTGTCTTGATGGCCTCCTCTGCTGGCGTATTTCAATAGGCAGAGTTTGTTTTTAAAAACGCACAAGTTACAAACAGTGGCACAATGTGTAGTCCTCCACTCCTCACTCACTGCTCTTGGGCTGCTGGACTCTATCTCCTACAAGGCTCAGTATTTTTCTTCCCCAAACCTCAGCTTGTCCCCAGGTTTCTTCCTAACCCTGACTCCAAGGCTGCTCAGACTTGCAGAGAGCTGGTTTAGGCTTTGCCTCAACCATGGGATACAGAATGGACTAACAGACTTGCAACTAGAGTCAACAAAAGATATGGAGCTAAAACTCACCTGCATCGGGCTAACTCAGAGAGCTGCTCTTCTCTCAGAAGGATGCACCTCAGGACAAGCACTGAGAATATTCCCACAGCAACCTACAGACTGCAGAACTATCAATCTCTACCCACCAGGGGCAGCTACACCTCACACTAAGAGCTGGATCATCAACTTGATTTTCATTAAAGCTTCTCTAATAAGTCTTAGACAATAGAAATTTAACAATCATAAATTTTACTAGTTATAATCAGTTTCAGGAAAAAAGGTCTATAAACATTTGTAAGTCATAGCCTTCATGTGTCATTTCCAATCTTTCTGATAAGAAATAAAAGGCCTAAGTCATATCAGCTGCAAGTCAAATGATTAGAACAGTATCATGAGCTATGATAAAGAAACACATCTTCAGAAAGCCCAACTGTCCCACAGAGGGATACAACTGTTCTCTGGAGACAATTCAAGGAGTTGTAAAGCATTTTCTACCAAGCAATAGACTTCAATTGAGAAACAGAATCTTGGGTCACATGAGGCTGTGCTTCTTCTAGTCCCAGAATTCTGGAGGCCAAGATGGGTGGATCTTGAGACTGAGGCCAGCCTAAGTTACATACACAATTTCAGGCCAGCCTAAGCTACAAAACAAAACCCTGTTTCGCCAGCCAGGACTACAAAGAGATCCCATACCCTGTCTCAAGCAAAACCAAATTTCCAGAAACAAAAACAAAGCAAACAACAACAACCAGCACTCACTGCTAGTGCCTCATACAATGGCATTCACTCACTATCTCAGCCCTCAGAGTTCGAGGCCAAGGGACTTTATGTTCCAAGGCTAGCCTAGACGATATAATGAGACTATCTTGAAACACAACAAAAACAATAGGAAAGCAGAACACTAAAAAGCTGCTAAAACTGAAGTTAAAATATAATAATCTTTTCAAATGCCAGCCTGCACTGTGTATGACCTCCTGAGACTGTGGCAAGCACTGTAGGCCCATTTCAATAACTCAAAGCTGACTCTAGGCAGTCAGTGCCCACATCATCACCCTCACAGTACAATTCCTAAACAACTCCCTTACAGAGAAGTGGTGGGGTTGGATGCAGTAGGCATGACTTACCACTAGATTGTCTCAGTGGTATGCTTTACACATGTGGTAATCTGAGACAAGGCCCTGGGGGAGCTCAGAAGGTTGTGAGCTCTTAGAATGATATATAGTTGAATTACTCACAGCCTCATAATGAATTTATTTTTTTAGCGTCTCATGATAGATCCATCATCCACCTACCTAACTATGCTGGCTGGTCTGGAACTCACTACGAAGACCAAACTAGTCTTAATTCCCAAGTTCTGCCCACCTCTGCTTTCTAGGTACTGGGTAAAGCATGCTCCACCACACCCACCTGATACCTTTTCTCTTACATTATCCCTAAAATCTACACTAAACTTGTTTCTAAGTTCTACTAAATACCAACAAGTCAAGTTGTATTAATTTCAGAGTAAAAACTCTTAAGAGTTTTATACAGATACCTTGTCATTTAAATTTTAAGTATAATTTTACATAAATTCAATTTACTTTTGATGAAAATAGGAAATGGCCAAATTATAAAATTGGCTTATTGACAAGTCCACTGAAATTTAAAACACATTTTAAATAAAAAAAAAACAAAAACAGTTGTATCTAATGGAAACACTTGCTGATCAGAACATGAATCTTTTATGTAAGCAAAAGCAACTACTTTATATAATTAAAATGTTTATGTTGCAATGCTGTCAATTAGCAGATCAACATCATAAAATCTAGCCGATCTTCAATCCCCCAACCTTGAGAGAAAGCAGAGTTGTCAGCTGTATTTATAAACACCAAGCTGCTCAGGCAATCGCACAGGTGTGTGCAGGACAACAACCAGCCATGCAGCTGCCTTTTCCTGTCTCAGTACTGAAGAAGAGAAGCCCTGACACTCAGATCTCAAACCCTGGGCCCAGGCAGCCAAGCACACTAGACTTGTGGATAAGGCAGCACCTCACTCACATGCTGAGAGTCAGGAGGCAGGGAAGGACAAAACAAGTTAACAGCTGACGCAGATGGGAACAAGCCTGAAAGACAGAGGCTTTAGCCAGCACAGCAGAGCGCAGGACAGTGACTTGAGTGCCACACGACAGGCAGGCATAGTGTGGAGAGCTCTCTGTCCACAGTCTCCAAGAGTCAGTTTCTACATGCTACAGACGCTGTGACTGTGGGGAGAGGCCAGGGCCAGGCGCTGAGGTCGTGTCTGGAGAACACGCCTTGGTAGCAGGCCCAGAGAAGAGCTACAGAAAGGACACTGAAGGGAAGGACGGAGGTCAGCAGCAAAGTTTCTAGTTCAAAGAGCCCAGTGTGGGGTGGATCCACAGACCTGAAGCATCTGCATGTCAGGAGGATTAAACATTTAAACCATTCAGCGAACAAAGCAAATGGAAAGCAAAACCTTCTATTACTGTGCACACTATCTAACCAGAGGGAAACGACAAAGGGAGATCAACACTAAGTTCTCGGTTAGACTCACAGTGCAAGAACATAATAAAAGCAGCTGAGCAGACGGGGTCACGTGTTAGTATTCTGTCTAAACTCCACCTCCACAGTTAACTGGCAACCACCAGGTAGGCCTGTCCACTATAAAAGGGGCTGCTTGCCCCCTCCTCTCTCTCTTACTCTCTTAATCTCTTACTCTTACCCTCTTGTCTCTCTGTCCCCTCCTCCCCCACGCGGTCATGGCCAGCCTTTACTTTTCTGCCTCTGCCTCCCTCTCCCCCTCTCCCCCTTTCCCTCTCTCTCTTTCTCTCTCTCTCTGCCTCTACTACCCTCCTGGCTCCCCTCCCCATGCCCTCAATAAACTCTATTCTATACTATACCGGTGTGTGGCTGGTCCCTCACAGGAAAAGATGCCTCTACATGGGCGTGCTGAGACATCCCCTTCCCCATACCTCTCCACACACCCACAGAACACACTCTCTTTATCTCTTTATCTTTTTATAAACACTTCAGCAGGTACATACTCAGCGGCCCCAGTCCTACAGCAAACAGACAAACAGCTGAACCAGCGCTTGCCAAGTAGACAGAGGGATGGCAACTCTGAGCCTACCCTAGGCGGGCAGCAAGAAGCTTAGAATGACAACAACAGCAGCAGGACGCTTGTAAGACAATGAAGTATCAGCAAGCTGCTATCTGGGAGAAGACAGACATTAAGACATACAGGTGGAGAGCTGGACAGATAGATACCTCAGCAGTTAAGAGAACTTACTGTTCCGGCTGAGAACCTGGACTGAGTTCCCAGCACCCACATGGCAGCTCACACCTGTCTATAACTCCAGTTCCAGGCTTCCAACACCCTCATACAAACATACATGCAGGCAAAACACAAATACACATAAAATAAAAATACACCAAATGGGGGAGGGAACAGGATGAGAGAAATACTACAAGAGACAGACCAAGCAGCCTACTGTGGGCTTCAGCTGGCACAGCTAGCCCACTCTTAAAGTCCTTACAGTGGTAAGCAATTGGTGATCCTAAGTATGTGTTCACTAAAACTTCTGAAAGGTAAGCTGTGCCCACTACTTCCCTTTCCAAGACATGAGAAACTGTACGTGCATCTTCACTGTCTCCTAAAAATGTCTAAGTAAATTTAAACTCACCTTTCCAACACCATTTTTCTTATTTGTGATTTACTGTTGCAACTGTTACATGGACCAAAATGGGCAGCATTGAGTGGATGCCACTCAGGAACAACATTTGTAAAGGTGACCAGACTCTTCACACACCTAAAAAAACAGGCACAATTTGAATCCATCAGCCGTATTCACTTGAGTTAATTTAACACATTCAACTGTGTACTCATGTTTGTCTCCCAGGGCAGTATTAGCACAGTGAGACCCTCCCCAGCAAAAGAAGAGAAACTGGAGACTCTCCACACTGACTGAGAAGCACAAAAGGGTGACCAGTAGAGTTTCCCACCATTAATGCTCCAGAGAATGACTACTGAGGCCCTTCTGTGCACAATGGATATTCAGGGCCACTCCTGGTCTCTACTTAGCACATTGCTGAATCAGTCCCCAGTTGCCTCAGCCAGTGTACTGCCAGCTACCCAGTGAGGAGCCATCAGAGGCCCTGGGTGAACCATTGCTACACTCAGGCTGCCCAACTTATCAGTGTTATGATGCAAAGTGGCTAAGCATCACTGACAACAAGGAGAGTGCTATTTTTAAACAGATACAAACTTAAAGTTTTCATCTGCTAGGAAAAAAAAAAATCACTTGGAAAACGCTTCTTTTTCACAGGCCATTCCAGTAAGGAATTCACCTTAGTCTGAATACCTGACGGCATAGTTAAAGACTATCTTCAATAATCTTCAACCAAATGTACTAAATCTTAGTTGCAACAACTCTAATAAAAATATTTTAATTAAAGCAAGTATCATATTACACCCCCCTGCCACCCAACTCTCAGGTGTCAAGTGCTCTGGCCTTTGTACAAGGCACAGACAAATTGGGTCTGAATCAAGACCACCAACCTCCATAGGCCAGGCTTTTTTATCCTCACCAAAAAACCAAAACAAACCAAAACAAAAAAACTACTGAACATAATAAAAGTCCTTATACTGGCACAAAACCCAGAGGCACTAAAATGAAAGGACTAGTTGAAAAGCTTCTGTGAGAGAAGAAAGAAGCCAGTAGTTGTGACCCCAATGTACACTGATTAAAGGCCACCCCATCTTAGCTTTGACTCTGAAATTGCTTTTATTTTTAGAATGAAAGATTAAAGAAGTTTCAGATTTTAAAGAATAAAGACAAGATGCAAACCGAAATAGCTGCGGGCTTCCCCTAGAGCGCTTTCTGAGATCCAGGGAACACTGCTAGAGTCCACTTACCTTCTTACGTGCAGAGACCTCTGCCTAAAGATCAGAGTGCTGAGTCACTGGCCTCACCAGTAAGTGACTCATAACTACTTTCCTAAGCAGCTAGTCATCTGAATTGCCACAACAGAAATCACTCCCAGTGGCTAGGTGACCCCTGACACACACGACACTCAACGAGAAGCTGTCAAACCACTAGCCTGTGAATTCTAGAAAAGCTGTAATTAAGCCGATTCTAATCATCAGCCCTGTTTGTTATTAAAAACACACGTAGTGATGAGGGAGTTTAGCACAGGGAGCCACAGAGGCAAGAAACAACGCTAGAGGTCTCCTGATTCTCCTACTGACTATGTGCAGAAAACCTGACCCCCTGTACAAATGAATAGTAGCCTGGGAGTGGCACTTCAGTCCTAGTGTGAATCCACACCATTTCCCAGCAGTTTAGAACAGCTTTGTAGCCTCGTCCTCTACAGCACTCTCCCAGACTCAGATCCCACTGAAAAGATGACTCACTACAGAACACCCCTCATCATTCTACCTGCTACCTGTCGAGGCTTGCTGCTAGGTGAGCTGCAGTGGGAAGACTGATTCCTGCTCTCACACTCTGAGCAATGACTGGCAAGGAAGGCCATCTTTTAACTGCCAGCCAGCAGCTTTCCCAGCCAGCCTCAGCAGAGGGCACGTGAGACAAGTCCCCACCCTCTCTGACGGCTCTCCTGAACCAGAAAGCCACCATACACTAAGTGCAGGGCCATGATGGAGGCCTAAAACAAACAAACAAAAGCTCGTCTCTAACAGGGCAAGCAAAACACTGCCAAGGCCTTCAGATGCCTAGGTAAGAACCTTCCAGAGAGTGAAGGGTGCTATTCTTATCTCTTCCTAACTTCCAACTCCTTTTAGCCATTCTTGACGCCATAATTTTTTTTTTTAAAGCTAATTTAGAGCAACAAGTTGACTCTAGCCTCTTGTGGTGCAAACCATTAACCTCACTGGTGAGAAAGTTTGAGAAGTGCACATTGCTATGATCCATATTTTCAGAACTCAGAAGGCTGAGGCAAGAAGGTAGCAAATCTGAGGTCAGCTGCAGCTACTCAGCCAGGCACTCTCTTAGAAAAAAATAAAATGTAGTATGTGGGGGTCCAAGAAATGGTGATATATGACGCATCTACCTCTGCCATCTGGATCCTGAGGCTTGACCAACCTGTGCGTCTAGACAGCAATTCTCCCTGAGCTATAATGCAACCTCATCTCCAAGGGGGTGGAATGTAAGCAAGGGTGAAGTTGAGACACAGTATACTGTATGTGAAAAATCTGTTAAAGTACACTGTTGAAAAGAATCCATTAACAAACAAAACTGACCTGCACAAAGAATCCATTAACAAACAAAACTGACCTGTTTTGGTACTGGTGTCCACAATGGGAACATTCAAAATTCCAAGAAAAAGAATATGTAAAGAGGTTTTCAACATGGGGCTCAAGCTTTAACAGTACAGGGAGTGCAAACACAGGACTTTCCATGTCACCTGCAAAAGAGAAAAGGGGAAAGGAACAATTAGCATCAGAACCGACAAGGACAAAAGAAACCCAGATGGCCCAATCTCCTACCACGTTTCCTATGTGTGAACACAGCCCAACAGAGTCAGTCAGTCAGGATGGACCTGAAGGAAGACTGATTGCATGTGCAAACACGCCAGCATAAACTCAGTTCCCATGCTAGTCTCTTATTTCTGACATGTTCTAAAAACATAAGGCAAGAATGCCATGTAGGAGACCCATATTGTCCTTCTCGGGAGAAAGTCCTCAGAACTGTAACATTGTTAAATTACAACCAAAACTATGGAAATACAAACAAAATGTCAGTGAAAATATTAGAGAATCACGTCAGAATTGGTCATAAGCATTAAAACACCACTTCTGTCTGGACCTTCAACTCTACAGAGGAACAGGTTTGATATACAAGAGTAAAGGATCAATTCTGAACCTCCCCATTCATCTCAACTGTTAGTCCATCCCTGAATTAAACTGCTGCCACTTTAAAACTAGAAATGATAGACATTTTGCTGTCCTTAAAACAAAGATGGTACCATCATGAACGGTGCCTTTCAAGAAGGCAGTTTATTGACGAGCACATCCTGACAGCACCACTTCATCTGGTTCCTTTCCTTCTCATCCTCAGGGGAGCTTACAAGCGCAGGAGACAGTGTGTCCTAGACCTCATTCTCAGGGTGCTGTTCTTATCCTGGAACTGTATATACAGTTGTCTAAAACATGGCCAGAAACTGTTGTGATAGCAGGACCAGAAAATAGATTCGTTTCGTTACCTAAACTGCCAACACCTGCAATTACAAAGGCTATTTTAATAGTTCTTTGTGATATATTCCCATATGTATATTTTTACTTCGGGAGGTGGGGAGACCAGGTCTCACTAAGTAGCCCTAGTTGTCCTGGAACTCACTATGGAGACCAGGCTAGCCTTGAAATCACAGAGATCCACCTTCCTCTGCTTCCCAAATTCTAGGATTAAAGATGTGCACCATCACATCCAGCCACTGCTATTTTTATATACAAATGTCAGAACAATGTCTTTCTTACAAAGAAAGATAGAAATCGGCCTCCAGAAATGACAACTGCATAGGTTGTGGACATTTGTGATTAAGTCACTAGACTTTAAATTCCAACTCTGCTGTAACTAATAGCAACTAAGAAGGCAAACAGTCATAATTCACAGTAATGGCAGAAAATCTTCAGACCACATACATATCATTTTTATTTTGAGCCAAGGTCTCACAGTATTGCCATGGCTGTCCTGAATTCACTCTGTAGACCAGGCTGGTCTTGAACTTGCAGAGATCCACTGGCATCTGCCTCCCAAGTGCTAGGATTAAAGGCATATGACACTACACTTGGCTTCTAATACATATTTTATAATGTGGAGAACTACTGATGTCAATCTCTGTCTTCTAGGCTTACGTGCAGCACACTTTTTTAAGTCCAGCTACTTCAGGGGCCTAGGCAAAAGATTCTTGAGTTCAAAGAAAAGTGGGCAATCAGTAGGACCTCACCTTGTAGGAAAACCAAACAAAGGTACAAAATACCAGTTTTCCTTTTCGTAATACTATAAACCTTGGAGAGACCTGGACAGAGACTGGTTCTTGCCTCACTCTGCTCCCATAAGCCAGATTACCAATTCAGTGGAAAGAGCAAATCCACCCCGTGCTCCTTTATAAGGGACAAAGAGAGCCTGGATGGTAGAATAAAGACATCCTAAAGAGGCACACACCCCCTCCCTTCCTGCTATCAGAACACTGAAACCATGGTTTCCAGAATTGGAACTCCTCAGGAATCTTGTGCTAGGGAAGGGAAAGGCTGAACTCTGGTGTCTGACAGACAGAAGCTGGTGTCCCAGGGAAGAGATTTCACATCATATGACAACTTGCTAGCCCACCCTGCAGGTCAAACTCAAGCCCAAACAAGGATGGATGAGAGGGAGGTTGTCCTGCCCTCTAATAAAATCTAAAACTCATGACAGGACCCTGAGGGTGAACTTGGCCTTAGGGTCACTGGACCACCTTATTTTATTCCTCTTCTGAACATGGGCCATAATGAACAAACATCTCTCCTTGGCGTCTCACAATTCCCTGTCTAAATGGCTTACTGAACACCAGTGGCTGAGCCCAGTCCGTCAGGAGTCCCAGGGCCAGGCTTGGGCCCTAACAATTCTGGTAACATGCACATGATGTCCTAACATACCACAATTTAGCCTGTGTTGTAGCGTAAATTTGGTTTCAAAGTTCAACACGTTCACTTGGCTTTGGGAGCTCAAGTGTACACCAGCACACACACTTAATCAGAACAGGTATGGCTAACAGTGACCTAGCCAGTGGCAGATTCCTAAGAAAACTACCCAGAGTCCACCCTCCTCGAAAAGATCAGATCCCAATCAGCAAAGCAATGCATCTCTTTATGTGGTACAGTCAAGCTGTACAACCACTTACCTAATGTGCATCTAAGCTTAGGTTGAAGTTTAGCAAAAATTTCATCTCTAACTTTATTCAAACAGGTATCTATGTCTGTAAATATTTCTGATGTCAATTTTTTACAATCTTCACCTTAAAGAAAAAAACAAAACAAAACATCATTTCTCATCAGTACATCTTTCCAAAAAATACTGAGATAGTTCTAAGAGTCAAAGTTTATCAGTACATTTTGCAGAGACAAAAAGCAAAACACATTTCTTATTCTGCCTCTCCTGTGATATGCCATATACTCTGTTGACACCTGTCACTGGCAAAGTACCATTTGCCCTTACTACCTAGATGAAATTTCAGTTTAAGAATAAAAACAACAGATGTAGTAATATATACATGTTAGAATACTGGGTGTTTGGCATTCCAGTCTGACTTTGGAAACAATCCTGTGGCTTCCTAACACTTTGCTTCAAGTATTTTAATCGAAGAACATACGTAAGAATGAACATTAGTCAAGACTTGTGTTACCTGTTCCTTGAAAGTATGGGGGGTAGGGGGAAGAAGGAAGAAGAGCATACCATACAGAATAATGAAGCCCACGCATAGTTAACAAGATTAGAAAAGCTCGAAATACTGTGTGGATAGCTAATATAAACTAAAAGTAAAAAATTAGAACTCTAACATCAAATTTTGCTCTTCTCAAATCAATGAGCTGTCACCCTATCTGCTCAAGGGTCTTATAAAGAAGACTGATGCAAAAAAAAACCCCAGTCTTAAACTCAAAACTGACACAAATGATCTAACAAAATCATATTTATACCCAAAGGTGGTTAAGGAATCTGAGATATACTCTTTCATGTAATAAGAAGAACAGCATATTTTTTTAATTCTTAAAGATTTATCCATATATGTGTTCTTCATTGCATATATGTCCATCACATGTGTGCAGGTAAGTGAAGACTAGAGAGGAAGGGTGTTAGAACCCTGGGAATTATGGAAATGACACAGGAATGACAGGCGGAAGAGAACCACCACGGTGAGTGTTGGAAACTGAACCCTGCAGGAGCAGCCAATGCTCCACGCTGCTGTGCAGCTCCTCAGCCCTAAGAAGCTATTTTAACCATTCTTTCCAAAAAGCTACTCAGTAAAACCCTTAAATGCACATCAGTACCCCCCTAGGATACTAATCTGCAAGGTATTCAAAAGCTACGTGGCTGTGGTCATGATACAACCCATAATGGCAAACACAACAGGGAAGCAATGCAGGGGGGCTACACAAATGGCCCCAGTCCCCCATTACACAATTTAGTACGTTAGCAAACAAACACCTATGATACTCAGCAAAGAAAGCTTGCAACAATGCGAAGTCAAAACAAAACCAAACAAACCTAAGCACAAGCAAAGTCAGGCAAAAACACACAGTAGAGACTTTGGAAAAATTTCAAAAAAGGTGAGGAGCCTTGCCTTGACAGATTCAAGACTTCACCAGGCATAATCTAACTGTGGGTGCAGGGAGAGACCAAGTGATCACACAAAACTGAAAAGAAGCACGGACACACAATGCTAGTTGCAGACAAAAGTGGCAAAAGTGTCTGAAAACGTGAATGTGACCTCATGCCACACACAATAATCAATTTCAGTACCAGGGCCAGCAAGCTGAGAAGGTGAAGCCTTATAGGCTGAGCCCTGAGCTCAGTTCCTAGGATCACAGGAGGAAAGGGGAGACCAACTCCTATAAGGTACTCTCCGGCCTCCACACGCACGCACGCATGCATGCATGCACACACAAATGGCCTCCACATGCATGCATGCACACACAAATGTCACTTTAAAAATGTATAAAAAGGATTTCAATGCTAGAAAGTAAACTATGACTTCTCAAAGAACAGTGAAGGACTTTCTAAATGAAGAAAAGGACAGTGTTCTTAAAAAGTCACGAGCATTCCTAGATTCTAAAGGAAAGAGAAATATTTCCTTGTAATCAAGACATCCTTTAAGTAAAAAAGGGTCAGCACAATGGCTCAGAGGGTAAAGGAACTAGCAATCAAACTTTTGACCTGAGTTTGACCCTAGGGTCTCACATGGTGGAGAGAACAGACCTCTGCAAGAGAATAGACAGATGCAAGTTATTTTGAGACAGTCAGTCAGTCAGACAGACACACACACACACACAAAATAACTAACAAATTAAATGAATAAATGTAATAAAATATTCTTTTTTGTTTTGTTTTTGTTTATTTTTCGTTTTTCGAGACAGGGTTTCTCTGTGTAGCCCTGGCTGTCCTGGAACTCACTCTGTAGACGGGGCTGGCCTGGAACTCAGAAATCCACCTGCCTCTGTCTCCCAAGTGCTGGCATTAAAGGTGTGTACCACCAATGCCCGGCTGTAATGAAATATTCTTAAAGTAAAAATACCAGCTGCAAACAGAGAAGAGCCAGCCATATGTATCAGACATAAAAGAGCAAGAAGGATATAAAAATATGCACCCAAATAAGAACATGATAGTCAATAGAACAAACAGGTATTTCACAGAAAGGTGAAGGAAATGAAAAAAAAAAGTATGTACACAGAGACAACAGACCAATCTCTTCCAATTCTGAGAGACACAAGGCAAGTCTGAAGACCATTTTATACACAGCAAGAATTTCAGTGTGAAAACATTCCAGAGACCGCATGGATTGGAAGGAATCTTCTACATTGCTGGAATAGTACTAACACTGCCCATTTACAGGCGAGTAAAGACAATTGGCCTTCATACCAGCAGGTTCCAACATCCTATTCCCAACCAACCACAGACTGAAAGAAAACACAAGAGAAAAACAGCACCTGTACTAAACAAGCAAACCTCCTTATCTGTATTACCTACACACTATCATCAGTACTTGCATAACATCTACATTGCATTAGGAATAAGTATTCTAGAGATTATTTAAAATTCACAGGATGGGCTTAGCATATGCAAAGTTCTGGGACGGATCTCAGCCTCACAGAGTAGAATAAAGTTGTGTGTTTTAACATGGGCAACAGGCCTAAGTAGATCAACCCTCAGTTCACTAAAATATAAAGTATATGGGACAATGTGCACTGGTATTATGCAAGCATTATGCTGTCCCTCTCCGAGGACCCTGCTATCTGCAGGACATCTAGGGGCTAAGCTTCCATAGACACTGAGGGGACTGTACTGATGTTTCTACTACTCATTCCTTCATTCACATAAACTTGGGGAGTGGGCTGGATGCAGACTCCATGTTTCATCAGAGACTTTCTTCTGCTTCTACTGTATGGGTTCTGAGGAACTGATACGGGATCATCAAGCTTGGTGGCAAGCACTTTCACCTCTAAGCCATCTCACTGGCCTGAGAATGTTTTAATTCTTCTTGGGTTTGAAGTTAAGATTCCTAGGTATCCTATTTTGGAGGAATTAAAATAGGTGAACGATACATGCCTATAATCATAGCATGCCAGAGGCTAAGGCAAGAGGAATGCAATTTCTAGGCTGGCTTGAGCAACACAGAAAGACATTGTCTCAAAATCAAAGCAAAACAGACCATTTGTATAAATATTTGTGTATGTACATATATAGATACATGCATACCAAAATCCAAGGCTGCCCAAGTCATCTGCATATCCCTAGTCATCAAGGGCAGGGTGTTGGGGATGACAGGTGACTATTTACTACTTCTGTTGAGGTTTGGTCTACGTATTGTGTGCTAAATACTGGCCCTGGTTGCCTCAGGGATGACAGAATCTTCACATACATCAAGTGATGCGACCTTGCTCCTTAATCTAAAACTATTGGTTGAATAACCAGTTGAATAACCAACAGTGGATGCCAACAGCCTATAGCTGGGCAGAAGAGAGGTAGTCGAGGCTTTCCAGTCACAGGCTTGGGTCTAGGGAGGACCCTGAGGGACAGTAAAAAGAAGGGGGAGCGAGAAGCCACCATGGGGTAGGTGAGTCATGAAAACATGGCCATGAGGGCTGGCCAATTGGAGTTACGAGCTGCCCAGATGGAACATGGCAAGTTAAAACTTGGGGTTATTGATGGATTCTAATAGCTTAGAGGGCAGATAGGTGCCCAGCTGTAACTCTTTAAAGGCTTATTGTAAATAAAAAGTTGTGTGTCTTTTATCTGGGAACTGAACTCAGGCGGGGTAGAAACCCGACTGAAATTAATTATTATAACTTCACTCTAGGTGATTCACTTCAGACTTCAGATGGATTATAGAATCTATCTATAGGTGATGACTATCACAGGGGGATGACTATCATCACCCTGATGAACTAAGAAATACTACTGCCCCTTTGTTCTTCACTGGCAGCTTTGGGGACAGTCATAAGCTGTAACTGGCACTATCTCTAGGTTCCCTGCCCAGGTCTCTACACAGAACAATGACTACCCATATCTTTTCCCCATAATCTGTGAGACAAAACTTAAGAAGAGTAAGAAGCACAGACCTGTGACTCCATGCAGGTGATGGGTGTGCAGAAGTTTATCTGCTTGGTGGTACATTTCAAACAGCCTCCCAAATACACACTCCTCTCTGGAACACACCTCCAGCACAGTATTCCTCAACACCTCCAAGTGCACTAGGGCCGAAAGGATACAGTCTAACCAGCAGAGTGCCTGACTGTTTTTCCACTGGACACAGAGAGTCTGGCAAAGTGATAGACATCTGCTCCTAGATGGCATTTCCAGCTCAGATGTGACACTAACTGTAGCAGGATCTTCTGAAGTAGCCACGACCACATTATCCGCTTCCAAAGTCTCATTCTGCTCCACGGAAGCAGCTGTCCGGACTGGATTCTGGTGACCACTGTTATCTGGGAAGCTTGTTGAGAAGTCACCACATACTTCTCCATTATATTTACCATTCACAATCGGTTTATTCTCAGTGACAATGTGACTTCTAGTCTTTTTAGAATTAACTGGAAAAGGTGAATTCTTACAGTTGGTTTCCAATCTTTTTCTTTTTTGAGGCTTATTTGGAGTGTGACAATCTTCCGAATCAGGAGAAATTAAATTAGTAAGTGACTCAGAGCCCAAAGGATAAATGCACTAGAAAGAAAAAATAAAGTTGTTACAAAATAAATAAATAAAACAAAAGCCAACAACCTCGATAATTCAAATCAGCTCAAGTTTTACTAACTTAGATTCCTGTGTCATGAAAAACTGTAGCATTCATTTCACATAAGAGTATCTCTATAAACCTAAATTTGAAAGAAGCAGAGGTAACTAACCAAAGTGTGCTCATCTCCGAAGAACAGTTTCCCTAGTTAAGTTACACCATCAAACCATGTGAGTCCGGCACAGTAGCAGAGGCCTTTACTGCCAACACTTGGGAAGTTGAGTTGTGTGGGTCTCCTTGAGCATAAGGCCAGCCTGGTCACAGAGTGAGCTCCAGGACAGCTAAGGCTACACTGAGAAACCCCGGTCTTGAAAAACAAACCAAACAAAAAGTAAATAAACAAATGGAAACTTTAAACTATGTGAAGAAAGACTACAAGTGCTATTTGGGAGAGAGATGCAACTTACAGCATTAAAAACTGGGAAAGCTTTTTTTTTTTTTTTTTTTTTTTTTGGTTTTTCAAGACAGGGTTTCTCTGTGTAGTCCTGGCACTCACTCTGTAGACTAGGCTGTCCTGGAACTCAGAAATCCGCCTGCCTCTGCCTCCCAAGTGCTGGGATTAAAGGCGTGCGCCACCACTGCCCGGCTAGGAAAAGTATTTTTTAAAAAAAAAAAAAATGTTACCAAGTCCTTTCTATGTATCCTATACGTCTTAAGATCTATTTTTTACTATTCTTACTTATATGTATGCATCTCTGCGTGAATGTGGTGGATGCAGATACCCAGAGGCTAGAAGAAGGTGTCAGATCCCTAGGAGGTGAAAAGTCACAGGCAGGCAACTGAGAACCACCTAACATGGGTGCTAGGACTGAACTCAAGTCCTCTGTGAGAACAGTGTTTGCTCTTAACCTGAGTCATTGTTCCAGTCCCTATATCCTGCATCTGAAAAAAGTTCAAGGACTTGAATACTAAATATCTTATTTAAAGCACACCTTCAACACCAGTATGGTAAACTGGTGTCCTCCAGATAACTAAAGAAACACATCTCCCAATAATTTGTCAAAATGGAGTCAAATCAGCCTCATGAAGAACCAAGATTTCCATCTAACTCTCTGCACTGAGCTCCTGAGCAGTAGTGAGCGCTAATGGACAGCTCAGCTGCCCAACACACATTTCTATGCAGGAGAAGGCTTGCCTGATCAACCCAAAGAATCACAATACTAAAGACATTATACCGAGGAAGCTAGCTAGCATGTCCTCAGGTGATTTATTACCTCACAGCTACAGGTATGTGGCTTACACTTAATTCCGTTCTCAGTCACACACTGAACTCCACGTGAGCACTTCAATTCTTCAGCACACAGATGAGCTCTGCACTACTGGCTGTACAGTGAGATCTGTAATCATCTGGCCCTAACCCTCATGCCCCGAGAGTTCCTGACTCCAGCTGAGCCTAGGAAAGATAACACGTAACACTCAGAGGCGAGCCAGGAGTTGTGGACTATGCCTACAATCCAGCATTCGGAGAATGAAGTGGGACTGTAACTTTAGATCAGTTTAAACTATATATAGCCTGTCTCAAAAATAAAAAAACAACCTATCTCAAAGCATGAGTAAGCAAACCACTGTATACAGAGTTGAATTCCAGAGTAGTCCTCATCACTTAAAAAGGGATGCATAGAACACTGAAGTGTTAAACCCCTGTCTAACAGCCAAAGCCTCCCTCGAGAGGGAGGGCTGGATTCAAATTAAGATCCTGGCTAAAAAAATCCAGCTAATTATGAATGTACTGTTCAAGGGTAGGTAGATGCTTTGCCTAAAAAGCTTCCCTACCCACACTATTAAGTTAATGGGCAATCCAAATGCACCGAGATGTGATTTTCAACCTGTAGGCCGTGACCCTTTTTGGGTTGTCAAACAACACTTTCACAGGGGTCCCCTAAGATCATCAGAAAACACATACATTTACATTATGATCCATAACCATAGCAAAAATTAGCTATGAAATAACAATGAAAATAAACCTTATGGCTGGGGGTCACCACAACACAAAGATATTTAAAAGTTGCAGCATTAGGAAGGCTGAGAACCAGAGTCCTGGATCAACCCAACCCTTCCCTTGGGCATTAGAGCCTACCCTCTGTTCCAGGGACAGCCTTAGCCACCGTCCCTCCCTGGTTGGTAGGATCAGCATATAACTACCCAGGTATTTTTTCCAACTTAAAAATAAATAAATAAATAAATAAATAAATAAATAACACAAAACCCAACTTCTTCCTTCTTGTGCCACAGTTCTCAAATTCCCATTCACGTTAATCACAACCCTTCCCCCTAGCTGGGTGGAGCAAAACCTCGCTTTCCTTGACTTTCTGAATAATGCCCTCACTTTTCTTCATTTGGCTTTCTGAATAATGCCGTCTCCTTCTTGGTTTTATTCCTACCAAACTCTCTGGTTCTTAGAGTCTTCCTGATGTCTCCAACCCTAGACCTTCTTTAACTCACCACTCACATGTATGGTTCAGCTGGCCACATGTTGTACTCACAACTACCAAACCTTTATCTCCAAGTTCGAAATCTCCCCCAATTAGTTGTCAGATGTAAAGCTCCAACCACTTACTCTGCCTGTTTTGAGTTTATCTGACTTAGTCTGCCCCCAAATCTTGTTTTTCCCATCTTTCCCAGCTCACTAACCACCAACTCAATTCGTCCAACTGAGGAGGAAGAACATGTGGGAATCACCCTCTCTCCTGCTCCCATGCTGTTTCCCAAACTTGCAGCAAATCCTGTTGGTTTTACAACAGGATCCTTCAAAGAACTGTTGGCCCTCGGCATCCGCGGCTACGTAAGTTGGGACTATGATGCTGTGTCTGTACTGAGTATGTACAGACTTCCTCATCAAATACGTAAATAATACAGCACAACATTCCATTTACATTGTAGTAGGTGTTATGAATAATCTAGAAATGTTTTAAAGTGATGCGGTAAGATGCAGATGGACCATATACAAAAACACAAAAACACTGCTGTTTTCTAGAAGGGACTGAGTGTCTTGTCTGCAGAGGGACAGTGTAAATGGGATCCATCCATAGCCTGTCACCTCAGCTTCTAAACCTTCTCTCTAGGATACTACAGCTGCCTTTCCACAAGGCAGGGGGAAGCACCAGCTTATTTGCTTTCTGCACTGCTCTCAGGAACCTGAAACACTTGCAGGCAGATGCTCAGGGGTTTATCTCTCACAAGCAGGCCTGTAGACACCAACTACTGTCATATACTGTAACTGGATACCATAACTTATTCTCCTGTAGCAATTGTCATCGCTGAGGCTTACTGCCTCTGCCTGCTAAGCTAGGCCTAGTCCTGGAAGCTTCCAGCCTCCACACAATCTAATCTAGCCCTAGAATGTTATTAGCTTCTGAGACTTACCACTAAACAAGCTCAGTCTTTCAGAAAGCTCAGTTCTTTTTGAACTCTGATTGGCTGATTCAACTGTTTTTGGCTTAAACTCCTCTTTAAGCTGACTGATTGAATCTGGCTTCTCACAATTTCTTTTGAATTGCTCTGCTTGGCCTCAAACTAATTCTAGCAACCTTTTCTAATCTTCTGGCTCCTTCTCATTCTCCTGCTCACTTTATCTTTACTGTTACTAGCTTGTTCTCTTCAATCTGTGTCTATAAAACTCTCCTGGTAACACTGCCTCCTCCTCCCTCTCTGGGCTGCTCTACTTTCCCTCTCAACTCTACTGCACTGCTCTCCATGAACTGTACTCTCTTCTTCCTGTAATACCTGTCTCTCCCTTAAGTAGCTTCCCTTTCCTTGTGAGAGTTGGGCATATCCTATTTTGTAAAATCTTTCTCTGATTCATCACTTTTTCTGCCATTCAATTAGACATCACTTTCCTTGCTTCCTTCTGCAAATTAATTCTACCTTCACTGTGTGGGAGTAAAGGTGAGTACTAAGGGTGGATCTGTATTCCAGCCAGAGGGAATAAAGGTGCATGCTAAGAAATGAGCCACATCCTAACTAGACAGAGGTTCAAATAGCCTGTAACACGTTTCTGAAATGGACATCAAGTAAGCAAACATCCCTCTAGAAAAGCCAACTAACAATTCCAGGCACTTGTACCTGATGGACTAGGTATAAACTATTTCCTACAACCCCCGAGTGTCAAGATATCTCAAAGAAGTCAGAAAAATGTGCTCACTGGTATATTCTAGAGACCATAAGAGCACAGGTAAATCGATACACGGGGCACGATGTGGGGCAGGGAAGGGAGTGGTGTGACACTTGTGTTCCATCTGGTCACAACAACCTACACATTCATAGAATACTCCATTCCCTCAGCACCTCTGTAGCCCTGCCCCATTTCTGTGGGTCAGTGGCTGAACTTAAGAGTACCAAGTATCTAACCAGTTGGTCTTTGTGGAGCATCCTGAAGCTACCTAGGAGCACCACCCTAAGCCACCCCTTGGGAAGTCAAGAGGACAAATGACTGGACAGTGCTATCACTGAGGAACCACAGCTATTAACTGTGTCAGGAAATGAAAACCAAGCTAGCCAGAGCCCTGCCCGTTACCTAGTCTGTCAATCCAGAGGCACAGTGATCATAACAGACAAGAAACTATACCACTCTTCTACCAGATCCCTCCAGTCTCCTCACCTCACCCAGCCTTACTTACTTACTGTGGACATTAGACTCTGCCCTCCTGCTCTCCAATCACTGTTCTTCTGTTTGCTATCTCCCTGCCTCCACTCAAGGGCAGTTCAAAGGCCTTCAATATAAGAGCACAAATGACCAACCAGCAGCCTCAAGTCTCCGGAGACAGAGGCTTAGGTTGTGGCCCCCCTTCTCCCTATGACCAGAAGATTCCATCCTCTTCCCCCTCAGGCCTTTGTTCAAATTTCACTTTCTTTAAATAAAGTATCCCTCTCATTATTTAGAATTCCAAACTTGGGGTAGAGCAATGGCTTAGTGGTTAGACAAGCACTATCTCTTATAGAACACCTGGGTTTTACTCCCAGCACCTACGTGGAAGTTCCAAACTGCCTGGAACTCCAGTTCCAAACTGCCTGGAACTCCAGTTCCAGAGGAATGTGATGCCCTTTTCTGACTTCAGCAGACATGCATGCACACCACCCCCACCCCTTCTCTCCTTGTTTTTTGTCTTTTCTGTCTATCTAAATCATAAACTTCTTTGGGATAGTAAATCTGTTGTATTTGTCACCGTATCCTAGCACTGAAAGAGAATAGACCCAACAGTGACATATTTAACTGAAAAAATACATTAAAGAAGTTTATGCTTACAAAATGATTAGTATTCCCTGCCTCTCCTACAATATACCCATCAAAAGTATTGATTACCAACATGTGATTTAGTCTAGTATTTTTCTAACCTCAAATGACAGAATTCTGGGCAAACTTTACTAAGTCAGTACCTGGAAGTTACATCCCAAATATGTTGAGTTTATCTGGAATAGCATATCTGAAATTAGAAGCCCACAATCACAACTTTGTGGACCTATGAAAGGCCCTATTTCTAGAACCTATACTCTGTTTTGTTAGTTTAAAAAAGGGAGGATCTACTTTGCAATATTACTATTTTGAGAATTAAACATGCATAAACTGTAAACTGTTCATGCATGGGACACTCAAGCCCAAGTACCACAAATCAAAAGCCAATATCAAAGCACAGCCACTTAGGAGCCTCCCCCTAGAAAAGGTGGTGTGGCCCATAGCACTGGGGCGGCCTCAAGTTCAGTGTCCTCTAAAGTCACCGCTTAATGCCTCTTAGGACCAGGCGGACCTGTGAACCCGACTACAAGCATGTAAAATGATGGCCTTGTCCCACTTATGTGGATCAGTGGCCAAATGACTAAAGCTTAATGTTATACTCTATAAATATTTTATGTGATGCACATTGGTTGTTTCCATTTTTAGATTTTGTTTATTTTATGTATGAGTTTTGCCTGCACATACAGACATGCACCCAGGAACTGATTACAGACAGTTGTGAGCCACCACGTGAGTGCTGGGAACAGAATCTGGGTCCTCAGCAAGACAATCACTGAGCCACCTCTCCAGCCCTCACTGTATTATTTTTTATTTGACAACATTTTAGGGATGGCAGCTTTATGTTGGCAAGAACTATGTGCGATGTTCTGTATCTGAGGAGGAGAAAAAAACCAAAACTGGACCTGTGAGTGTTAGCTTCGATTTTTGCCAGGATGTAAGTGGTTATTTTTTTAATGCCAAATTAGTTTGTGTGTCTTTTTAACACCACAAATTTCTTAAAACAAAATAAAAACAAAACCAAACAGGATTATTTTTAGTGCTAAAATTCTTATGAAGAAGAACTTTTTCAACTTATACAATGTAAACTGAATGTTTGTGAGAGGCCCTATTGTTGCTTTTACTTAGCAGACTGTGGGCACTAGAGATATAAATTATGAAATATAATCCATTCCACACGAGTTGTATCAATGAATACAAACTATGATTCATTTTAAATGACAAGCTTCATTTTTTGAGATAAGATCTATTATATAGCCCAGGCTAGCTTCAAAATTGTGGAAATTCCACTCAGCCTTCCAAATGATGAAATTACATGCATGCAACACTATGCCTGGCTGTCTTAAAAGCTTTTAATTACATAAGAGTTATATATATATTGCTTTTGACATAATCAACTACCAAAATACCTCTCCAGGTAAAAATGAAGATTAATAACTACTATATGGCCAGGTATACCAGCACTCAGAAGACAGAGACAGGCAGATTTCTGTAACTTGAGGCTAGCCTGGTCTATATGGTGAGTTCTGGGACAGCCAGGGCTACACAGTGAGACCCTGTCCTGGACACTGTGGAAGGAATAACTTACTGTATACTAAAGCTTAACAAGATTAACAGTAAAAAGCAGTAACTCAGGAGTTGGAAAATAGTATTTAATTAAAATTATTTGCCAGAGAGATTTAGAAACTCATATTGTCTATGCATTCAAAGTCTATACTTTAAAAAATACAAAAATCAATAAAATTTAAACAATGAAGAAAAAGCAGAAGGCTGTACCAATATACTAAATAATACTAGTACTTTACCTGAAGATCCTCACACAAAAAGACAGATTCTTGGAAGCTAATTCGGTAAGTTTTTAAGGCGTTTAGCTTTCCTTTCGCTCTACAAGCAGGGCAATGCCCGTCTGTTGGAACTTTAGCTGAAGCATAATTCTAAAAGAGAAATAAAGCAAATTAAAAGAGACATTCTTATTATATTAAGCTACAAAAAAATTAAATGGAAGGGTAACCAGGAAAAAAATATATAAATTTTCCACCAGATTTCTGCCAAAACTAAACACAGCAAACAAAAGACGTGTACATAAACAGCTATTATCCAAAAATATTAAAATCTGACTTAGCTTCATTCACAAGAAAAAGGAAATATCAACTGCCAAGGAAAATGTATATAGTCCATAAATAAATTTCAAATAGCAAACCATAAAATCTAGGCATTAATTTCTACTTTCACATATCAATAACAGAGAGGTAAACAAATTATAATAATCTTTCGCCATTGCTGTAAGATTTCCGTGGAAGACAAAATGTTTTAGGACTTCATTCATAAAATGAAATTTTAAATTTTATTTAAATTTCAAATATAAGAGGAAAATAACCAGTTTTGCACTGAGGCCAAAAATAAGTTCACTAACTTTTCCCAAGAACCCCAGCATGGGGAGTGAAGATATCCCTATATCAGTCCCTGGTCCAACCAGTGGCAAACCATTTCCAATCTTCAGAGAATCATCCGTCATTCCGAGTCATTGGCTAATTTATGTCACTTGGAACATGTCAAAATCACTAAGGATTTTTCAATGAACCCTGGAAAAAAAAAGTCAACAATTAAATAAAAATCCTATTTACTCTAAAAAGAGAGTTTGCTATTTTATAGGACAAGAGATAGAGATATTAAGTATGTTTGTGAGCTACATGTCCTTGGATAAGCATATTCTAAACTGTTGTCTTCAGAATACCTCCATGTATGTAAATACATGTAAATGTATGAGGAGAGTGACCATAGGATGCAGCTTCCTAACACACAGAAAAGTACATAGAGCTTTCCCTACAGGTAGATACTGGTCAGAGCAAGCTAGTCAACTAAGTTGGAGAACCTAAGCTTTCCAGTCTCTGTATGCGCAGTATGAAACAACCACGTTAGCATTACAATGATAAAGAACCTAAATCCACTGTTCTACCAAAAAAATAAAGGAACCACACATTTTACACAACCTTTCTTCTGTTCTCAACCACAGAACTGTTCACCACTTGGAAATACTTTTTACTAGTTTGAAGACAGGGTCTCACTAAATAGCCCTGGCTGGCCTGAAACTTGCTACTATGTAGACTAGTCTGACCTTCAACTCTGCCTCCCAAGTGCTGAGATTAAAGGCTCATAACTAGTAGAATACTACATTTAAAATAATCACCCACAAAATATTTTGTTTTTTGTAAATGATCTATATTGGAACCAAAGTATAAATATTCCTGTAAGACAAATAAATTTAGCATGCATGCCTTGAGTGTATTTCCACAGAGTAGACCCCATTCCCAAGATCAGAGAGCAAAAAAAACCTGAGACACAGCTCAATACAAAGAAAAAAATATGGATTTAAAATACAACAAAAGCAGATCTAAAAGATATTTTAGGCAAAGGTAAGTTATTATCATTTAGCTAATGAGTTGAAACTTCAAGCATAAACCTTTCCAAAACCCATGGATCCATAATTCTAGAACAATCGCTTTCTAGCTCACAGATTCACTTTTAAAAACTTGTTCTGTACTTGGTGATTGTGGCCCATGCCTTTATTTCCAGGCACTAGGGAGCAAAGGCAGACATCTTTATGAACTTGAGGCCGGCCGTCTACAGACAAATTCTGCCTCAAAAAAACGAAACAAAACAAAAAACTAGTTATGCTTTTCTGTCTTAGTTGAAAAGTCTAAAAAGCCTTTCTTGGGAAGAAATAAGTCCAAAAACATAAATGCAGTTTGAAAAAATCTGTACCCACTTGGGAGGAGGAAGCAGATATAATTTAAGACCAGCCTCAGCTACAAATGAACTCAAAGTCTACCTGGGCTGAGAGGGGGTGGGGGGAGACAGACACAGACAAAAAAAGGTTGGTATTAGTGAAGCTGAAGAAGTCAGCACGACTGTTAGCTTGCTCTACTTATAATCTAGAGAATTACAGGACACACCGAAGTCATGTGCTAAAGTGGTAAAAGCCTAAACTACACACCTGGATTTGTTCTAAGATGAAAATGAAGCCAAGCTGACAAGATGCTAATACCTAAGTTACAGTTACCATCTGGTCTACTTTGCTCTGAGGAAAAGACATGTGTTCCTTCTGTCATTCTGCATTCATTCTCAGAAGAGAAACCTGCAGGCTCCTGAAAAGGGTGTTGATAAAACTTTGTATCTGCCTGAGGAGCTAGAAAACTGTCTGGAATGGTTTTTTCTCAATATGGGAGTAAAAATGAGACTCCTTCAAGTCTGCTTTCCTGATCCTATGTCAATAAAGAAGTCAAGGCATATTCGAGCATGGTGGTGCGTGTCTTTAAGCCTTTAATTCCAGTGCATGGATCTCTCTGAGTAGATGTAGTGCAGATTTCTGTGAGTTTCAAGGCAGCCTGTTTCACACAGTGAATTCCAAGCCAAGTAGGGGTATATAGTGAGACCTTGTCTATGGTAGGAAGGAAAGGAGAGAGAGGGACGGAGGAAACCCATTAAGATAGTAGTAGAAACACCAAATAATATTAAGAAATTCCCCTTCCCCAAAGAATATTCATGTTTAAAATATCAGAAGTAGACTCTCCAGGTCTTTCAAGCAGTGTCTTATATACAAAACCCCGGGGTGGTTCTCAAATTTCAGTTTGTCCAGGAATAAATTATCTTCATTATTTTTTCTTCAAGTGTAACCTGTTCCTCCCTGTACAGTACCTAAATTCTGGCATCTCTGGACTTCCAAATGCAGACTAGAAAGTCTGTGTCATAGTCTACTCTCATCTCTCTCAAGTTTGCACAGCAGGTGTCATCTAAACTCGTGGACGGTGTTTTGGAAATATTTCCAGCCTGTCTCTCTTTCCATTCATATCACTGTCAAAGTGACAGCTCCGAGTCAAACTACCTACTTAATCCAATCTGACTATAGAAGTCCACCCAAAGAGCTCAATACATCCTCAAGATTATGGCATGAGCTTATTTCAAGGAGGAGAACATCCAAGTTTTCCCAGTGTTCATCTACAGCACTTTTCCTCTTACCTACGCCCCACCCCGGCCCCATTTAGCAGCCAATTACGAGAGAGATTTAAATTTAATTCACTGCTTGTGTAGAAACTATTACCGGTCCTCGAAGAAGGGCCTGGAACCCGTCGGATCTTTACGTCTCTCGGTTCTGAATATGAATTGTCAAGGCCAAGGCCAACAGACTTAAACCCCAGGCAAGGAGTAGGCTCTTCCGAGCCCAGTCCTGCTTGGTACCCAAGCCAGATTCCCGAATTTAAGACAAACAGGGCCACGAGAGGTGAGCTTCAAAAGCCAACCAAGGAAGTCCAAGAGGCGCGGCGTTCCGTTACCCAGGCCATCTCCACGCTCTTCGTGGGGCGGGCACAAACTCTGGTTTCTGTTCAGCGTTTACCTCTGGTTGAGCAGAAACAGACCCTAAAGACCCAGTCTGCACCTCCATTCTCCACCTTTCCCACCAGAACCTTGTTCCTACCCCATCCTTTCAGCGTGCCAACGACCCAACCCGGGCACTCCAGCCGTCCCAATCTCTACTTCCCGAGGAATTTACTGTCTAGCTTACTTGCCAGAAGGACACTCCTTCTTCGTATACAGTAGATCCGAACTCCTTTTCCAGCTTGAGGTCCAACACCAGCAGCCCGTAACGTTCAACCCACGTTCCCTCGGACGGCTCCTCCCCCACAGCCCTCTCCGCAAGGAAAGCAACTTCCGCTTGGGAGTCCGCCACCATAAGAGCTACCCCACAAACACTTTCCTGCAGAGCGCCCTGCTTGAAAGCACGCGGGCAGGGGAACGGGAAGACCAGAGCACTTCCGGCAGTACTCCGCAGAGGCGTGGCTTGCCCGCCCTGCACGCGCAGGCGCAGTGGGAACTGCGGCGACAGGGCGGGGCTCATAGCTACAGACCCTGCAAAGTGTGAGTTGGGGAAGGCGGGCGGGAAGTGGGGGGGCGGGGTGGGGGTGGGGAGTACGGTTCTGGAAGCTGCTGGAAAGCGCTGGAGTGACGGAGGTGACGCCAGAGGCTAGGGGGCGGGGCGTGATTAAAATTAGTGCGCGGCTTTCAGCGGAGGGATTACGCTGCTGAGGAAGGAGTGGTCGCCGGTCGGATGCCTGGCGCGCAGGCCCGGTGATGGGCCTCATTGGCAGGCCATCATGGCGGCCGACACGACGTGATCCCATAGTTCGTTCTTGCGGCCCGCGCGCCACCGTACGTGTTCACAAATGGTTACCATACACGGAGCTGCCCCTCCCTTCTTCCCTAAACCCATCCTTGGAGGCCACTTTTCCTTTCTTCCCTCTCTGATCTGCTCACGGTAAGGGGAGTAGCGATAGACAAGCACTTGACCCGGGGTGGCACCGAGCAGCCGACCTGCGCATCTCAGCAGCCCTGCCTCCTTTAACTTCAGAGAGAAGGGAAATCTCAGTTGCTAAGTTTTAAGAACTGCCTTCGTAGAAAGGTCATGTGGTGTCAGGGAGGTCGTGACTGAACGCGTTCACGAGGACATCCTATTCTTGGAGTCCTTTGAATAGACTGTTTCCATGGCCTGGGACTACAATTTGTTATTTTCTGGACCTTACAGGAATCATGACTGGCATTTTGGATTGCGGTTCTGTGGGGTCTCATTATTGGTCTTAAACGACTATGTTCTGGCAGGATACTGATAATTTTGGTAGCGCGCTATGAGGGAAAGAAGTCCGCTGTAGGAAGAAATTATTCAATAAAAGAATTTCAGTTTGTGGTACTTAGGAATGAGACAATACCATTTAGTTCTGTGTATTCCACTGTATCCAGAGTACCTGTTTTTATACACATTGGACCCAAAGAGAGTATAGTTACCCTCAGTAGATTAAAGTAGGTTTATCTATTTCCACTTAGAAATTCACATTCAATAAGTGGAAGCTTTTATTTAGTTAATAATTAAGCTATGACAAGAATACAATGCTCTGTAAATTATTTTGCAAGCTCGTTTCTTTTCTATGTTGTATTCCTTAACTGAAAACAAACCGTTAGCACCAACCTGGGATATAAATGCTACCTCTAAGCTGGGTATGGTGGAACACCTCTGTAATCCCAGCACTCAGGAGGACCTTGGGTGAAGGCCAGATTGGGCTGTATAACAAATGAGTCCATACTGATGAGACTTGTCTTCCTGCTGGGATTGTGTATTCTGGTCTCATTAAAAACTGACTGGACTGAAGAAATGTCTTCCATCAGTACTAATGAGGACCTGAATTGGAGCCCCAGCACTTTTATAAAGCTTGGCCCAGCTGTATGCACCTTTTATCCCAGGCTGGGAAGGTGCAGATGTGTAGATTCCAGGAACACACTATCCAGTCATCCTAGCTGAATCTGTGAGCCCCTTGTCTCAAAAAATGAGGCAGAGAGTTAGCTTGGCCCTCTGTCCTCCACCTGTGCGCTCACAGCACACCAGCACGCACCCAGGCAGCCTAACTTACCAATAGCACCCAAGGAGTACAGTCTGTAATCCCTTTTCTAAAACTTCAGAAAACTGGAAAACCCAAAAGCTCTTTGGTAGTAAAAACTGGTACAAACTAGTGAGGTAAGTGAGCTTTATCCTGTGGTTTTTACTGCACCAACATTAATAGGTTTGATTGTTGTGTGGTGCTCTTGGCTGCTGGCATGAGGGGTTTTCTATAATGGTTTGTGTACTTTATAACTTTTGTCCTCTTTGTTTTGTCAGTACTGGGAAATGAATCCAGGCATCACACCAGTGCTGGGCAAGTACTTTACCACCCAACCATTTTCCCAGACCTTTTTTTTCCCCTTAAATTTGAGACACAGTTTTAAAGTTTCCCTGGCTGGCCTTGAACTCACTGTGTAGGCCAGGTCAACCTAGACTTGGTGTCTTCATGCCTCAGTCTCCTGAGTAACTTGAGTATAGTCCTGTTCTACCAGGCCCCACTGTAACTTTTTAAATTCCAAGCTTTTAGATTTTAGTAAAAGAATTATCAGCCTATATTTGTATTTGGCAAGTCTTCTTGGGCAAGGCATTTGTTTACAAAATTAACTTGAGGCATTATTTGTTCTCAGTGAATTCAAATGAGTTAAATATGGGGAACATGCTGCTCATGTACAATTATTGGGCTATGCAGAGCTTTTGTCAGCATGTCCATAGAGTAGGCCAAAGATTGCATCAGTTGTCCCAAGGTATTGTTTTTTGCTCTTAAGACTTAAGTAAACCATGATATCTCATAATGCATCCACACTTACCTGGTTCTCTTTTCCCCAAATGAGCAGATAAAATAAGAGTCACGGAGTAGATATTGGAGTACCTGATATCTAATTCTTTCTTTTTTGCTGTGTATGTTATATAAGTTGTTTAATTTTGGTGCCCTGGGAATATCTATACAGTGACAAGTTTAGAGCAGATAAATGCCACGAGGAAAGACCCTTATAGTTCTGACATCACCTGCAGATACTTACTCTTGAAACTACCACTAAGGACACCATCCATCTCAACTTATAACTTATCTTGCTGGTCAAAACTTACTGCTCAAATTGAGCAGTACATAGCTCAGACTTCACACAATGAAAGTCTTCATGCTATATCTGTATCTGAGTCACCCAGTTCCCTGCCTAGGATCAATAAAAGCTGAGGGGGTGGTGTATGCATATGTAAGCAAGTAAAGTACTATTAGGATATGGTTTGTGTCCCGACTTTTAATGAGAGTGTTGCATAATATGCCCCTGTTTACCTTACATGTTTGCTTGTCTTAGAGGTGACATTCTGTCATTGTGTCAGTCTGCTTCTGATGTGGGATGCTTAGGTTTCTTTCAGAATCTGTCATGGTTACTTTTCTTGCTGCTGTAACAAAATACCCTGATAATACCAGTGTAAGGAAGAAAATGTTTATTGTGGCTCACAGTTAGTACATCTAGTGGGGAAGCCACTGCATCAGGAGCTTGAAGTTGCTGGTCACATTGCCTGCACAGTCAAGAAGCAAAAAGCTAAGGAGATAAATTAAAATGGAATAAAAATTTAAAGCATTATACAATAAATTATATATTCATCATTTCTCACACTTGTGAATCTCTCTGTGTCCTAAACAGCAGCATAGCTACTTCTGATGACTGTGGCTTATATATCCCGTGTCTGTGTCATGAGAGTTGGATACTGGTGTTAATATCATGCTTGACTCTAAACAAAGTTCATTAATCATATCACCTGAGTGGCTTCTTCATTTGAAACCAGAGGAAGAAAGAGGGTGAGCTGTGTGGAACCTTGACCCTGATTACTTACATATCTTTGAACATGACAGTCATGCAGCAAGATTGACAGTGAGCACGTAGGGCAGAGATGAGTTAGCAGACCTTGGCTTTCACGAGCCTCTCATCAAATGCTATTTAAACTTAATTTTTCTTTTAACTGTTTTGCTCTATACATGTAATTGGATTTAGGATGCAACTTTTTTGTATTGCCACTTTGTTAAAGATTTATTTTTTATTATCTTAATTATGTGTGTGTTGTTGCAGGGGGCAGGACTGAAAATGCAGATGCCTGAGGATTGGAGAGGTTTTGGATTCCATGGAGCTGGAATTACAGGAAGTTGTAAAGCAGCTCATGTAGGTGTGTTAGGAACTGTTATTCTCTGCCAGAGCAGTACATGTTCTTAACCACTGATCCACCTCTCCTGAGTATTCCCGATTTCAGACAGAAAACTAAGCCAGAAGGAAACAGTGTATCAGAGTTTGCTTAGTAAACCGTCAGACCTGAGACTGAAGGCTGTATCTTCTAACTTCAAATCTGGAGCTTTTTTATCCTTCTACTCTCACTCCCCAGAGCAGAAATGAGCATGTAACTCCCATTGTAGGAGGACTGGGAGCTTAGACTGAACCAGCCTGGGCTTCAGAAATGAGCCCTGCATGCTTCCAGTGAGAGAAGGACCTTCTACAGGGCCTTACAGAAAGTAATCACAGCATGCTGATTAGCAGTCACAAGTTCTGTACATTAAAAAAAAAAAAAAAATTAAACTCACATAGAGAAACACTTTCCTAATTGGGACATAGTTGTCACTTCACGATGAATTTATGAATCAGAAGTACTGGACGGAATTTAGGGCTATTTAGAAGTAGATAGTCTTACCTTCCAAGAGTTCATGCCATCATTTGGTTTAGCCAGGAAATTTAAAACAGGAAATCACCAAGAAAAAAATATGTAACAGTAAATGAATAAATAAAATAAAATTGAAACTTACCATAAAATCAATTTGACTATTTTAATTAGGTTGGTAATGGACAAGTAGCAAGAACATAGTTTATTCTTATGACTAAGTTCTAGCTTACTATAATATGGGGGCTAGTAATTGTTTAATAAATGAATTAAAACTGGAATGGGAAGAAATTGTCTTTTTTTTAATAGAAAGTAATTTTAAATCATTAAATTTAAGTCATTTTACCATCTTTACTGTTTGATTCCTGGAACTGAATCACAAGTGAACATTGAACTGTGGGGCTAGAAAGATGGCTTAAAAAAAATCTTAAGTTTTACATCTGGCCTGCTTTTCAGTGATGTACTCCAACTTCTTTACTCATGCTGGACCACTTCTTTTTTTAAGCAATGTAGACTCCTCCCACTCTTAAAATAAAAGGGAGGCAAGGATGCATCAGCTGAGAGTCACAGCCTGCATTCACCTGGGCCACTTAACTCCAGACCAAATACTACACTTCTCTGAGGCTCAATTTCATCTAGAAAATGAAAATATCTGCTAATCCCAGTTCTGTTATTTAACTAGTTTTGTGACCTCAGGAAAATTATTTCACATCTCTGAGCCCAAGTTTCCCATATAAGAAATAAACGTATCTTAAATAAGGTAATATGCAAAAAAGCTGCTGACAGTTAGGAAGTCCTCAGGACACATGGCAGCCTTTTCTCGTCCTCCACACTCTGCAGGCCCTTTAAGGGCTGTTCTAGTCCTATCATTGAACCTTCCGCGGCTAGGGCTGCAGTCTCTTGCCCCGGTTTACTTGCCCAGGTACACTGGATGGGTCCTCAAATTATTGTGGGTCGGCTTTGTATTTGGGGACTTGTTAAAATCGTAATTGCATAGTCCTCTCCCGACCCCAGGGTTTGGGTGGGTTCTGAGCATCTGTATCTTCCTTTTCATACTTCCTAATGCTTGCTAAAGGGCCTGGTTTTCCACCTATCTGTTAATAAACATGTGTTCTTACTGTTGGTTGTGTGATTCTCATTGTATAGCCCTTCAGGTGTTTTGAGTTTTACCCCGGAGATACTATAAATTCCATGGGGCAAGAGCATGGCTTATCCCTTACAGTTGCAGGATGCCAGAGAGCAGCCCTCAACAAATACTTGTTTAGAAGCTGCTTACGACCACTTTTTGTCGTTCTCTGCATACATTTGGATCTAATTACATTAGTTCAGATAAAATGTAAGTTGACACACATCCCCTCCTCTGGGGAAAAAAAATGTTTTTGGAAAATGTGGCTGAGGTTTGCAACAGCAATGAGTTAATTCACACCACCCTTCAGAAACAGGCCGATTTCAGCCATTCTCAAGAGGACTCCAAGAACATGGCTTATCCCCCTACATTTACAGGATGCCAGAGAGCAGCCCTCCACAGATGACTCCCTTCAGTCTTCCAGAACCAAGAAAACAGAATAAAGATCTGAGCCGCTGAATTCCTTCCACCAAACTTGCCTAAGACAGTTCACCCTTCTCCTCTAGGAAAGGTCAGGGGAGAAAAGCTCATGTCTGTATGAATATTAACATGTGCAGTATGAAAGGCCTTTTCTGCCCTCAGCACTTTGCATAGACACAGTACAGCAGCACATTCTAATGCTTGTATAGATCAGATTAAGGTAACTTGTAACTGTTACCCCACACAATGTTTCTTAGCATCTTGTCTGCTAGCTGTTAGGAAGTATTCATTTGTGGTCAGTCATAGTTGTCCTAGGCTTTATAGCATGAGAAATCATTCCTCTCTCACTACTCCTGATAATAGGGTTTTTTGTTTTGTTTTGTTTTGTTTTTGTATTGGGGGGGAGGGTGTAGGATTCGAGACAGGGTTTCTCTGTATAGCCCTGGCTGTCCTTGAACTCAGAAATCCATCTGCCTCTACCTCCCAAGTGCTGGAATTAAAGGCATGCGACACCACTGCCTGGCTGATAATAGGTTTTATTAAAGGCATTACATCAGGATATTATCATTTTTAAAACACCTACGTTAAGGGTTAGATAGTTGGAGCTGGAGAGATGGCTCAGTAGTTAAGAGCACTGGCCAATCTTACAGAAGGCCCACTTAGCTCCTCACAACCATCTGTAACTCCAGTTCCAGCAGAACTGACAACCTTTTCTCTGCCTCTGCAGACACAGCATGCAAAAATGATGGACAAACATGCATGCAGACAAAACACCCATAGCCATAAAATAAAAAATATCTTACTTTTTTCAAAAAGTTACACAACTTGAGTTAAGTGAATCATATTCTGGCTTTATCTTCTGCCACTTCCACAGCAGATGACTTCCAAGTGTTCTAAAACAAAGACACTGATTACATGGTTCTGATAGGCATCTAGAAGTAGATAGTCCTGGCTCAGTCTTGTGTGGATCATCAGAAGGCTACTTTTGTCTCCTCCCAACATGGCACCTGAATTCCCTCTAGAGAGCAAACGATCTGAGAGGCAGGCAGAAACCATAGCTCTTTTTGAAACCTTGCCTTAAAAGTGATACATCATCCCTTGCTATATTCTGTAGATTACGCCACCCTTCCCTGCTAGAGTGTGGGAGGGACCTCTTAAAGGTATGAATACCAGGAGGCAGGATTCAGTGTGGGCTGGCAGCCACAATTGTATTCTATGTTTTGTACTTGAAAGAGCAAGTAAGTCAATATCTCATTATAAGCTTATTAAAATATTAATGGCAGTTTCCTGAAATAATTGTATATCTTACATATAGTACTGTAGATGAGAAGTAAGTTGACAGTGTCTGTCTACAGGGCATCTGCTTCCTATCTAGCTGAGTGTCTAAATCTGCAGCATACATTCAGCCAATATCTTACTCAGTTTGCATGGTCCTGTGAAGCTCAGGTGATCTATATTATAAGGTGAGGATAGCTGCAATATTTTTATTACAAATTAATAATTGTGGTTTTCATAAGAGGTTCCCTATAAAGTTTGAGTCCTGAGCTCTGATTTATTCAGGTAAGGGCTTTTTTTTTTTTTTTTTTTTTTTTTTTGGTTGGGTTTTTTATGTTTTCAATAGTGATCAGAATGAGGTGTATAAATGTAGCTGGCTGGTAGAGGTCCTTTACCTTATCCAGATTGTCCTTAGGCCGAAAGGAGTTGAAAGGGTCTGTGGCTTGATTACAATTCTTTTTTTTTTTTTTTTTTTTTTTTTTTTTTTTTTTTTTTTTGGTTTTTCGAGACAGGGTTTCTCTGTGTAGCCCTGGCTGTCCTGGAACTCACTCTACTCACTCTGTAGATCAGGCTGGCCTCAAACTCAGAAATCCACCTGCCTCTGCCTCCCAAGTACTAGGATTAAAGGCGTGCGCCACCACCACCCGGCCTTGATTACAATTCAAATGTCAGACCATTAAAGAAGTCCAAGTTAGTGAAATAACATAGGTAAGAACATAACTCACTTTGATACAGCACACTAAATATTAAGTTTTGTAACAGCAAAAAATATATATAATGTGAGAACAAACTTGAAACATTCATGTACCCTCCATTTTTGTAGCTTAAGAACAACTAACAGTGACAAAATGTTCCTGTGACCATAAATAAGCATTGCTGATCCCACTGGCATTGCATCTAGAGGCTGAGTGCAGGCCTGTAGTACTTCAGCACTCTGCAGACTGAGGTAAGAGGATCCCTGGACCAAGGCTTGGCCTGAAGGACAAGACTATGAACAAGCAGTAATAGAAACTCAGACACTTACTGAGTCGGTGTCTGCATCTGCATGCAGTCTGCTCACTGCACAGTAGAATGCAGAGTATACAGCACAGACTTAGCTCACTTGCATCTGCTAATTTCCAGTCACATAGGCAGTTCTGACAGCCTCGTTCACCTGCAGGTATTAGGAGGGCCTAGTTTTCTAATCAAGGAAAAACTTTTGGGAAATTCATTTTACTTTCTAAGTGTGATTTGTTGTGATTAATCAATAAAATGTTGCTTGGTTTCATGCTGATTGGATTTAAGATGACATCTCTTATGGTAAAGGAGAGGCGGTGGCACATATACTATGAATGCAGAGCACATAGCCTGAGGGTTTTCTCACTGGAGTCTTCTGAGCTACTAGATAGTGGTTACATTTAAGAAACAAACAAGATGAAACAAACAGAGTAAGTTAAGCTTTTTCTGAAAACAAAGGGGTGGAGTGATACAGAAAAGTTGGGAAATTACAACTTCAGACTGTTGTGCCAAAAGCAGGAAATCTATTCACTACTTTTAAAACCTCTTTTTCCAGAGTAGAGTAAGTCCAGTTGTATGTATAACAATGAATTGCTCTGATTCCATTCTATAGGAAAGTTCTTTTCAATATTTTAAGAAACTAAAGGAAAAAATCGTAACAGGCAAATACACTGTAGGGACTTTGATTACACCCTGGTTTGCAAAACATATTAGGAAAGATGGTACCACACACACCTTTAATCCCAGCACTTGGGAGGCAGAGGCGGGTGGATTTCTGTGAGTTTGAGGCCAACCTGGTCTACAGAACTACATAGAGAAACCTTGTCTTTAAAAAAAAAAAAAAAAAAAAAGCAAAGCAAAACATATTAGAAAACTTGAATATACCCAGTTACAGAGTACATTTTAATTTTTGTAGATGTACTAATGTTGGTTATGTTTTTGAATCAGTGGACTCGATTTAGGATATCCAAAGTGTGCTTACAGGGAAAGTTACCTTCAAATAGTGTACACATATGCATATGGTACAGCAAATATGACATTCAGTTAAGCACTGGACTTATGTAATGGTAGTTATGTCGTGTTTCAGCTTTTCTGTGTGATTGAATACGTTAAAATTTGGGGAGAAAAAAAATAAGCTTGTTTTGTAGATACATAAGAAAAGGCTTCAAGATAATATGGCATTGTTTAGAGTCCCTGAGGCCCCTTCTGCTGTCAGGTGCTTTGGATCCAGTTTGGTCAGGACAGCCATTTCCATATCAGCATTGACTTCCCTGTTGCTAGGTCTAGTAGTGCCAGTCCTCGGTTCCCTTGACCTCTGAGCGGCATTAGCATGGTTGACTGTTCTCTTGTGTGCTCCCTTCTCAGCTTCTCTCTCTTTTTTTTGTCTTGCTGGTCCTCTTCCTTAAACATTAGGATGCCTTGGGACTGAGATGGATTCTGAGCTTCCATGAAGGATCTTATTCTGTCCTAAAGCTTTAAATATATATTTGGGCTGTACACACCTTTAGTCCCAGCACATGGGAGGCAGAGACAGGTTTCTGAGTTTGAGGTCAGCCTGGTCTACAGAATGAGTTTCAGGACAGCCAGAACTGCACAGAGAAGCCCTGTCTCAAAATAAAAAAGCTAACCAAAGTACACACACACACATATATATGTGTGTGTATTTATATACACATATGTGTATTATATATGTGAATAATATATATAATGTATATTTATTATGTATATACACACATATGTATGTATATGTGTATTATTATATTCCAAAGCAAAGCACTTTTGCTCCATCAGCACTGGTTCCTCCTCTTCCTTCCTTTGCAGAAGCCTGAACCCAGAGCCTTGTTCATGCTAGGCAAGCCCATCCTCTAAGCTATATCCCTGTCTGCCAGCCCACTGCTGTTAGTCCTGTCTCCATCCCAGCACAGATTAGAGCAGAGTTTTTCAGCTCTGTTGGCGTTGGGGCCAGTCATGTGGGCAGGACCCCTCCTGTGCAGGTGGTAGTATGTTGAATAGCACTCTTTGCCCCCAGCCATTTGGTGCAAGGGGCAACTTGCCCCCACAGTTACAACTCTGCCAACATGTTCTTTGAAGGCAAAAGTGCCCCCAGTTGCAGACCACTGAGTTAAATACGGTGCTCCATATAGTCATGCTGTCTCTGGTACTTTCCTTCTCTTTCATTCATTCCTAATAAAACAACAAAATGAAGCAGGTCTAGAACATTCCTGTGCTGTAGTAACTCATGAGGATCTATCTGTAATGCCTACAAACACTTTCCTCACCAGTACACAACATGCACACACATACATACACACATGCACGAAGCATACAGATGTATGTAGACACATAACACACACACAATTGGACAGCAGTCTTTTCTTCTTGTACAAATCCCTTTCAACTACTAGGTGGACACTGCCCCATCCTGAGCTTCACTTTCCCCCTGTATTGTCCTTCACCACTTCTCATGGTGAATGGTTTTATTGAATATTAAGGCAAGAAGTACAGTTGTGGTAATATAGAAGTGACTGCAATGATTCTAACCCAGTCTGAGAATATCAAGAAAGGCTTAGTACCCATCTCCAAGATTCTGCAGGAATCCCCAAAAGAAAGGATTGTCTGCATATAATCAGTCTGATAGTGCAGGAAGGGTATTAACCAAGCGAAGAGAAGAGTGAAAGATTTGCTTTGGGGGCTGAAGAGATGGCTCAGCAGTTAAGAGCACCCTCTGCTCTTCCAGAGATCCTGAGTTAAATTCCCAGCAACTACATGGTGGCTCACAACCATCTCTAATGGGGTCTGATGCCCTCTTCTGGTGTGTCTGAAGAGAGCAATGGTGTTGTGCTCATATGCGTAAAATAAATAATCTTCTTTAAAAAAAAAAAAAAAAAAAAAAAGATTTGCTTTGGAACTGACTTTCCAGTCCTTCTAGGGAGAGTCTCCTGCCAAGTATCTATGAGAGGACAGGCATATGGACAGTAAATATAGATGTGAGAATATTCGTTAAGTAAGCAGAAATAGGAGAACACTTTGCATGTCAGAACTGAAAGGAACCTCTGAGATCCCATCTGCTACGCAGGTACAAGAGAGAAGAGTATATGGGAAATTAAAAAGATGGGCGCCTGCTGGTTGTTTCTCTAGGGTAAGAAATCCTAAGAGGGCCGAAGAGGTGGCTCAGCAGTTTAGAACACTGCTGGCTCTTGCAGAGTCTGGATCCATTTCCCAGTACCTACAAGGTGGCTCACAACCACCTAGAACTTCAGTTCCAGGGGATCCAACACCCTTTTCTGGCCTTTGTGGGATTGGGCACACATTTGATACATGTAGGCAAAACAGGCATACACATAAATAAAATTTAAGAGAGAGAGAACACATGAAGTCACTTGGTCACCTGTGTTAAAATACTAAAGAGATTCCCTTATGCTAGTCTGTTTTATGCTTCATTCTTCCTTAGAGATTATTAAATTTTTGATTATACCAAACAAATGAAGCTGCCAGCTACACGTACTCAGTTATGTACTAAAGCTGTTTCAGTTTTTATGCTGTAGGAAAAAATAGTTTTCATAATTGGAGGTCCTTAGAGAAAAAACTTACAAAGGATTAGGAAGTGTTTTCCCTCATTCTTTGCTCTTAATTTGGGGTTGCGTATGAATGGGCTTGTAGCTAACTGTGGTAGCCATCTGGAGTGCAACAACCCTCCCCAAACTTCTGTGGCTAAAAACATGCTTTGTCATGGCCCTGTGGGAGACTGGCACGTTGTCCTCACAACTTGTTCATGAAACCCATCTCAGTCAGCTCTCTGCCTGGAGCCAGGGTGAACCGGATAGGAACCCACAGGGTCAGTCTGCAAGTTCCTCCTCATTCTGCCTCTCCCTAACACCATCTCTGTTCATGCTCTCCTGGGTTGGTTTGAGTTCTTCTGGATTGATTGATGCTCTCTGGGTTGGGCTGGGTTTTGTTGTTGTTGTTGTTTTGGTGCTTAGAATTGGACCTAAGGCCTCATGCTCTATGCACACATTCTACTTCTGAGCCAGAGTTGCAGCCCATCCCGGGACTTTAAAACGTGGCAACAGGAATGAATGTTCCAAGAGGGCACAGGTAAGAGCTCCAAGGCCTCAGAGCCTTTTCTGAAGCATGTCGGTTCTGCTGTATTCTACTGCACTGTGGTGGTTACGGGTTTACTCCTTACACCTCACAAGGGTATTGTACAATGTAGGTCCCTTAGGCTTGCAGCCTCGCCTTAGAACTCTCAGTCTCTGGCTGTGGCCCTGTTCTAGACTTAACCCTGCTGTTGAGATTGGCAGTACTAGCCGTGCCTCTCAGTGAAGAGTCTAAAGGGAACCTGGGAGAAGTTGGTAACTTAGAGACTGTTTGGAGGTATCTAATCTGTCTTTAGAAGCATGCTAGGCTAGTTCCTTGGATTGGAATGCGGAGGAAAGAGCCTGAGGGCTTACTGTCCTCCAAGATGGGGTCTGTCTGAGTTGGATTTGGAGTGTTCATGTGTCCCCAGGGCTACAAATGGGGACACACAGAGGCCATAGGTCTACTTTGTTTTTTAGGGACTCTGCAGAGGAACCAGGAGACTCAGAATTTTTAGTGACTCTCATTAAAAATAAATTTGAGTATTTGAAGTATATAAATGAAACAAAATTATTATGAATCTTAACAGATGTCTAGTAGAATCAGGAAAATTGGACAAGTTTTATTTGCTTATTTTTTGTTTTACTTAGAAATTACTTAAAATCTTCAAGTTTGAAAAATCAAGTTGGGGGGCTGCTGGAAAGATGGCTCAGTGACTAAGAGCACTGGCTGCTCTTCCAGAAGACCTGAGTTTAATTCCCAAGTCCTACTGGGGAGTTCACACCTGTCTATAACTCTAGTTCCAAGGCTTCTGACACCTTCACATGTACACATGCAGGCAAAACACAATGGATATAAAATACAAATAAATCTTTAAAAATAAGAAGGAAAGAAAAACATGCAAAGAACACCATACACCTTCTACTCAGATTCCCGCATCATTCAGGTTTCGTGTTAGTTGCCTTATGCCGTAGGCTTGTGAATACACTTGCTTGCTACTTCGGTGCACGCATAGATACCTGTAATATATGTTCATATGGAAGGCTTTCAGTCATCTGAGCATAATTCAATATATTATACCTTCATACCCCTAAAGTCTCAGGCGTGCCATGGTTGACAACCCCAGTATTCAATGCTGAACCTTCACTTTTGGTTATCCAGTTTTGCCAGCAAACCCAGGAATGACCTTCGCGTCATCTTCCTTCTTGTAGCACAGGCTCCTGAGTGGGGTCCTTTCCCTAAGATGCTCTAGACTATGCCCACAGCCTCTCTATGACTTCCATGGCCCTGCTCATTTTAGAGGAACAAGGACATACTTCTTTCCCCTTTGAAATATAATTTGGGTTTGTTTCCTTGCAACTAGGTTAGAATTATATGGTCTAAAAAATGCTCTAAATGTTCTAAAAATGTGAAAATAGTATCCTATCTAGAAGACCAATTTAAATAAAATTCAGGTCAAGCAAAGTTGAGAAAATTAGTATGAGTTGAAATGAGAAATAAAACTGTGCTGTAGATCAACTTCCAAGAAAATATTTAGAATGTAATGATGTTCACTCTTTCCAGTTATTATAAATGTTTCATTCAGCACCTGAATTTTTTTTAAAAAAATTATGAAAATTCTTGGCATTTAAGTGACCTTAACTGGTTTCTATTTATCTTCCTCATGAACTCTGCTTCCCAGAAAGCCATCAGTACCTTCCTGAGAAAACAGTAAGAGGTTGTCTTCCAACTTTGCCGAACATATTCAACAAACAAAAGTTTGTATTATCTGCCAGACACTGGGGTGGGCACTGGGAATAGAGGAGACTACAACAGACTCTGTATTCCACAGTATACAGTAGATGGCAGTCAGAGTGGCGTACATGCCACGGGATATAGGCCTTCCCACTGGGGATGCTCTGGAGCTATGCTGTTGGGGAAATGGCCTAGATGCCTTTGCAGCCAAAGAAGGCTGTCCCCGTGGATGCTATAAGAGGAACATCCATCTGTAAGAAAAATGTGGACTTGGCATTTTTCCTGGTCTGGTGCATTAAAAATGACTAAACCACACGGAGTACTTTTTAGTGTGGCAGTCTTTCTCAGAGATGGCGAGATGCGATGGATTTCTCCTAGTTCTGGAAGGTTTGAGCTTTTGCACTTGCTTTTTACTGTATGATCTGCCCAGGGATTCACTTTTTAAAGAGAAGTAGCAGCAGTGGATTTGAGTTTGTTTGTTTGTTTGTTTGTTTGTTTATTTATTTATTTATTTATTTATTTGTCTTTCCCAATAGTATCCTGGATTAGTGTGTAAATATTATTTTAAGATAGGAAGCAGCTTTAAGTTGCATTATTTATTTATTTTGTATGTGCATGTTTGGAGGTCAGAGGACACCTTGTAAAAGTTGATTCTCTCCTTCCAGCACGTTGGTCCTGGTGCTCAAACTCCGGTTGTCAGGCTTGCTGGCTGACACTGAGCCACCTCTCTGGTCTAGAAAAAAAACCAAAAAACCAAAAAAACAAAACAAAATCTTAAATCTGAGTACTAGGCAACTGGGAGAAATAAAGAAGGAAAGAAAAAGAAAGAAAGAAAGAAAAAAGCTCAGTTAGAAGATTTACTTATTTTATGTGAGTGAGTTTTTGCCTGCACATGTGTATGTATACAATATGCACAAGCCCAAGCCCTCAGCCCCTGAAGAGGGGGTCAGATCTCTGGAACTGATGGTCCTGAGTCGGCACGATGGTGCTAGGAGCTAAATCCTGGTCCTCTGTGGGAGCAGTAAACGCTCTTAAGCACTCGCCACCTCTCCAGCCATCCAGCAACCTCTGATGCTTTGATGATGCAGGCTTTATTCTAGACGCTTCCATCTGCCAGGGTCTTACAGAGTTCATTTCATCCATGGACTAAGGCATCCTCCATTACTTCATGAGTCTGATTCCTGCTGATATCACTGGCTTCTGAAAATACTAAAACTTAGCAGGGGTTAAGATACTAATAATATACTGAGAAGAATATAACTAAAATCTGTGTGTGTCTGTAAACATAGCATTGCCAAATGAGTATAGAATAAGTAGTTAATCTTCAAATAAAATTGTATTGGCTAGAAAGATTGATACGTTTCATGGCATTCTCGATATAAGAATAAAGAAAATGTAACAGTTACCTGTCTAAACCTTATGTATTTTATTTTTACTTTAATTTTTTGAAGACAAGGTCTTACTATGAATCCCTGCCTGGCCTGAACTTGCTATGTAGACCAGGCTGAACTCAAAATCACAGAGCTCCACCTGCCTCTACCCTGCTAAGTGTTGGGGTTAAAGATGTTTACTGTTCTCTTAACACAGTAACTCAATCTGAATGCATCGCCTGAACAAATCGGCTTTGATTTCTCAAACCAGTGTTAGAGATGAATCCCGAGCTCTGGACGTGCTAGGCAGGTTCTGTATGAAGCTGTGGTCTATGTTTACACAACTACATGTTTAAAGGTCTCTAAGGTACTACGTAGAAGGAATTTAAAAGGAACCATAAATTTAATCAAAGACAGGAAATGTCTGTATTGTTAAGTCACTACATATAAATCCTGTTTTTGTTGTTGTTGGCAAATACTAACTGAAGAGAACTATTTCTTTTCTTTTGGTTCCTTTTCTGTCCTTAACTTGCCTACTTCCCAGTCTCTCCTCCTAGAGCTCTTCAACATCTCCCCCTACTTTCCCTCTGAGAGAGTACTCACCACCCCACCCCAGAACTATTTCTTTTTTTAAAAAAGTTTGTATTTTAGCTGGAAAGTGGTGGTTTACATCTTTAACTCCAGCACTCAGGAGGCAGAGGCAGCTGGGTCTCTGTGAGTTTAAGGCCAACCTGGTCTACAGATTGAGTTCCAAGGCAGCCAAAGCTACACAGAGAAACCCTGTCTCAAAAAAACAAACAAACAAATAAACAAACGAAAACCCAAAAAGCAAAAAGCAAAGACAAACAAAAACACCAGCAGATTTGGTGCCCTGAGAGGCCTTGTCTGCTTCTGATGCCACCATACCTTGTGGTAGAAAGGACAAACCAGTTCCCTTGACCGTTTGTGCTGGCCATCTCCTCTCATGAGGGCCCAGTACTATCTGGTGAGGAATTCCACACAGGAACTTGGGGGAACACAAACACCCTAACCATAGCAGTCTTGGACTTCATCCCCTAGTCCTGAGTTGTTTGTAATTTACTCTCTCTCATATTGACTTAAATTTGCTTAAATTTAACCCAGTGAGATGGCTCAGCAGGTGAAGGTACTCCCTGAAGAGCCTAAAGAGCCCAGTTCAGTGTCTGGTACCCTCAAGGTGGAGAAGAGAACTAGTTTCCAAAAGTTTTCTCTGACCTCCATGTGCACGCTGTTGCATGTACACACATAGGTGTCAATAAAAATGTAATACAAATTAGATGTTACACTTCAAAAATATATAAAAATAAAATAAAAATGCATTTGACTAAATTCATTGACATCCAGCTTTTCTTAGTCATGGCAGCGCACACCTATAATCCCAGCACCCAGAAGGCTGAGGCAGCCAGGTCATGAGTTCTAGGCCAGTCCGGTCCTCACAGTAAGGCTCTGTTTCTGCTTAGGGCTAGGATCGGGGCTGTCTGCATGCACAGCGCCGTCTCCATCCCTGTGCTACTCTAGGGCCTGGCGTTACACTCATCCCTCAGTTGTCCTCACCACAGTTCAAGTACTCAGAAGCCAGATGTGGCTAGCAGTGAGAGGTCTTGTGTGTAGATCAGGAGCACTAACGTCATCATAGGGAGGTGGATCTCGACCTTCCTAGTGCTGCGACCTCGTGTTGTGGGGACCTCCAACATACAATTATTTTCGTTTTCTGATGGTCTTCGGTGACCCTTGCAACCCACAGGCTGAGAACTACTGTAAGAGAAAGTCTGCATTGTTGTCTTAGAGCCTTTGTCCTGTTACCTCTGTACCTACCATGCCTTTCTCTCCTTTCTTACCTGTTTAAGACCAACTTATTATTACAGCTTTGTGTATCAGGTGTTAATGAAGGTAAGCAGTGGTTCCAGACATCCCTGTCCATGCCCACTTTCTGGGTTCAATGCCTGAGCTTGTACTTTGATTACTGATCCTATGTGAAGATTTAGGTTGACTTCTGTCTCATTTTGAAACAGGACACTTTCTGCTACCTTCTGCCATCTCTTTCCTCTAAAGATAAAAGAAATGGGACAGACTTAAGATTCAGAAATACAGACCTGGCATGGTGACACACACCTTCAGTATAGCACTTAAAAAGCAGAGGCAGGCAGATCTCCGGGAGTTTGCAGCTAGCCTGATCTACATAGCAAGTTTCAGGCTAGATTTGGGCTACATAAAGAGAACCTGTGTCAAACACAAACAAAAAGGATCCAAGAATAGTTTGAATTCTGTTCTCTTCTCTTACTGCCTTTGTCACTCCAGACAGCTTTAGTGCTGGTAAACCTTCGTTTTCTAATATGTCACTGCTCAGATTCGTGTAATTGCCAACAATATTTTTTTTAAGCTATGAGTTGGGGTCTGGAGAGAAGACTCAGTGGCTAAAGTGCTCACTGTGTGAGAATGAAGGTCTGAGTCCATGACCCTGGCACCCACATGAAAGCTGGATATGGCTGTATGATGCTGTAGTCGCAGCCATGGAAGTGGAGACAAGAAGATCTGAGAGCTCAGTGGCAGCCAGTGTGACAGTCAGTGAGCTAAAGGCTCTGTGAGAGACCTTGTCTTCAGAAAACCATGTTGAGAGCAGTAGAGCAAGACACCTAACTCGACCTCTGACCTCTGCACACAGTGCAGGAGCACAAGCATATATGCCAGACACAGAGGACAAAACGGGCAGCAAAGGGGGCGAATGCATAACAATAAGACCTATTTTTTTCTCCTAATTTATTTTTTAAAAGTCCATATTGAACTAGTATGTGTTGGTGAGATGGCTCAGTGGGTAAAGGCACTTGCCACACAGCCTGTTGACCTGAGTTCAGTCCCTAGAACCCACAGTGGAAGGGCAAAACTAATCCCTAAAGTACCCTGTGACCTGCACATGTGTGCTGTGGCACCCACGCACCCACATTCATACACATATGTAAACACCTCTCAGACACACAGAAATAGATGAGTTCTCAATTTCTTTGATTGTTTTTGAGACGGGGCATTGCTATGTAGCTCTGGATAGCCTTGAACTCTTGTATCTCCTACCTCAGCTTCTCCAGGTCTGGGATTGTAGACATGAACTCAAATGATGGCTCAAAGTTAACGTCTTCATTTTCTCCCAGAGTGGCTTTTGTTTGTTGAGACAGCTCTTACTGTGTGGCCTGAGATGGACTCAGATTCTACTGCCTCAGCCGCCTGGAGGCTGGGATTACAGGCCTGGGCCAATCTGCCTCCCTCTTAGTTCTTTTGAGTTTCACTGAAACTCTTGGAATTTAGAGGCCACAGAGACTCCTGTTTGCAATCGTAAAGGATATAAACATGCATTCATAGCACACTCAGATTTCATAGCTGCCATGCTCACCCTCATGCCCAGCACATTATAAACATTTGTCTAGACACCTGCTGCCCCCATCCCCTGCACTAACTCACAGGTGTTTCTTCCTTTCACCAGCTCCTGGCTTGGAGCCAAGCTCACAAGTCTTTATCACTCCCATGCCTACTTTTAAAAAAAATCATCTTACATCATTGTTTCCTTTTGCCCGGTAGTTCGTGTGTTGTTTGTTAGACGGGGTCTTACTATGAAGCTGTGGCTGGCCTGGAACTCACTATGTAGATCAGGCTGGACTCTAAGACCAGCTGGCCTCTGCCTCTTGGGTTATAGAATTGAGGGCTTTGTACACATCTCGCTGCCCAGATGTGAATCCCTCTGGTGCCCTGGCTCTGAGGCCACGTGCCTTCCGTCTTTTTGTGCTATAGAAGCATATTCTTTTACCACCACACTGTTTCAGTCCTGCCTTCTGGGTCTTAGCCGTACACTGCATCCCTTTCCTTTATTTCGATACAGGGCCTTGCTATGTAGCCCAGGTTGACCTCACAGTCTCCTGCCACAACTCCTCAATACTAGAATTACAGACGTGAACCACCAAGCCTATCTTTTCCTCTCTTATGCATGTTTTGCCTTCCTGTCCCTTAAAGCTTGACCCAGGTGTGGTAGACTACTCACCTTGCAAACATAAGGCCACGGGATTGATTCCTAGCACTGCAAAAGTGCTGACAATTATGATGACGGTGATGATGGTGATGTTGATAAATAAATTATATGACTGTATTAGCTTTCGGAATCTAGCTTTTCCATTCCTCATAATTTATGAATTATACAGCCTTTGCTTGAATATGTCTCTGCAGTTATACTTTGTGTTGCTGTGTATTTTAAATATGTCTCTTACTTTCTATTTTCTAATTAGTGTTAATCTTATCTTGTAATAATAGATATTATACAACGTTTTCTTTTTTTGTGTGCCAGTGTCGAGAACGTGATAAATATTTAATGAGCATTTATTTGTTAAATAATATTTATGATGGCTAGAATGGCAGATGCCCATGGTAGCACACGATGGTGATTTTTCAGGGGTCTTTTCTTTGCTTGTAACTGACAGTCTCTGCCGGTCAGTTTGCTTTGCATGGTGTGGGACTAGCCTCACATTCGCTCACTCTTGCTGTTTGAGAGATTAATCACACTTCCTGGGCTTCTGGGAAGGGTGTTGTGCTGGGCTCTTGATAGCTCTCATCAGTTTATTCCTCAGAAATGTCTTTCTGTTAGTAGTTTTCTAGACTCCTCAAGATAAAAGGAAGTTCTTTCATTTTGTTCTTTGACAGAGTGATGTAAGAGCTGATACTTTAATAGCTCTGTGTGGATAAATAGAGGGTTTTTTTTTTTTTTTTGGCTGTTTATAGCATACAGACATCATTTCCTAGTATCAATATTATAATTAACTCCATTAGGAGATGTGAATGATATACCTACATCCCAAAGAACATTCTGGGAGCTGTAAGCCCACTGATTTAATAAATGACTAAGAATAGTGTGAATTTATTTAAGGATCCCAACAGTCTGATGTAATAAGTAATTAGAAGACTGGGCCAGCAAGAGGTCTCAGAGGGTGTCTTAGGGTTTTACTGCTGTGAACAGACACCATGACCAAGGCAACCCTTATAAGGACAACATTTAGTTGGGGCTGGCATACAGGTTCAGAAGGTCAGTCTATTGTCAACAAGGTGGGAGCATGGCAGTGTCCAGGCAGGCATGGTACAGGAGGAACTGAGGGTTCTTCATCTTGTTCTGAAGGCAGTTAGGATGAGGGTCTTAAAGCCCACACCCACAGTGACACACCTACTCCAACAAGGCCACACCTCCTAATAGTGCACTCCCTGGGTCAAACATATACAAACCATCACAGAGAGTAAAGGGCTGCTGCTCCAGAGCGGCAGCCTGAGTTCAATCCCTGGAACTCACATCAGGTAGCCAGGTTTGGGACCAGATACAGTGATGTGGCACCATTTAAATCTAAGTGCTAGTGACTCTTCTCTCACTGGAGTCACTTGATCTTGTCTGTCTGGATGGATGGCGGTTCGTCCCATGAAAGTGTATCTCCTTTGAGGTGGTTGTTAGACATCTGTGACCTACCTGCCACAGTGGAGCATGGAAGGTAGGTAGTATTTAGAAATGGATTCAGTTCTGGGTGGCAGGAAACCGTAACTCCCATTGGCTTACCAAGCTGGAAATTTGTTTCTTTGACCACATAAGACTGGGTTTTGTTACTGTATCCCATAATGTCAAGGAAACAGACCTTTCTGCCTTACTGCTATGCTGTTCTTGGCCTCAAACTCCTGTCTAGAGATGGTAGGGTTTGCATTCCAGGTACCCGGCTAGAGACAGGCTTGGGGGAATATCATCCTATATTTGGGCAGGTATTATGAAGGTATCACATGGTATTTCCACTTGCTGTCCTTAGTCAGAACTTGGTGACTCAGCTAAACATCCATTCTCAGCAGCCATGACCCAGATAAAAACGGTACAATGTACGATGGGAAAATCCCTTGTTAATCATTATGTTATCAAGGTCACAGGGCTGTGGTTTCCTGGAGACTAATACTGATTTGGTTTGTTGTTTTTACAAAGAAATAATCATAAGTGGGTCACAAAGGACAGCCCTGGTTTAAAATGAGCAGAGCTGCCCTGTTCCCGCCGCAGGAGCATTACAAGATAGGGGAGGAACTGAACTCAGCTCCCGTCAACATTCTTACAAAACAGGAGCTGGCCAGAGAGTTGGGGGGTCTGAAATTTGCATGCTTCTGGGAGAAAATCACAAACTCATGGGATAACTCCTGTGATCTGAGTGAGGGCACAGGAGTCAGCCTCTGGATTTGGCAACACAGATGTCACTGCTGAGCGTCACAGAAGCAGTGTGAGTGGGAAACTGCCGAGAGCTGGCGTTGGGTTGGAGCAGACTCTGAAGGTAAGTGAGGAGGCAGCAGCTCTGAGAGGGTCCGCTGTCTGAGGAAGGAGAGAGGCATGGGGAAGGCTGGAGAGACACCCCAGGACAGCATTTGCCTCTGGGGCTGGAGTAGAATGGCATGTCTCCATGTACTTAGGATGCTAACAGAGGGACTAGAGAGGTGGATAGATCAGCGGTAAGAGCACCGTCTGGTCTTCCAGAGCACCCAGGTTCAATTCCCAGCACTCAAATGGCATTCATAGCCATCTGTAACTCCAGTTCAAGGAGAATCGACCCCTGCATACAGACATACATGTAGGTAAAACATCAACCTACATGAAGTAAAACTAAGTACGTTTAAAAAAGACAGAAAGATACAGAGAGACTGGATTTAAACTTCCAACAGTACATTGCTTTTTACTTGTAGGAAAGTTTACTCTGTTTACCGATACATGTTGCCAGAGAAATTTGTGTGCATCAAAAACATTTTTAGAAGCTATCCAGTTGCTAAAAAGCTTTCCAAAATAGAAATATTTCAATAAAATAGTATATGCCTGTAGAAAGATCAATACTTAATTACATAGGTACATGAAACACGGCGTAGCTAGTCAGTAAATGCATTCCTTGGGTACCTCCTGTCCTGGCGCCACCTGAGGTCTGAATCAGGAGCGAAAACAGAGTGTTCAATGTAGGAGCTGAAGGGGAGGCCACAAGTACTCACGGAGGCCACTTCTGTTACTGAAAACTCCCGTGAGCCATACCTTAGTGCCAGGATAACACTAGAAGCACTTGGGGTGACCTTTAGCTTGGATGGAGTGGGTTCAAGTTGGAGAGAAGAACAAGTACAAAGGTCCCCAGGCCAAGGATTGTGTTTGTCAGGTAACAGTCAGAGTCAGGCTGGTGTGGCCGAGCAGTTATCCAGGAATAGCATGGGAGGAGGTGGTCAGAGCATGCTGACAGATTTTTCCTAAGGCCTGTGATTTAGGGCCTTCCTTAAAGGATATTGAATTTGTTTTGGGTTTGTTTTTCCAAAATGAGAATTTATTGAAGGGTTTAATCAAGGCTGAGTCACCACTAGATTTCTACCCAGAGAGACCAGTCTGGATATACTGTGGAGTAGGATGGCTCAAGGTGAAACATCTAAATCCGAGTGACAAGTAGCTGGAGAACTTGACAACAATGGTGGGGACCAGTTAGGTTCTGCACCCAAGAGGTGATGCTGGTAGGATGTGCCAGTGGGTTAGATCTGGGGAATAAGGGAAGAAGGGCCATCAGATCCAACTGGAACGGATATCAACCCCTGCTGTCCGAGTTGAAATGGTGGAGAATATGAGCACACACTGACTTAAGCAGCTGTATCCCATCCTTCTTGGGCAGCAATTTTCATCATTTGCCCATGTTGTACGTTTTTATTATTATTTTATTTAATGTATACGGTTGTTTACCCTGCGTGTATGTATATATACAATGTGCTAAGTGCCCAAAGAGTTCACAAAAGTGTTTCAGATCCCCTTGCACTGGAGTTACACATGGTTGTGAGCCGCCATGGTGCTGGAAACTGAACCTGGGTCCTCTGCAAGAGCTGCCAGTGCTCTTCACTGCTGGGCCACCTCTCAGGCCCAGTGGCTTACTTGCTCCCTCCCTCCCTCCCTCCCTTCCTCCCTCTCTTCCTTGTTTTGTCTCGTTTGAGACAGGGTTTCTCTGTATAGCCCTGGATGTCCTAGAACTCACTTTGTAGACCAGACTGGCCTTAAACTCAAGAGATCCACCTGCTTCTGCCTCCTGAGTGCTGGGATTTAAGGCACGCATCACCACCTTTTTATTTTTAGGCCACCTAGATTTTGTCAAAATGCATCTTCGTTTTAATGTAATGTAAAATACAATTTAAAAATTATAAAGCTCTGCAGGGTCAAAAATAAGGTTAAGTTGTTTCACTCCCAGTAGAGCAAGACACTGTAGTTGTCCCTGTGTCCTGTTCCCAGTGCTCAGCTCCTAGCATGGAGACTCGCCAGTTTAGCAAGAGTCCTTACTTCTGAGACACCCCACTTTTCTTATTGATGTTATGTTTTCTATTCCCAAGGCCCAAGCCTCTTGTACTGCCTCCCCCCATCCCCCAACCCCCATCGTTTAGAATCCCTTGCTAGGCCATGAAAATGGTTGAGAAATTTAGATGTCTGAGCACTTGGGAAGACATTGCAGAGACTCAAGAACTTCTTTCTTACAGAAGAACCGGATTTTGCCGGCAGGTGTCCCTCCTCGTCCTTGATTCCCATGACCTCCTGTCAGAGCAGTGTTTCTAGCTGGGAACCGTCCATTGTAGATCAGCAGTCTCTCTCTCTCTCTCTCTCTCTCTCTCTCTCTCTCTCTCTCTCTCTCACGCGTATCTGACCTCTGCTGTGGGCAGCACTGCTCTTACTCTCTAAGAATAGCATACTCTCTAAAAAAACGGTCAGGTGAGAAACCCTTCCAGCCCTGTGAGTCATGTGGCCTCTGACACAGCTGTAGCCCTGTAGGTGTAGCATGAGGTGACTGTCAACACTGTGAAAATGACCTGGAATGGCTTCCTCCTGATAAAACTGCAAAACCAGCACCTAGAAGGGCAAAGGCCACCTCACCCCCTGACCCTTGTGTGGGTGGGGCAGAATGTGTTCTGCTCAGCTCTCGAAGAAAGTGGGCTAGGAAAGTCTTGTCTGTTTTCAGGCTACGTTTAGGAGCATTCACTACACACCCTTGCTCTAAGTATTCTAAAACATTAGACCCCATACCTGTGATGATGCCCCTCTTCTTCCTGTTTAAAAAACAAACAGACAGCTGGGCGGTGGTGGCGCAAGCCTTTAATCCCAGCACTTGGGAGGCAGAGGCAGGCGGATTTCTGAGTTCGAGGCCAGCCTGGTCTACCAAGTGAGTTCCAGGACAGCCAAGGCTATACAGAGAAACCCTGTCTCGAAAAACCAAAAAAACAAAAACAACAACAACAACAACAACAACAAAAAACAAACCAAAACAGATCAACCTAGGGCTAGGTCTATGGCTCGGTGGTAACCTGAGCCATATTGATTAACCTGCCCAGGGCTCTGGGTTCCATCTCAGTACCAGAGAAATTAAAAAGGCATCAAACCAGGAGTGAAATTTAGGAAGGCACCATACCCACTGAGCTGCATCTTAGCCCCTCCCACAGGGAAGACTTTCTTCCTGGACCATGAATCTGAGCGTGTTCTCTAGTGGTCTCCAGGGAAGAGGTCTGTTGGTTCTGCTGGCTATTCAATTAGCCACATGGGAAATACCAGCAACAGTCAAAGGCCACCTGTCAGACAAAGCATGTTGGAAGTGCCCAGGCTCCTCAGCATTGTCCCTTGCCTTCAGTATGCCATTCTAGTCTCTAGTTTTATCCAGTTATTTAAGGTTATTAAAGGTCTCCTGTGCATAAAGCATGGTGCTAGAATTGTCTCCCAAGAATATTATTCTAGGAAAAAATAGTCTGATAGAAATAATTAAATTCTGGTGCCATGGAGTGCCATTTCCTGGCATGTAGAAGATGATCAATAAATATCTGTGACTGAATTAATATCATCCATTAAAGTGAATTCATACCATTGATTGCTCACAACTTCATGGAGTTAAACATGAATCAATAGATGAACTGATTAAAAAAAAAAAGAAAGAAGAGAAAGACCAAAAGCTGGTATCTAACCGGAATCCAAACAATCTGTGGGGTCTGACAATTTCAGCGTGATTTGTGAGATAGTCTGTCCTCTCTCACATCATCTATCCAGGAAAAAGGATTGACAGTGGATCTGGGGCTAGAACCAGGCAGGTGTTTTCTGGCTGATAATGCACAGCTTGTTTTTCTTTATGAGCCCTACTAAGTGTCCAGCTTCTGACACTATTACAGGACTTCTCCTGTGGGAAGCTTTACAGTAGTAGTTCTTTATTTCCAAAGTTAGAAAGAAAACCGAAATCCAAGAGAAATGAAACAGTGTATTTCTAGGAAGGCTTTTTTTTTTTTTTTTTTTTTTTTTGTCCTTACATCAGAAATAAGGCCTTGGGTGGAAAGGCAGTAGCCTGTCTGATACCTAACTTCTTTCATAATATACAAGGTCACCTTTTTTGCTTAAGGTTTGTTTGTTTGTTTTTGCTCCTTTCCAATTGATTCCTTCTATTTTCTGGGGTGTTGTTGTTGTCGTCATTGTGTGTGATTAACAAGACTGTAAACAACTATTTATTCACTTCAGGCAGGTATGAACTTGAATCAGCATTGGAAAGCTGAGGAAGGAGAGCTGGTTACAAGCCTGGCTACATAGCAAAACCTAATAATTAACTGTACTAACCTACAGATCATGTGCAATATTTTCAACCCATATAGTACAGTGAGTAATGTACTTCACGCTTCAGCCAAATGCATACATACACAATATATGTAACTTAAACAAAAAACATGACCTCTGGTGTTTTCTGTTTTTTTTTTTTTTTTTCTAATTTATTTTGATTTTATGTGCATTGATGTTTGCCTGCATGTGTGTCTGTGTGGGAGTGTCAGATCCCCTGGAACTGGCATTACAGACAGGTGTGAGCTGCCATGTGGGTGCTGGAAATTGAACCCAGGTCCTCCAGAAGAGCAGTCAGTGCTCTTAACCACTGGGCCAGCTCTCCGGCCCCCTCTGTTCTTCTTTTAAAAAATAAAGATGGATCCTGACATGTAGTTGGGAATATAACAATTTAATTCTACACGGTTCATATTCTTAGTATGGCAGAGTGGTACACAATCAGATTCTCACTTTTTGTAGCCATTCTATAGACTAATTGATCCTAAAAAGTACAAACATATTGAGGTCTTCTTAATATCCTGTATATAGTTCCAGGTTCCATGAGATCCAGAGCTAAGCAAGATTCAGTCCTTGCTTTTGGACTCAAATGGAAAAGACAGACGATAATAACTTTTAGCAGGCACTGTGCTGTCGGTATAAACAGTGTGTGCCAGCAGAGGAGCAAGCAGCTTGTTCTCCTAGAGCATGACCTAGAAGGGCTTGGTAGCACAGTGACCCAGGAACGAGGTCATATACAATGAGTGAGAGTTTTTCAGGGTAAGAGAGAAGACATCCTTGGCAGAAGGAACTCTAAACAAAGGCAGAAAGCTGGAAAGTGTGGTCAGAGGTTGGGAACATACGGAGAAATCGGGCTCAGAACACAGTTTTCTCATTACAGGGGAGACTTTTCTGCTGTAGTGAGAAGTGTAAAGAGCGTGTAAGATGGAACATCTGTGCTTTAGGAAGAGGAGATGGCAGTTCGTGCTTTTTAATTGTATCTGTGTGTGTGCACATGCGTGCGTGCAGGTGCTCATGCATACATATTTGGAGGTCAGAGGGCAACCTGTGGGAGTTGATGCTCTCCTTCCACTACAGGGGTCCCAGGAATCAAAATCCTAAGGCTTGGCAGCAATGCCCTTATCCCCTAAGCTATGTGACCGGGCTCCTCTGTCAGCCAATTAAAGGGTGATTAGAGGCAGAGGATTCTTTGCACTGTTTCCTGTGGGAAGATGGTCTAGGTCCCAGAGTTGTGTTAGTTATTTCTCTTGTTACTATGACAAAATACCAGACAAAGCAACTCATAGGAAGAGAGGCTTGTACTGATCCACACACGAATTATTACTGAGAGCATCAGGCAGGGAAGACAGGCTGGCATGGCCCTGTTCACAGATGAGCCTCCTCACACCTTGGCCAACCAAGAAATAGAGAACTAGAACAGAAGGTCCACACTGCATCCTTCGGAAGCCTGCAGTATCCTCCATCTACCAATGAGGGTCCCTGCTGTGAGTTGGAGACCAAGTGTTTGAACATGTAAGCCTGTGGAGAATATTCCATATTCAAGTCACAGCAACAGTTCATTTGTATTCTGTGTCTGGCATTTTCTGATGTTCACTGGATTTACACTGAATTTAAAACAAACAAACAACAACAACAAAAACAACAAAAACAAAAAACTAACGAAGAATGGATCCTTGATCTTGAGGAGTTTTTGTCTAGTAGGAAACAGAGAAGCAAGTTACTTTAGTAGTGTAGTGGGTGAGAGTTATACAGGTTTGCACACTGCAGGAAAAGAGCAGCAAAGCCAAGCTGAGACCATCAGAAAGGCCCCTTTGGAAGGGGCTGCATGGGGAGCAACAGGAGCTGGCCAGCTGAAGCAGAGGGCGAGCCTGGGATAGAACCAAGGGGGAGGAACCCTGGATGGGATTGTGGTAGTACAATTTGAAAGTACATTCAGGTCATGCCGCCAGGTTTGTCCTTCTGGGGTGGGGAGAGCATTTGGGTGTTCAGTCATGGAAATGGCATGAGCAACTTAGTGGTCTAAGCTTATTCTGATAGTGTAACAGATAGTAATAGCTGGGCTGGAGAGCTGGCTCAGCAGTTAAGAATACTGGCTGATCTTCCGGAGGACCCAGGTTCAATCCCCAGCACCCCACATGGTGGCTCACAGCCATCTGTAATGCCAGTTCCAGAGGATCAGATACCAATTTCTCTGGCCTCAGGCACTGTATGCTGTGATACACAGACGTACTGCAGGCAAAACACCCATACACATAAAATTAAAATAAAATCTCAAAAGTATTTTTAAGATAGTAATAGCTAACCTTCATCACATACTTCTAGTGCTATGTAAATATTTCACCCCTCAGAAACAATGCTATTGTTAGTGGCCTTGTTTGCCAGGGAATTTGGTGACACACAGAGGGGTGGAGCAGCTTGTTGAAGTTTGCAGCACAAGAACCGAATTTTCCATAGTCTTGCTCTAACTCCCAGTGATGGGCTGCTGGGGATACGAGGGCCAACCTAGAGAAAGGAATGGCTGTGGGTCGCTCTAGGGCAGTGGCAGAACATGGGGGGAGGGGACTGCTAATTGGTTGGTTAGCCCTGACAGGTGGCTTACGAAGCAGAGACTTGTGTTCTCACAGCTGTGGAGGCTGAGGCCCAAGGTCAGGGTGCTGTCAAGATTGGGTTTTAATACTTTCTGGGCCCATATGTATGTGTCTACCATTTTGTTTGTTTGTTTGTTTGTTGTTGGTTTTTGTTGTTTGTTTTGTTTTGTTTTTCAAGACAGGGTTTCTCTGTGTAGCCTGGCTGTCCTGGAACTCACTCTGTAGACCAGGCTGGCCTCGAACTCAGAGATCTGCCTGCCTCTGTCACCTGAGTGCTGGGATTAAAGGTGTGCGCCACCACCACCCGGCTACTGTTTTGTTTTCTTTCTCGTCTGATTGGTGTTTTGTTTTGTTTGGGGGCTTTGGGGATGTTCTGGCTATTTTAAAAAGTAAAGTATTACTGTATAATCCAGCCCCCAACTCACCAGCCCCTGTCTCAGCCTCCAGAATTTCAGGATTACTGGTGTGGTGTGCTGTGTGTACTGTGGTGGTAACTATGGCCACCTTCTAATTGTACCTTCTCCTTCCTATGTTTTATAAAGATTCTGACCTTATCCAACCAGGGCCCATGTTCATAAACTCATTTAATCTTCTTTACTTCCTCAAAGGCCACATCTCCAAATGGAGCAGGTTAGAGTTCAACACAGGAACTCTGAAGGACACAGTCATTCAGTCCATCATAGCAGCAGTGTGGGAAATAACTGAGACACATTGGTGACTGAACTGGAGAAAGAGGGAGAAGGAATTGTTTAGGATGACAAGCTTCTCACCAATAACTGTGGGCTGAACAGCTTCAGTAATGTTTAGGGAGGATGGGGTGAGACAGGGTCTCTTTACATAACCTTGGCTATTCTGGTAATTACAATGTAGACCAGGCTAGCCTCAAATTCACAGAGAGCCACATGCCTCTGCCTCATCCTCTCAAGTTCTGAGATTAAAGCTGTGTGCCACCATGCCCAGAACAATGCTGATTTAATGTGGATCTTTTTAATGTTTTTCTGTCCTGGATTAATCCCATATTGTTGTTTTTAGTTTTAATATAATCTTTATTATTTTCCAATTATGAAAGTAATAAGCCCATAACATTAAAATATTAATAATAGTAAGCCACAGAAAACGTACAACTTCATCTTAATTTTACAACAAAGGCATACTTACTACCTCAATTCTTCCTCCTGTTGCATTTTTAACCCTTATTTATTATTTATTAACATACAGTGTCTATATGAAGTACATTATAGAATGTGCACACATGTATAATGGTCAGCTCAGTGTCGTCACCATACCTGTCACCAGGTATGACATTTGTTATCTCTGCTATGGGACTATTCAGAATCCTCTACTAGCTATTTTGAAGTGTTCATTATTGTCACCCATAGTTAATTTACCCCCCTGAACAACAGGACATTAAGAATTATCCTTCCATGGGGCATGGTGATGCATACCTGGGATCCCAGCCACTCCAGAGGCTAGAACAGGAAATGGCCCTAGGGCAGCCAGGAAGACTGGTGAGACTCTCTTTTTAATTGGCCCACACAGTTGCTTCTCCTCTGTGTGCCTCAGCAGTTCAACAGGCAGCACTTGTCACACTGTGAAACACTGTCTAGAATGCTTGAGGCCCAGCATTCTTCAGACTCTTCAGCTTGGGGCTTATTCATGTCTGCCCAACACACACACACACACACACACACACACACACACACACACACACACTGAACCTTTTACAGACTCCGGTGTCCATTGTTCATCCTTACATTTGGCCTGGTGATGGTGGCACATCTTTAATCTCAGCACTCAGGAAGCAGAGGCAGGTGGATCTCTGAGTTCTAGGCCAGCCTGGTCTACAGAGCGAGTTCCAGGACAGCCAGGGCTACACAGAGAAACCCTGTCTCAAAAAAAAAAAAACAAAAAAAAACAAAAAAAACAAAAACAAAAACAAAAAAACAAAAAACAAAAACAAAAAGAACCTTATGTTTGCATCCTGATGCCTAGCCTAGTCCATGGGTATTGGTGGGCTCAGTGACTGTGTGTTAACTGAACTGTTAAAGTATCAGGGAGCATCAGCGGGCCTGTGCTATCTTAGCTCCGGATCAGATGACTGCTGAGCACTTCGTCCAGAAGCACCGAACATGCGAACATGCAGACTGAGGAGGTCATAGGAAGCGGTGGACTGGGAGGGAATGAGTAGGAGGGAGGGTTTGTAAAGATGAAGATGCTGCCGGTGCCGTTGGAGAACCGTGAAGGTAGGGCTGCAGTCACAGAAGTATCTACAAACAACATACTTGCACTTCTGTAAGAAGTCAAAGTGCAGTAGCACTTGGGGGGAAAAAGTTCCAGTTGGAGGTGGCAGTGTTCGGTGTGGTTCCAGAGGGGAAGTGGCATGAGGGTGGAGCTTTAAGGTACCACACTGGCTGTCACCTGAAATTCATGTTGCTAGCTGTCTAGATGTCTAGATTTTTTTCCCCATTTATCCCTTAACTCGTATGACTGAAAATGTTGAACATGATGATTGATGCTACCTACCACCCCTGGAACCTACCTTTCCAGAATCTTCTATGAACCTCTCTCCTCCCCAGTGTTAATTTGGTTGTTGTAGTTCTGTGAAGTTTGGAGTAGTTCTCGATTTTCAACAATTGATATCTTTGTGTATGAACGTAAGACAGTTTCTCGATCTACTGTTTTCTTTTCATGCTGGACACTAAACCCAGAACATTTCGATGCTTCATGGAGCTACCCGCAAACCTAATCACAGATCTGAAATGCTGTTAAATTTTACACAGAATGTCCTGTTTTGAAGCATTGTTTCACAAAGAAACCAATACGATTTTTGTTTTAAAGTAACATCACAAAAGCAACAGCAGACATATACAGAGGACCCATCTTAATGCATAATCATGACAGTACTTTTATTTTAAATAATGTTGCTTTGCCCTTATCTCCATAGAACCCTATATCTTACTCCCGCTGTGGGGTTTGTAGACAGTAGTATGTTTCTGCGGCCATTTGGAGGAGCCTGCATCACAGGATAATGGAGTTAGTTGAGTCTGACTTGCAAAGTGCCGTCTTTGAAATTCCTAGAGCTCTCAGAATTGTCTTCACACTCCCATCTGATAAGAGCCAGTTGTCTATGCTGCTCTAGCAGAAGGTGGTTACAGCTACCATAGGGATGAGGAGGTTCTCACACTGCTAAGCAACGGACTCTCCCAAAAACTGAAAGTGAAACTCCCAGCCCCAAGCATCTGGACACATCCCGTTCCTTCACACATAGCTCCCTGTTGGTGAGATCGGAGAAAGGCAGCAGAGGCCAACAGTGAACGTTTTATTGTTTTGTAGACTCTGTAAGGCATAACTGGACGCCTTTGATACCTTTCTTTTGATAGAGTATTATAGGGAGTGAAAGATTTAATCAGAGGCATCTCTGTAATGCCAGCACTCAGGAGACTGAGGCAGGAGGATTACAGATTTTAGGCCAGCCTGGACTACATAGCAAAACTGTTTCAAAACAAGAAAAGGTGCACACAAAAGTTGAAACAGGAGAGACCATGAGTTTGAACCTACATAGTTAGAACTTGTCTCGGAAAACCAAAAATAAAAATGAAAGAAAGTGAGAAAATGTAAACCTTCTTCAATTTCTCAAATTCTAATTTTGCTTTTGCTAGCATAACTCTCCTTACATTTTTTTTTACTTAGATTTAAAATTTTTGTGACAAATAGTCCACTTTCTATCAATGAAGTGGAAAATGTGCACCTAGAGTTGCCTCTGCACTGAGGCGACTCTTCTGCCTCTGTACTATCAGATGTACCACTAAACAGACTCTAAAGGCCATCGTGGACACATCACCCCTGGGCGGTCTTGGCACTCTGCTGCAGTCAGGCTTCTCCACAAGGTGAAGAGGACTTCCTAATCCGAGCATCTAGAACACCACTCACCCTGATTCAGGGACAGCGCCATACTCCATGACATTATAGTCACCCTACAAGTTTTAACTAAGTCACACCCAGTCTCCTATCCTAGGCTTGCAAGACCAAGCCTGGAGCTAGCTATCTTATCCCCTGACCCCTTACTATTTGGGTGTGTGTATCAACAGAGGAGCTGAATGAGGGGTCAGCTCATGGCAAGGACAAGCACTGCTCCTGTTCATTTATCTTCATTATTTATTTACTTAATTGTTTGTGTTACTGGGACAATACCTAGTTCCTAGGGCACAAGCACCATGCCACTCAGCTATATCCCCAGATCATTTAGTGTGTTTTGAGACAATGATCTCACTAATGTACCCAGGCTACCCTTCAACTCACTCTGAAGCCTAGGTGAGCCTCGACACCTCCCTCTCTCTGTCTCTGCCCTTCCCATAGCTGGAATCACAGGTGTGCAGTGCGTGTGTGTATCCATGCATGTATGTGTGTATTTATATATACATACACTCATGTGTAGCTCACTCAGGCTGTTGCAGAGTTAACTACGACACTATATAAGCAGGATAAAATAACACTGTTTTTGTTACTCATACTACCTAAGAACTGTTTTGGTTCACTTCTTAGATGGTCCTACTCTTCTCCACATTTAGATAGATTGAAGATTTTTCATTAACCTCTTTGTGGTTTCAGAACCACTAGGCACCATGCCAGCTTCCAAGAGTAAAGCTTTATTCTATGGCTTAATTGTCCATAAAACAATCTTGGTTTTTGTTTTATTCTGTTTTGTTTATCATTCTGGGAGAGAGCTTTCCCATGTAAAAGTAGTAAGGCTTCCTGCATCTTTGATTTTTACCTGCCAAAATCAAAGGAAAATATTATACTGTATACATAAGAATTTTCCTTATAACTATTCATTTGTAGTCAAAATAAGTTTTTTAAGGAAATGAATATAGCCAGAGTATATATGTACATAATCAAAATATAATATGTACATTATTGTGTATAATTAATATATACTACTAATAGGATTTTTTTCTCCCATCTTGTAACTACTCTTTTCTAAATTCCAACTTAGAAGAAAATGGTGAGATGTTCCAGTGGTTAGAGCACTGGCTGCTCTTGCAGAAACCAGGGTCAGGTCCCAGTACCCACATGGGGGCTTATATCTGTCTGTAACTTCAGTTCAGGGGATCCACCACTGTCTTCTGTCCTTCAGGGGCACTGCACACACATGGTGTACTTACCTACAGGCAGACAAGCACTCACTCTACATAAAATAAAAATAAATCTTAAAAAAATGAATTCCAACTTAGAGAAAATATAAAATGAGCATACACCATTTTTCATGAGTGTGATTTGAACAAGACTGTTCTTGGTTGCTGCGTTTGTTTGTTTGTTTGTTTATTGTTTTGTACACAAAAGCACTTGAAGGTCTGAGGACCACTTGTAGGGTTCAGTCTTCTTCTTCTACCATGTGGGTCCTGGGAACTGAATTTAGGTCATCAGGCTTAGTGACAAGTGCCTTAGCCCATTGAGCTATCTCAAGAACCTATGATAGGATTTCTTGAGAATTATCTGAAAAATCATAGGAAAATGAGAGCACACTAAGTGATGTATTTTTAGAATTGACTCTAAGAATACTTGTTTATGTAGAACTGCATGGAATGTAGAACTAGAAACCATCATGTCTTCTCGGTACCATGGCCCTCGTCTATTTGGTAGTGTGTTCAGAGAAGGGCCCAGAACAGTGGTGTAAAGGGTGATGTTTAATAAAGGCGTTTAGAAATCAGGAGATGAACATCCTTTGATATGAAGATATAAACAGAAAAAATGCCTTCAGTCTCATCCACCCTAAAACCTTCAGAAGCAAAATATTTAATATAGCTAAGAAGGAAGCTGCACGTGAATTTAAAGGTGCACCAAGAAGAATGGCAGAAGTTTAAGTGGTCCAGTCGCCTGGAAGCCACAAGTGTTTGGTTGTGGGTGCAGCTTAAGTTTGTACTCAAAAAAAAAAAATTGCGTTCAGAAAGCTCGTGATCACAAAATAAGACAAACTTTCCCAATGAGAAAGTTTCCTGAGATAAGTAAAGAGGCCGGTTCCGCATCAGAGCGGTTTCCACCGCATCGGGCTTCACGGGTGAATGCTGCCGAGCAGGATTTGAATCATTTGTTCCTTGCTGTATTGTCGCTGTGCCTGTGGAAGCGGAAGAGCTGCTTCTAGGCAATGCTCAGACTTTTTCCTCCCACTCCCTGCCTGTGAGTCATCGGAACCAGTATGCAGTCCTTCACACACAAAGAGAACGCTGTTGACCCATCAGCAGGGAATGCGCTGGCTTGGTAATCATCGTTCTTCCTTATAATCAGGCCCAGGCGTTTGCAAACTTCCTGGCAGGTTAAGGATCTGCGGACGGTTGTAGACTGGAACAAGAAAACCCAAATTCACAGAAATGAAACGCATGTTGGCTGGACTTATCAACACTGGACTGATTAAAACGGAAAGCACGTCAGTTACTCGGGGTGTTTTAAAGCCTGGGTGTGCATGGTTTCCTCCTTACCTTCTACCCTCCAGTTCTCACTGACTTAGTGACCCGTGCTTTCTGCTCTTCCTCAAGGTAGAGAAAGGCTCTGGACCAATTAAGATTGGGAGTTTCGGGGCCCATGCAGGGGCTCAGGGCCAGTGAATACCACCCAGCAAGGTCGCATCCCAGGCAGGTGAGGCCATTAGTGTCGTTGTTTTTGTAGGGTCCTTCCTCATCGGTATAACAAGGGTAAGTTCTACCTCAAAGAAATCTGTAGAGGCCACTCCAATGAGTCCTTTAAGGTGCCAGCTCACTGCCGAGCATGGAGCATGCTGAAAGGACAGCTGTGAGACAAGATGGGTGTGTTCAGCCTTGGAGAACGGCTTACTGCTTACCCCCGCCACACACACCCCCTCACTTATAACAGTGTGTTATGACATAACCTCTAATTACGGAGTTAGCAGTACGACAGAGTTGGTGGAAAGAGGCCATGTTTAAATGTGTCTGTGCCAGTACCCCATAATCACATACCTTATAGGACACATCTGTTTTCGATGAATTCAGAATTACAGACCTTTTTCAACCTCTTTTGCTACTGAAGACTTGGCCATGCCCTCGGCTGTACAGTTTTTTGGGTTTTGTTTGTTTGTTTGTTTCCTTGGATCATATTATATACCAGGTCCCTAAATACTGCAATGAATTACACATAGGTTTGGTATCTTAATACAAGAGATACCAACTCTTTAGCATCCTGGGGGCCAGAAGCCCAAAACTCAAGGTACCAGTTGGGTTGGTTCCTCCAGATTCTGAGGAGAAAGGCATCTCTTAGAATGTCCAAGCTGTTGAATGCTGTTGGAAGGCCTTGGCCATGTGCAGACCGAGCCTCTCAGCACTGCCATCCCTGTAATCCACTTCACAAGGCCCTCACTCCTAGCTCAGACACGTACGTGGCTTTCTTTTATAAAGACAATTATCATTGGTTTGAAGAGCTATTAAAATCCAGAAGATAGCATCTTAAGATCCTTAATTACAGCTGGGGGGTGGCCACATATGCCTTTCATGCCAGCACTTGGGAAGCAGAGGCAGGCAGATCTCCAGGTTCAAGGCCAGCCTGGTCTACACAGAGTGTGCTAGGACATCAAGACTACGCAGAAAAACCCTGTCTTAAAAAAAATAATAGTTTGAGATTTTTAAAATTTCATCAATAATGACAATTTTCCACCAAAAAGGTCATATTTAAAAGTTCTTGGAGCAAGACCTAGACTTATCTTTTTGGAGGGACACTGTTCATCTTTCTTCATCCAGTGGTTCTCAGCCTTCCTAATGCTACAACCCTTTAACACAGTCATGCATGCTGTGGTGACCCCCGACCATAGAATTGTTTTTGTTGCTACTTCATAACTGTAATTCTGCTGCTGTTATGAATTATAATGTAAATATCTGTGTTTTCCAATGGTCTTGGGTAACCCCTGTGAAAGGGTCATTTAACCCACAGGTTGAGAGCCATTGTCACTGCATGGTGGGAACGGTAGATTTTTTTTTTGCTGTCAGTATAGTGTCATGAAAATATTGAAAATAATGACCCAAAGGGCAGGTCTTCTTCCTCTGCAGGAAAACAACTATTGGGTCCCCCTGCCCTCGCTCTGTCTTTTTCCAGTGTGGCAGCACTGGGAAGTTTCCAAGCCTGCTAGTACTATGTATTTGGGTAAAGAGTGAGCAGGAAGACTACACATATCTTCACATGGCTTGGGCTCAGGTGCCATATCCAGTTCTAACAGAACTGGATACAGAAGAAGAGCTGAGAGTTCTACATCTTCATCCACAGGAAGTCAGGAGCAGACTGTTCTTAGGCAGCTAGGAGGAGGGTCTCAAAGCCCACCCCCACAGTGACACACTTCCTCCAAAAAGGCCAAAACCTTCTCCAACAAGGCCACACCTCCTAATAGGAGGCCACTCCCTGGGCCAAGCATATTCAAACCACCACAGTGAGTTATTGGCCTAATATGAATCACATATAAATAAAAAGCCCAACTCTGTGGTTTCTAAGTAAAATCTAAACAGCCTTTCAGACCTAGTTTTTTTTTTTTCATCTCTTAAGTAAGGTTTGTTAATACAAAGATGACTGACAGCCATGCAATGGGGTACCACGGCACCTAGCAGGACTAGAACCGTGTTCTTACAGCTGTCATCACTGGGTTTGATTTGTTTGGAGGCCATGGGACTTAGTGTTTTAGTTACCCAAAGTGCTGCCTACACTTAATTCACTGTGCAGTAGGGTTGTTACAGCCAGCGTCACTGAATGTTCTGTATTGAGTTTAGAGTTACAGATCCTCAGGCACTCGGCTTCTGTTCCTGCCTCCAGTTTCCAACACACGAGGCAGCATAGAACACAGTGTTTATACTCTGGGTCCCTTGCATACATTGCAACCATGACTATGAGAAGGATCCAAGCACAGCCTGGAAAGCTGCAGAGTATAACTGACAAAGGTCTTATAAATACGACTTTGGGGAGTATTGTCACTAGTGACCATGACAGTGAAGTCTCAGGGAAACCTCTTACAACAGAAAGGATGGCTTATTGTTGTCGAAAACCTGCTGAGTTCCACAGCCGCTGAGCATCTCCCGGCCCCAGCCAGTGACGGCTTCATGGGCATGCACTGTCATTGATCACCAGTGACGGCTTCACGGGCATGCACTGGCATTGATCATTTCTCCACATTTCCTTTAATAATACTTTTTAAAAACGGGCAGTGGTGGTGCACTCCTTTAATCCCAGCACTTGGGAGGCAGAGACAGGCGGATTTCTGAGTTCGAGGCCAGCCTAGTCTACAGAGTGAGTTCCAGGACAGCCAGGGCTACACAGAGAAAAACCAAAAAAAAAAAAAAAAAAAAAAAAAAAAAAAAAAAAATTTAAAAAGCCTGAACTTCATTAGTTTCCACAGCTAAAATATTTTGGCCACAATATACCTGTTACTAAAATAAACTTTGTTTTGTTTTGGTTTTGATCCTGTCTCCCTGTCTATGGTTCAGGCTGATCTACAGCTCACTGTGGTGCCCCACGCTGGCTTCAAACTGACAGCCATCCTCCAGCCTCATCCTCCCGAATGCTGGAATTACAATTATGAGCCACCATAGCCCGCTTTGAAATAAATTCTTTATTGAAAAACTAGATAGGTTTGTAGTTACTCATTTAATTTTTATTACCTTGTAAATTAAAGGATATTGTTATAAAGTAGGAAAGCAGCTAATAAAGCTTAACCAGGTTGTTAATAACGCACCGGACACATAAAGCCCTTAGACCATATCTTAGCAGCGAGACTTCTCAGTCTGCAGTTGATCAGCCTCGCACTGTTCGGACACTGCCAGTGGCAACCGTAAACCAAAGGTTCTAAGTTACCTTACCTAGAACCTAAATACAGAATTATAGAAAAGAATAACAATTCTGTTAGCTTTTGAAGTACTGTAATGTATCAGTCAGAAGGAAATGTTTCATTTATTACTAGCTAGGAATTATCAGTATAAGCCAGAGAGACCCTTCCAGAAATTAAATTTGTGGGGATTTTTCGACTTCTCCCTAAGTAGAAAACTTTTAGACACCTCTATAAACACAAGGATTGGGCCATGAAGCAGATCTTGTCATCTCACACGTAACTATCCTTGGAGTGCTGTGTTAGTGGACCCCTTGCTGATGCAGATGCTGGCTGGTGATGCCTTTTTATCTCCCAAACTGCACAATCAGCATCCCGGGTCCAGCTCCTGTGTGGCCTTGTCACTATCACATGACCCAGCCCATCTCTGCTTTATGGAGCCAATCCCATATGATTGGCTAGCCTTGTGCCTTCTGGAAACTCGTGGGTTTTGGCGCTAACCCAGGAGACCAAATGCTTCCTCCCTGGTGCAGTGGTTACAGGCCAGGCTCTGCTCCCACAAGTTAGCAGTCAGCCCAGGACACTGTATCAACTTCAGTTTTATTCACCTTATTTATTTGCAGCTGCTAGTGATCAAATTGAGGACCTCACATGTTAGGCATGCCCTGTACCCTGCACTGCACCTCTGGCCCCTCCTGCATCTTTACATGTGGGGGTTCTGTCATCATCTCTCCGAGGATGCATATTTTGTGTCTCTAAGATTCCCATGTCCTTTCACAGGTTTGCTTTGTTTTTCTTTCTTGTTTTCCAGAAATAGGTCATTTATACTTCTGTTAACTGAAACCGTTCTTCAGAGATGCTTATGATTATGTACACCTGTATAAGAATTACTCTGATTTAGAAGTTTGTGTATAAGTCAATATATCAACACTTAGAGTATTTAAGGTGGATGATGTATAAGTTTGTTTCTATAACGAAAGTATAAATCCCAGCACTTGGGAGGCTGAGACAGGAAGATCATAAATGAGACCCTGGTTACAAAAAGAAAAAAACATTGAAAAAATTAAAAGTGTAAAAAAAAATTTGAAATGAGCTGGGTGTTGGTGGCTCAGACCTTTAATCCCAGCACTTGGGAGGCATAGGTAGGAAGATCTCTGTCAGTCTGAGACCAGCCTGGTCTACACAGCTCTAGGACAGCCAGAGCTACATAGTGAGACTGTCTCAAAAATGAAACAGAACAAAAGAATATAAAGTATAAACTCATATGCAGGTAAGTTTACACTGACAGCACATATACCCCAAGACCCCCTACTTCACCTTCTGATCATAACCCCCATACTCACCAAGAAGCTGGGAGCTCTCTGCAGGGGTTGGGGATCCCTTATAGCTAGGTACTGTCAATCTCAGGAATTCAGTATGAATTAGTTCCCAATGGTTTCCAAACATTTCCCTGTACTGCTGAAAACTTCCCACCAGTCACCAGCCTTGGCTGCTGTTCACCCTTGATGACAAACGCTGGCTTCCTGCTTCCTGTTTCTAGACCAAACACATTTACCTGTATGAGCTGAGGCCAGCGGGGTCTCGCTGGGCTGACCTAGGTACCTGTTCCACATGGTCGTGGCTCCTGGGCTTCAGGACCGCTGCCGTTGCCCACTGTCCTGCTTGCTGATTTTGTTACTTCCTTCACAGGGAGAAGAAAGGAATTGAGGCCGGCTGTGTTCCCAGGCCTCCTTACACTTAGAAATTTGCCTCTATAGTCTTTCTTCGTTGTTCTCCAGGGGAAGAGATGGGCTTTACATCACCCAAGCCCTTCTCAACTCTCCAGAAACTTGGTTCAGCTTCTGTTGATATTAGCATTTAGCTCGGTGGTTTCATCCACTGCCACGCTTACATTCTACATTCTCTGGTGGGTTAGCGTCTTGCCCCTGCATTTCCTTCTGGCCATTGGCCTGACTCTCCTGCTCTTAGCTCTATTGCTTCTCTTAGAAATTATGTTCACTCCTAAGTGAGAAGAATATATGCAAACTTCATTTTGCTGTTATTTTAATTATTCCTTTTTAAACCACGGCCACGTCCCTGCTTTTTAATTAAAGCCTGTTTGATGGTTCTGCCCCCCTGCTCCCACCAAGAGAGGGCTCATGCTAATGTTTCCCATTTCCCAACACAAAAAAGATAATGTCTCACCATTTTCCTACTTTGCATCTCTGCACTGTGAGACCGTGGTGTTGGCCAAGGCATACCTCTTCCAACTTCCACAACCCCACTTCCTCCCGCCACTTCTCCCTGCTGCATCCTAGTGTTTTCCTGGAAAGCCTGGTTGGAAGTCCCTCTTTCCTCTCCTCATTCAAGAAATGCTTGCTGACGTAGACCTTGGGGCTGCAGGGATGTACAGGATTCCCACTGTGACCTGCCTGAGCTCGCAGGACACAAGGAAAGAGAAGCAGATCCCCGGAGAACACGCTACATAATTGCTGCCTCTGACAAGTGCAGTGGGAGGCTGCCCAAGGGAGGGGCCTCTAGCCTTGCTGTCAGGGAACACCTGACGTGCGAAGCGTGCACAGGCATGTGTGTCACTGCACGATGCCTTTCTGACTCTTTCCAATGAGAGATTTTAGTGAATGAATGCCTATCTGTCTTACTCATATTCCTAACTATTTAATAATCGTCACTCACAAGCCCTTCTACAACCTGCCCCTTCCAAGTGGAGATATTTTTAGCCTTTTAATAATACACAGTCTCCTTAGCTCCCAACTAGTATCTGAGTAGAGGCTTGGGATTAATACTCAAAAACTCGGAGTTCGCTTATCAAGCCAAAGCAGGAGCAGATGGAATCCTACAGAATTCCAGGTACCCATCTATTTGAGTCTGAACTTCACCCACTTTCTTAAAACTCAGACTTTCCCCCCGTGTAGCTATCTAAATTTAGATGTCATGCATTTGTGTAGGCAACCTACAAACGGCACTTGCATGAACACACTCCCTCTCGATATGCCATATTGATGCTATTTGGATTCAGTACACGGTTGGGTTCCCATTTCCATCATTTCGGTTTTCACGGGTTATTTAAAGTCTTTTCTCAAAGAAACAAAGCTAGTAAGCCAGCATGGCGAGTCTGGGGCTCTGACGGGCTCGGTGGTTAAACAGCCCATAGTTTTGTATGGCCATCATGGAGAGGCATCGACAAGTGGAGGCAGCTCTCCCACAGTGAGCCTCCGTGGCCATCCTTGATGTGCTTAAAGCTCAATAAGCCTTGTCAGGGGAGATCTGAGGCTGTGATGTTCTATAGTGTCCAATCTTACCCCACCCCCAGCCAAAGTATATTTGCCACCATTAATTGGTGACATTTTTCATTCTCAATTCTGGTTCGATGCATCGAGCGCCTCATGAGTAGCATCAAGCTAGGGGTATTGTTAAACATCAACTAAGGTGTGAGACAACCTTCTCTCACTCCAAAGTATCCCCACGGAGGCGGGGAAGTCCTGATCTTCTAGACAGTGAAATGTAGTAATTCAGGGATGTAAGAAAGAAATTCCTCTAGTTCTAAAGATATCTTCAAAGGGTGCTTTGGATTAAAATAATAATAACCTGCAGATCCAGAGTCCACTGGTAAAATGTGTAGGCCCTCATTCAACATGCTATAATAACGTGCTGTGCACAAAGTAAACAACAACAACTTTGGTTCTTGCCTTGAGGTTTTCGTTCAGTCTGGACTGGTGGTCCCTAGATGTCAGCATGTTTGAGAATGGAGGCAGGGCATGTGGGGAGATTTGTGGACCACCTCAGAGTCCCTGATGCTACAGAGGCTTTTAATAATACACAGTCTCCTTAGCTCCCAATTGGTATCTGAATAGAGACTTGGGATGTCCCAACCAGTTCCTAGGGCTGCTAATGAATCTGGCTGTGGCCATTCTTAAAAACTAGGGGGGTTTGTGGGGTTAAGAAATCTCCTGTGCTTTGGGCAGTGAACATTTGCAGTGCTTGTGAGACACAAGGTGTGATTGTCTGAAGCCAGGCCTGAGGGCACACACCCATAAGCAGCACTCATGAGGTGGAGGTTGGAGCATCAAGAGTTCAAAGTTGTCTCTGATGACAAAGTGAGCCCCCTGGTAGCTGGAGATACAGGAGTGCGGTCTTAAAACAAAACAACAGCAGCAAAGCAAAACCACCAAAGAGTCAACTGCTACTGTCGGGATGTCTAGACCGGGATTCATAGCCCACGGCTGCTAGTGATAGACCTGGAATCTATTGAGAATTATGTAGCATTGCTAGGAAGCCAATCAGTGAACACATAGGTTCTCTTAAATTAGCCAGGTTCAGCATTGTCTCACCTTATAAAAGGGGGTTCGTCCCATGGTATAGGGCTGTAATCCCAGCATTGGAGCTATGTAGCCTCCCCCCATCCCCCAAGTCTCTTATATGGGACTTGTGTATTCATTTAAGCTGCATTTGGTATTTGTATTTATTTGTTTATTTTTACATTTCAGGTTTTGTGCTAGGCAAGAATTCTGACACGGAGCACCACAAGTACTTCAATTCTCCTTTAAATGTATTTTCTTCTTCTTCTCTGTGTGTGTTTTCCTACCTGGGCTTTCGGCCAATGCTTGTAATTCCAAGCACTTAGAAGGCTGAGACAGGAGGACTGCCTCAGGGCTAGTCTGGGCTTACATAGTGCGGTCCAGGTGATTCGGGTTGCAGTAGGAGACGTTGCCACACATGAAGAATATAGACATTAGTTCTTCCAGCGTTGTGTACTTCTGCCACACAAACATAAATGGAATTACAGGAAATGATCAAATGATCAAATGATAGGAAACAGTGTCTAGAATATTTGTTACTCATTTTCCTCTGAAAGACACATTCAGGCAGTCGGCGCTGTAAGTCTCAAGGTAACTGACAGAAGCTGAGGCTCCAGGCTGCTATGGATCAGAATTGACAAAAAATGCCTTTGTCCTATATTCTCCTGGGAAGTCTCCAAAGGAAACACAAGAGACAGCCCCTTGAGTCCTCTCTCTCTCCAGGACCCTTTTGTAACCAGTTCGGCTCAGGTTTGGAGACTGTGCAACACTATTTTAGTATAAATGTCGTTGCAGCTTTAGCATGGATTCTTAGCCAGACACAAGATCCAGCGTACATGACAAGTAGGAGGCACTCCCAGAAACCTCAGCGGAACGAGTGTACCATCTCCCGCAGATCCTGACAGGGACATTCACGTTTATCCTCTGAGTCTTCTTTCCCATCTCTTTCCAGGACTGCATCTTCAATGGAAAGCTCCATAAGCTACACTTAGAACCATTGGTGAAAGACAGAAATGCATCACTCCATTTCAGACAGGCTCAGGCAGCCAGGGTGGTGGCACATGCCTGAGTGTGACACTTGTGAGGTGGGGGCAAGATTGCAGGTTTAAGGCTAGCTTGGGCGGCAGGATGAGAGACCCCTTGTCTGTCCAACTAAACAGGATAAAGTATGATCTTTGCCATCAAAAGGCAGAGTCCAGCAGACACACCTATACGTAGTATAAGTCACTAAAGTAATGCTGTGGGCCCTGTGTTTCTAGCTCCAGGAGTGGCGTGAGGACCTTGACTGACTAGTGCCCAGCGCTCAGGGAAACTCTCAGTACAGTTAGCACACAGCTTATTTCTATGAGAACACTGCCTATAGAAACACAAACATGAACTGGAGGAACCCAGTGCCAAGCATCATAGAATCACTGCTCCTTCTTAAAAAGCACTTGAGATTATAAAAATCACAATGTCTGGAGACATTAGCATAAAAAATAATTTGTTTTTAATTCGTGTGTGAGTAAACCAGCTCACTTAAAGACTCAGTGACTCAAACAAAACAGTAGGTAGTCTCCTGGGATGCTAATGCCATTTTATTTTTCCCCAACCCAAAGGTTCAAGATTTTTTTTTTCCTGAATTTTTAGGCTTAATATGTCACATAAACGGAGTTTGTCACTGTTATGTTAAGAGTGATCATCTTTAAACATAATTCCAAAGCTGATCATGGGGGAGCATTCAGGAGACTGAAGCAGGAGGATCTCAAGCCCGGGGCCAGCTGGATTACATATGAAGACCCTGAACCAAGTAAAAGAAACAATAACCCTACATATTGTTTACTCCTTATGTTATTGCAACGCTCCCTGCATTCACTAGAACTTTCACTGCTGATAAAAGCCACTCCCTAAAATTAGCCAACAGAGAAGGGATCCCACAGTGAGGAAGGTAGCACTGTTCCCAGCTGAGAAAGGGACCCTGCATTGTAGGCCACTGGGACTCCCAAGGTTCCTGGACCTTGTTCTCCGCTGCCTCGTGAAGCAGAGTGAAATGCAGCAAAGACAGACCTACCCGCTTTGTCACCGAATAGACTTTTATGCTGTTCTGTCCACATGACAGAATACGGCCACTCTACAGATCCCAGCATATGTGCTATAAAACCGTAGGAGGAAATAATGGCCTAATTTTGCAGGAGGAAATTCCTGCTGCTGGTTCAATGGCAGTGCTAAAGAGGAGCGGCTGAGACGCTCACGCCCAGGAAAACGAGAGGGCTCTCATTGTGAGAAACACTTCCTAGGCAACCATGGCTCCTGGTCTGAAGTCTAGTCAGTCATTCCTCCAGGAGCTTATGTATATTCTATGTGTGTGTGTCTACAAAGAGTCGGGAGAAGTCCCTGTTAAAATTCTACAAAATATGTACTGAGGAAAGTGAATCGGAGAGAGGTTAAATTATCTGCCCGAAGTCACAGCTGGTGAATGGTCCTTCTTGAGTTCAACTGTGGGCTATCTTGGCTCCCAGGCCTGATGTCTTTTACTTTACCTGTTGGTTTTAGTCTGGGCTCTCCTGAAGGCAGGAGTGCAGGACAAGCTGTGTGGGAGTTTGGCCCCAGGGGCGAAAAACTGAATGGTCACTGCAAAGAAAGCAAGAGAAGCTAGGGGCCCCTTTTAGATGGGCAACCATCACAGACATCTGCTCCTTGGTCCCATAGGAGCATCCTAGGAACTTGAAGCAGCACATCTCTAAAGTGGGAACTCGAATCAAACCATCGATCACGTCCCTTCCTATGTGCTCCTGTCCAACAGTGTTGCTGGGTGACCGTTTCCACACTGTGCGTGGCCAAGTGCCAGGTGGTTGCCCTGGGAATCCTGTGACAGTGGTCCTGGGGCTGGAAATGAGCTAACACAGGCCAAGGCAGGGGCTGGAACTTGGAGATGGAACCATCGAGAACACAGTGCCCACAGTGTCAAAGAGATGCCTTGAGCAGCTGTAACCAGAGAACAGGATAAGGATCTTGAACACCATAGTTCGTTTATCCATCCGTCTGTCTGTCCAGTCACCAACTAATACAAGGAGTTACAGAAGGGTCTGCAGAATTGAAGTGAGGCATTTTAGATACTACATAAAAGGAAGAAACTAATATAATCAATGTTCAAATAGACAATTGAATAGAAGCTGTAATGTGTGTGCTTGAAAAGCCCTGGGTATTCTGGAAATTAGTCTTGAAGGGTAAATAAAAGCTGCCTGAAAGAAATGTGAATATTGACTTGACACTCAAATTTTAATATTTTGATACTAAATCCCTCAAATGTCATCACTGTATTGCAGTTATGTAGGAGTAACCCTGTTTTTAGGAGGTAAATGCTGGAGAAACTCAGAGAAAAGAGTCATCATGTCTGCAGTAGACTCAAGTGATTCAGCAAAGTTCCCATGTCTGGGAGGGCAAGCGGATAGGACACAGATGTGGCATGATGTCAGCGAGCAGGTGAAGTAATTCAGGGTGTACAGATGCCTACTGGACAGTGATCCCTTAGTACTCAAAGGATCTGTGCCAGGACCCTCACAGGCACGGAGATCCAAGGATGCTCAGGCCTTGTCTAAAATGATGTTATTGGCATAGAACATACACATATCTTCCTATTTTAAAATATCTTTGGACAATTTACCATGCCTAGTACAATGTAAATACTATCTACATAGTGTTTCAGTATGCCATTTATAGACCAAGGCAAGAAAACACATCTGTACATGTTCAACATAAATGGAATTTTTGAAAAATGTTTTCAAACTGAGGTTGATTGAATCTGAGGATGTGGAACCCAGGAATACAAAAGACTGGCTGCTCCAGGTGGTGGTGGTACATGCCTTTAATCCCAGCCCTTGGGAGGTAAACACAAGTAGATCTCTGATTTGGGGGCTAACCTGGTTTACACACACACACACACACACACACACACACATATATTATATATAGAGAGAGACAGAGAGAAGAGAGAGAGAGAAGAGAGAGAAAGAGAGAGAGAGAGAAGAGAGAGAGAGAGTTAGTTCCAGGAAAGAGAGAAAGAGTTCAGGCCAGGGAAACATGGAGAAACCCCATATCAAAACAACACCCCCACCACACACATACACACACACACACACACACACACACACACACACACACATCTGCAGCCAAAAAAGGACAGAGCGGCACTATCACAAGGAGTTTAGCTCAAGAGATTACAGTAGGAAAGACAGAAACTCTGTTGTAGGCACAAAGTCTTTGCAGCCTACTTTAGTAAGGGTTCATCCTCTCCTTTAGCCCACCACCCAACAGAGGCAATGGAAGAGAAAAGTTATTAGGATATGGGGGAAGTGGACCTGTTCAGCAATAGTTCGTTGGGGGCGAGCTCCATCCCCTTTGTCAGCAGTTCAGTCCCATAGCAAACACCAAATAGGACTCGGCAGCTGCACACCAGTCCTCTAGGCAGGCAGACCCCAGGCATGAGCCAGCAACTGAAGTCCAGTCCTTTCAGGGAGCAGACACCAAACAGCTGTAGTTCCATTGTAAAGAGACCACCGGGCTTGCCAAACGGCCTGAGGAGAGGCTGCAGGAGCCGCAAGCTACCACAGGAACCTCACGAGCAGTTCGTGGGCAGGTTTCTCTCAATGTCGGAGTTATTACAAGTTGAGCTCAACAACACTATGTATCATCAACCAATACATGATGTCTTTATTGAAGAACAGGGAGGCGGAGCAAACCAAACCGATGCTAACTGCTCGTCTCCCACTGTCTGTGGGGTCATGTTTATACTCCTTTATCAAGTGTCCTTTCACGTGTTTGCTGTATCCAAACATCCTCTCACCTGCGTCTGCTTCAGGAAAACATTCTTCCCCATGTCTGCTTTAGCAAGACATCCTTTCATCTGTGTGCCCCAGCAAAACATCTTTTGATATAACTAACATTCCCAAAACTACAAGTTTCCACTTCGCTCTGTCATCCTACTGAAAACAGGGCCAAAGGTAGAGGAGAAGATGGCACAGAACCTGCACAAGGCAAAAGAATGAACAGGACCAGTCAGTTTCTGTCAGCCAGCTCCATCCGGTCAGCTCCATCCTGGGCACTGCAAGCAGAACGCTTCTCTGTAGCTCCCACGAAGACAGGAATGTAAGTAGGATCTAAGTCTCTTAAACCCCCAAAGAAGCCTTGGGCAGGGATTTGAGCCACCAGACTCCTTGAAGGCTGTGTTCATAAACCAAGGTGACTGGCTGATGTGTCAACAGTGTATTTATCTCTCATCTCCAGCCCTTACAGCTTGCCCTACAGTAGATCTTTTAATACGAGTTGGGACTTGCGTTTTATAAATCACGAGAATAGATGGTAAATTTTTTTTTCTTCTGTTGCCGATGCTCACGGGAAACATGCTGTGTGTTTTGTTAATGTTTTCTCCCTGAAGGCTGAGCGCTTGGTGAACATCTGTCTGCTCACACCTGTTGGGCTAGTTTACACGGCAGTCTGAAAGGAATACATGCCAGGGTGATTGTGTTTGGAGTTCCTTCCCTTTGAAAAATCTGTTGGAAGGTTCCAGGACCAGATATTTCTCCCACTGACTAGTTCATCATCTTGATTAAGGAAGTGCAAGTATTTCTGCCTCTTATAAATTTAATACCTGCTGCAACACGAATCTGGCTAGCTTGCAAACTAGGAAACATGAATATTTCATACAACATGAATTTCCAGACATAAGGATCGCCTCACAGATCAACTCTCCAGCTCAGGTGCAAAGACAAGGGAACAAATATGGCCCTGAAGCCAAACCAGGCTCTCTCAGACATGGCCAACACTCAGGCAAAGGACTAGGTGGCCTGGTAGGTCCTCAGGGGGTCCTCAGGGATGGGAGCGGCTGCTCTGCTGGGTGGGCAGGTAAATGACAGGCAACTGTGGAAAGTGAATCCGTATCCAAATCCTTCCTTGACCTCTCTGCAGCACGTCAGGGAGACCTGGTGTGTTGAGCTCCGGGCTGATATCATGGATCGTACTGGACTAGGTTAGGATCGGCTGCTCTGCTGCCTGTCTTTTTCTGTTCCCAATAGTTAGCACTGAGCAGAAGGCTCTTGCTCCTTAGTTTTTACAGAAACAGACAGATGAGCCTCCAGAGCTTCCTGAAATGACCACAGCCTCCATCACCGTGGTCATAACAGCAATGGTATCTACCCTGTTCTGGGTTGAATTTCAGCCTAGTGGTTTGTTGTTGTTGTTGTTGTTTTGTTTTGTTTTAAGAAATTATAGGGAGGCAGTGGCAGGGTGAGACAAGGTCTCACTATGTAACTCTGACTGGCCCGGAAATTGCTATGTAGACCAGGCTGGCCTCAGACTCACAGAAATCCACCTGCCCTTTCCTCCTGAGTGCTGGGGTTAAAGACACATGCTATCATGTCTAGCAAAGTCGTGGAATTTTGAAAAAATTGTTTTATACCTTTGACCTTAAACACAGAAAGAGGACCTGAAGGAACACTCGCCAAACCAAGGGACTAGAGTGTTCAGCCAACCCAGACAAGGAGAGCACTACTCACAAGAAGCTAGGTCCCAATCAGATGGCGTTTTTATTTTTAACTTCTACATAGCCTTTGTTTTTGTGGGATGCAGTGATACTTCAATATATGTATGTCTAATGCTCAGGTCAGGTGTTTAGCATTGATTACCACCGTGAACATTTATCATTACTTTGTGATGGAAGCAGTCAAAGTCCACTCTACCTGTTATTTTGAAACAATAATTCTCCCACTGGGCTGCAGACCATTATGGGGTTTTCATCACATGGCAGTACATCCTGTACTTAATATTTTAGGGGCTTTCTAAATAGCAGACACACTCTAACATGCACATTTCAGTCTCAAGGGCATGAGCATTAATGCGTAAAACAGTTTGACCTCACTTGTCTTTGAGCTTAGTGAAGGTGATGTTCTAGGATCTGCCAGGATACAAGGATGCTACTTTACTGTGTGGTCATACTTGTGTTAGTGTTCCATCACCAACGGGACACTTGTGATAACCAACTTTAGATGTAAGAAAAGTTGATTTTGCCAAGGTTTGTGAGGTTCCAATCCCAGGTGCTTTGGTTCTATGGTGGCAAGGTAAATGTGCCTCATTGAGTTGGGAGGGAAAGTCTGTTTTGCTGTGAAAAGGCACCGTGACCAAGGCCACTTATAAAAGAAAGCACTTTGCTGGGGGCTTGCTTACAGTTTCAGAGGGTTATTGGTCCCTGATCATTATGGTGGGGAGCATGGCAGTAGACAGGCAGGCATGGCGCTGGAGCAGACAGTGCCTTGTGAGCTCAGACAGTCCCTCAAGATGGGGGAAAGGAGAAGGAGGAGGAGGAGGAGGAGGAGGAGGAGGAGGAGGAAGAGAGAGAGAGAGAGAGAGAGAGAGAGAGAGAGAGAGAACCCGAGCCTGAGCATGGGTTTTTGGAACCTTAAAGCTCACCCCCAGTGACACATCTCCTAAGCCTTCCTCAGCAGTTCTGCCAACTAGGGACCAAACATTCGAACATAGGAGCCTAGGGAATCCTTATTCAAACCTTCACAACCAAATAAACTGAGGCCAGCAAACCTTTAACACATGGGCATTTGGAGGACATTTCAAACCTGAGTGATAGCAACATCTTTTCTGATTCGTCTTATATCATCAAGACTAAAATTTTACAGCACCCGAGAGAATGCTTCTGCTGTCCCTTTATTGGATCAAGGACATTTCCCCCCTGGGGTCCTAGGGCTAGGACCATGACTTTGCACACCTAGGCAAGCGCCCTCCCACCGAGTCACACCCCAGCTGAGGGACAGTGGGTGTTACCAGGGGCTGCTTCCAGCTCTGTGCACAAGGTTCTCTGCTACCTAAGATTGGCGTTTCCAAGGCAGCTATCCATTTGACCTTGAGACAGGCACCCAGGAGTTAGTACTCAGTACCCAGCAAGGCTCAGTGGGTACCGCTTCCGTGCAGAGAGACTTCCCTGTCCCTCTTTGCAGAAGCTGTAGATCCCGACTGGCATTTTATCATAACTCAATAGAAACTCGGAGAAAGAAGCAAGCATAATTCTGGAGAAAGAAGAGCTTCTCTCACAAGTGTTCTGGAAGCAGTACACTTTCTTTTTTATGGTGTTTATAATTCATCTTCTGGGAAAGAGGCGCACAGGCCTCAGTGTAACTGGTATAATAGTCAAAGCTTATTAGGACATAAAGGAAGCCACATGAGGGATGGCACAGCTGAGCAATACATGTTAATGTCACTGTCTTCAAAACGCAGCCAGGGAGACAATGCAGTCGGTAAATGCACACCACACAGGTGTGAGGCCCTGAGTTGGAGCCCTGAAAACACATTTAAAAAGCCAAGCTTGGTGGCCTGGGCTTGACATCCCAGCAGTAGGAAGACAGAAGGATCCTCGGTCTCACTAGCCAGCCAGTCTAGCCTAATCAGGGAGTCCCAGGCAATACAAGACTTTGTCTCAAGAACTAAGATGGGTGGCTCATGGGAAACAGCATTGGAAATTGACTGCTGGTCTCTGCATGCCCCTGAGCCTACACACACTTAGGTACTTTCACAGCAAACCCTGGAGCAGGGCTGGGGGTGTGGCTCACTGGTTAGAGGCCCCCACCTAACTTGCATGAGCCTCTGGGTTTTGTGCCCTAGGTCTCCTGTTTGCTTCCTGACCCCCAAATAAACCCTGAAACCTGCTGAGCTAAGGAAATGTCTTCTCTATGCACAGTCCGTCGTTAGGTGGCCAAGGTGCCACTTGACATGTGGCCGTGGCACTGGAGGGCTACATTTTTTTTACTTTTTGTTCAGGTGGTCACGGTGACTCAGGACTATATCCTGGATTTTCCAAGGAGAAAATGTGTAAATACAGCCATCTGTTACCCCCCACCCAGGAGAGTGACTGGCACTTGGCCTCCCCAACCTAGACAGAATTTCTGAGTGTTCTCAGTCAGCACTTTAAACACTGCCTGTATGTGTGTCCACAGGAGTAGATGTGTTGGGAAGAGAACTCCCACAGCCTCTTAAAGGCACTTGGAGGGTGACCAGGATTTGACAGGGGCCATGAGGACAAGCTCTTTGTCAAGATTAGTGGTTGAGTGAACATGGTTGCTTGCTTTCGCAGCGCGATGCCCTCCAACATGGCTTTGGTGTTTTCTTTGAGACAGGCCCTCTCTTTGGAACTCATGAGGCTCCTGCTCTGGTTGTCCTGGTGTTGCAGGTGTGAGCCGCCACACTCAACCCCAGCCGCCCTCGTTATGACCTTGGGGCCTCAGAGTATGCTCTCACTTTGACTGCAGACTTCCCAGCTTTAGAACTACATACTAAGTAAAGTACCAGCAAAAGAAAACAGGTCAACATAAATGCCTTACTCCTGGGCAGTATGAGGAAGCCAGGGGTCTCTGTGTGGTGGCCAGTGGCCCAGACAGAACAGAAATCAATACAAACAAGGATGGAGAGGAAACCAGGAAACCTAAGCATTGCGGAGAGCATGAGAATATTGCCTCAAGACCTATGGACTGAAGACACTGCACCCGTGAGACTGTAGAGTTAAAGGTCAGACTTGTTTTAACTCTCTAAAAATTACAAATAGGATCAACAAAATAGCCAATAGCAGGATTGAAAGAAGTCAAAATATTCTCAAAGGAAGAAAAGGAACATGTAAGAATGCTGGGGTGGATAAAGAGACGGCTCAGTTAAGAGCACTGCCTGTTCTTTAGAGGACCTGGGTTCGATTCCCCCCCCCCCCCCGCCCCCAAACCATGTGTAACACTTGTTTTGGAAAATCTAATGCCCTCTTCTTGCCTTTCTGGGCACCAGGTGTACATGTGGTGCACTTACATATATACAGGCAAAATATTCATGTACATAAAATAGCTTGTTTTGCTTTGTTTCTTGAGACAGGGTCTCTCTTTGTGTAGCCCTGGCTTTCTTGGAAGTAGCTCTGTAGACCAAGTTGGTCTTGAGCTCATAGATGCCTGCCTGCTTCTGCCTCCAGAGAGTGCTGGAATTAAAAGTATGAACCACCACCACCTAGCTAAAATAAATACTTTTTGAAAAGGGTAGAATGTGTTTGATGTAGATTAACAGAGTTTCAGAAAGAAAAATAAACACATTTTAAAAAGGGAGAATTATCAAAGAAACGCTTCTGAAATTTTTTAAAGTAGATGTTGAGATTTAAAATGCCTGCTGAAAGATGTAGCTTAGTTAAAGTGCTTACCTGGGCATGGGCAAGGTCCTAGGGAGAGGAGCAGGAGGAGGAGGACAAAAAGAGGAGGAGGAGGAAGAAGAGGAGGGGGAGGAAGAAGAGGAGGGAGGAAGAGGAGGAGGAGGAGGAAGAGGAGGAAGAGGAAGAAGAAGAAGAGGAAGAAGAAGAGGAGGAGGAGGAAGAAGAAGAAAGAAGAAGAAGGAGGAGGAAAAGAAGAAGAAGAAGAAGAAGAAGAAGAAGAAGAAGAAGAAGAAGAAGAAGAAGAAGAAGAAGAAGAAGAAGAAGAAGAAAAAGAAGAAGAAGAAGAAGAAGAAGAAGAAGAAGAAGAAGAAGAAGAAGAAGAAGAAGAAGAAGAAGAAGAAGAAGAAATAATAATCATACTACAAGTATTCATTGAGGATTCGAGGCTATAGGGCTGGAGGTATAGAGGCCCTGGGTCTAATCTCCAACATCAGATACAAGGGTTTTCCGACTCTCCGCTGAAACATTGAGGAAAATAAAAGGGCTCCCACACCCAGCAGAATTGCATGCATTTATTCAAAGACCAGGTGCCAGCACATTTATGCAGCCCTGTCTGTAACAGCTAAAGCCCACTGCAGTCAAAAGCTATCACTATTAAAACTGGGCAAATTAATTTTAGTATGTTCATGTAATGGATCAGGGAATGGATGAACTGCTCTGCCCTGGGTGAGTCTGGCAGGCTTAATGGGAAATGAGAGATAGGAACAAAAATGCACGTTTACAATTCCATGTCTACAGAAATTCAAAAGCAGATTGGAAGTTTATAATGCTAGCGATGACTGACAGTGGTCACTACTGGGGTGGGCAGGGCTGAGGCAGGCTCCTGGCAGGAGTTTATTACATGATACATTTGCTTGGTTTGTGTCAAAATTCGTCAGGTAGCTACTTATGACCTATGCTCTCTTCTGTAAGCATGTGCTTTTTCAATAAAAACTTTATACTTTTTAAAGTTCAACACATGATGGTAAAATTTCGAGCCGTTTCCAAAGGAGACTCTAAAAGCTTGGAGAACAGCAGATGGGGCAGCTGAAATAAAAGCATCATGGTAGACTAACGAGTAAGGGGGGGTGAGGGAGGGAGAAGGGTGGGGGAGGGGGAGGAGGGAGGGGAGGGAGTGGGGAGGCAGGGAAGGAGATATATGGAGGGGAGAGAGAGAACAAATAACTTAGAAACTTATAAAAAATGATATTGTAAACTAAAAGATTTACCTGAGAGAAATACCTGTAACTTTTGCGAGTTTGGAGAGTTATACCTGTCCTACCAAGGGAGCAGTTAAATAAGGGTATTTTGTAAGAGACAGTAAAAATTTACCACCATTTCTGAGGAAGTTTCTTGAAGATGTATCACAAAAATAAGAGGGCATTCAGGCAGTCTAGAAAGCAGAAAAGGAAAAAGTTTTTAAAATGGTGGTCAGAGGCTTGATGATGAATCTGTATTTGGTGGAGCAGGGTACCAGGGAGCTTCTGTGAGGTGTTCCATGTCTGTGGAAAGGGAAGATTCTTCTGGAGGGTCTACTGATGGATAGTGTGTAGAAAACTAAGCAAATGAAAACCAAAAAAGGGATAATTACTACTGATAAGAAAACACAGAGCAGGGAATGTTATGGTAGATTTCCCTGAATTTATAAAAGCTATGTATTTTGAGTATAAGACATTTTTACTTTTTACAAAACAGGAATCTAAACTCCCTAATGAGTGGTCTAGTTTTATATCAGCTTTGACACATGCTGGAGTCATTTGGGAAGGGGAACTTCATTAAGAAATGTTCTACCACATTGGCTTTATTGATAATTAACACAGGAGGGCCAGGTCCACTGTGGGCGGTGCCATCCCTAGGCAGGTATTCCTGAGTGGTATAAAAAAAAAGCAGGCTGAGCAAGCCATGAGGAGAGTCACAGGGAGCAAGGCAGTTAGCAGCTTCCTCCATGCCTCTTGCTTCGGTCCCTGCCCCAGGTTCCTGTCTTCCCTTGCTGATGGAATGTGATATGAGCCTATAAGGTGAGATTAAGCCCTTTCTTTCCCAAGTTGCTTTTGGTCTCTCCTTCCTTCCTTCTTTCCTTCCTTCCTTCCTTCCTTTCTTCTTTCTTTTTTCTTTTTCTTTTCCTTTCTTTTTTCTTTTACTTTCTATCTTCTTTCTTTTTCTTTTCTTTCTTTTTTTATTGTCATGGCAATAGAAACTCTAATACACCTGCTTTCTTGAGATTATCGCTGTGGCCCTCTTTAGGCCATTATATGTATCCAGAAATCTGAGTATACTTACATGTTGCATAGATAATGCTAGCAGATCAACATTTTAGAATTAATTAATTAATTAATTAATTAATATATGGGTGCTCCAACTGCTTGTACATCTCCATGCCAGAAGAGGGTATCAGATCCCAGTATAGATGGTGTGAGCCACCATGTGGCTGGGAATTGAACTCAGGACCCTCAAAGAGCAGACAGTGCTCTTAACTGCTAAGCCATCTCTCCAGCTCCAGACACCATTCTTTTAAAGATCTATCTTTATTTCACGAGTATTTGCCTGCATATAGGTCTCTGTACCACATGTGCAGTACCCACAGAGAACAGAAGAGGGCATCAGATCACCTGGAACTGGAGTGAGTCACCATGAAGATGCTGGGAATCAGAAACTAGGCCCCCTGCGAGAGCAGCAGCCGGCAGAGTCGTCTCTCCACCCACGAAGTTTTAAATACATAGCTTTACCCCATGGATTCACAACTGCACTTTGCGTGCAAGTGTGCAGTTCCTGCAGTTCACTGTTTCTACTTCTTTTTTAAAGAAAAACAAAACTTAAAAATGTGTGTCTGTGTTGTGCATGTGTGATGTGCTTGGAGATCTCAGGGACAACGCTCCGTAGTCAGTTAGCTCCTTCCACCTGTACAGGGGTCCTGAGGATTGAATTTAGGTTGTCATGCCTTCACAGCAAGTGGGTTTCCTCTCTGCCCTTCTTGACCCCACCGTTTCCCTTTTTTACGTAGAGAAATGTACGTGTAACTTCACAATAGGTTCTGATCATCCTCTGGCAGCCAACAAAACCTTACAAGTGCAATGCAGTTAAAACGGAGGAAACGCACACCTTTAAGCCCATCACTCGGGAGGCAGAGGCAGGCAGGTCTCCAACTTCAAAGCCAGCCTGGTCTACAAAGCGAGTTCCAGTATAGTCAGAGCTATACAAAAACAAAAAACAAACAGGAGAGGAAACACCATAGACTAGTTAGTCCTTCGGTGGGTTAATATGGTTTCTCCCTCTCACGCCTCAATATTTGTCTTCTGTACATTCCTAAGAAGGGAAGCTCTGGGCTGGGAGTGCCTCGCTGTGTTCCTAATTACGTGGTAGAGCTTTCCTTGCTGCTGCTCCTCTGCTTTTACTGGGTAGGACTTAGTGGTTGGCTGAGAGAGGGTCAGTGGTCCAGCTTCACAGCCATCTGCAGGAAGGTTCCCCACACACTGAACTCTCAGCTCAGGACCAGTGAGACTGCAGAAGGGTGCGCCCCTACCAAGTGTTGCCTGTTGCTGTGTGAGGTTGCACATAAACTCATGTCTTTCAGCTGATGCTCTCTGCTTTAACTAAAATCTAAAAGTTAGAAGCACCCCGCTTGCTTTTCAGTTATTATCCGTTGAGGAAGTGGTACTGGAGGAGTGGCCAGGTTTGGAGTCTACAGAAAGCATGCATTGCTGGAGGGTAAAGGACTTAAGCTTCTTAAAGTTAGATATATTGGGTCAGCATACTGCTGGGCCCAGGGTCTGGCTGAGTTAAAGTTAACTTGCCTGGCTCCCTTCCCATCCCCCATACTCCTGATCATCAGAGCCTTCTATTCCATGTGAGGTTCAGAACAGAAGTCATGGCGACACTGACTCTGGGAAAGGTCAGGTACACAGTCTTGCCTGACCTATGCCCGTAGCCAGTGGACCTCTCAGGCTGGCACTCCCTCCCTGGCCTAAGGCTACCCTGGGAGAGGGGGACAGCCTTCTACTGGAGGAAACAGAAGGGTTCCTTCCTTTCTAGCTGAAGGGCAAGATGAAAGAAGGTTAAGGGCTCTGACCGAGACCTCGTTTCTGGCAACGCTTTCCTCTCTCTAAGAAACAAAACAAACACTCCAAATGGACATCCAGAGACCGGAGCCCTGGTTCCCCAGCTGCCTCTCCAGAGGCTGGCTTCCTCTCTTACCTCCCAACTTCCTCCCCTAGCTCCCTAGAGAGAAAGAAGGCAGCTGATCCACAGCCACTTTGGTCCCTGAGCCCAGTGGGGGACCCTTGAGCATCCAACCATAACAGCACAGGCTAGAGATTAAAAAGGCCAGCTCTCGGTCCCAGTCAGAGAACATGGGCAGGTCCTGTTGCAAACACTAAGGCCAGAAATGAACAACCAATTGTGACAGAGCCTTCAGCTGATTGTGACCTGAGATACTGACACAAAACAGTGCCGGGTACTTTTAGATCTTTCCAAGAGTCATGAAAAACAGCAAAGGGAAATAAAGATATTCAGGAAGGCATGGTAAAGTGGTGGGCCATGGGCTTTGGGGTCAGAGGTCAGGAGCCTCCTGGTTGTCTCTGGACAAGGCGGATAGTGGCAGTCCCTGCTCTCCTGTATTCTAGCTTTGCTGTGAGCCAGATGACGCCCCACTCTTTGTAGATACCGTTTCCCAGCAGCCCCGTAAGTAGGTCTATTATTATTCTTGTTTTATAGATGAAGAACCTGAGTTAAATGGCTCACCTACAGGGAACTCAAGCCTCATTCCTCTGATGAGTCTCTCTCATCATTGCAAAATGAGAATTAAAAAATTCCGGGGTTGGAGAAATGGCTCAGTGGTAAGGAGTACAGGCTGTCCTTGCGGAAGGCCTGGTTTTAGTTTCCAGAGCACACATGGTAGCTCACAACCATCCATATCTCCAGTTCCAGTTCCAGGGGATCTGACATCTGACACTCTCCTGACCTCCGAGGTTGTGGCAGTGCACAGTCACTATATACATACATATATATATATATATATATATATATATATATATATATATATATATATATGTGTGTGTGTGTGTGTGTGTGTGTGTGTGTGTGTGTGTGTGTGTGTGTGTGTGTGTGTATACATATACATATATGTGTATATATAGGTATATACATATATATGTATATATATGTGTGTGTATATACATATACACATATACACATATATATAGGTAAATAGTAGTACTCATAAAATCGATCTAAAAATATTTTTTTAAAGATATTGTTTTACCAGGATAGGCAGAGCGACACAGAGAAACCCTGTCCCCAAAACAAAGCAACAGTGAAAAATACTGCCTCATGCTGGGAATGTAGCTCATAGGTATAGCATCTGCTTGGCTTGGACAAGGCTCCAGGCTCAATTCCTAGCACCCCAAAAGAAAATCTAGTACCTCATGCAGTTGGAAAAATAGTCAATAAACCCCATAAATACCAGGGGCTATTCAGTGAACATAAAAGTTTTTGTTGTTTGGGTGGTTGGTTGGGGTGTTTGTTTGTTTGTTTTTGTTTTGTTTTGTGGTCCTGTGTTCTGCCTCTCCACTAGTGGTATCTGGACACCGCCAATACACTGTTGCAAGGAGGCTGGGCATCGGAAAAGTGTGAGAAGGCCAGAAGAGGAAAACAGAGGGACAGGATTCCAGTCTGGCTGGGAGCGAGTACCCAAGGGGCAGGAGAAGAGACGAGGCCTTCTCTAGGAGTCTTAGTGTCATGGCTCACTTAGGCAAAGGCCCTCCCCGTGGATGACTCAGCTCTCCGAGACAATCTTAGCTTGTTCATATTTCTTTATTGGGGATGGATGTGAATGCACTTTATTTGGAGTGAACCAGGGGTTATATGCTTTTGGGGAAGGGATTGAGAATATTTAGGAAGGGAAGGTCATTGGTCAAAGGCTAAGGCTGTTGAGATGCCTCGTTATCATGGAGAGAGGCTTTCTGGGTGTGCTATGCAACTGAGTGCCCTTGGTCAGAGCAGGCAGTAGAGGCAGGGAGGGAGCAGCCCCACTGCTGCTAGCTCAGATCGCTGAGATTCTAGGGGTTTGAGCACACTCAACCTCACCAGGTCTTATGCCCGTCTGGTGGCACCATCCATGGGCTCTACATATATATATATATATATATATATTGCTTTTCCTCTCCCATAAGGTCCTAGGAAGTAGTTATAAGGAAGAAAGATCGGAAAATCACCACGGTATTCAAGAATGTGACACCATGGATACTGCCACATAGTGCTTAACAACTGGGGTTGTGTTCTGAGAAGTCCATTGTTCGGTGATTTTGTTGTGTGACAATCATAGAGTATACTTACAGAAGCTGAGACTAGACACTGCAACATAGTCTTACATGGCAGCCATCCTATTTGGTCTATTTTGGGCCAAAACCTTGTGCATCATATGAAGCATAGAGGTACAGCAATACACAAATAGGATAATGTATATACTCCTAGGAAGGTGTGTATGTGTGCGTGTGTGTGTGTATGTGTGTGTGTGTGTGTGTGTGTGCATCCTAGTGACTCTGTTTCTCAGGCAAACCATAATGCAATGTCCTGAGGCAGGGAAAGATTTAGGAGATTATGACAAAATATTACATAGCCACTACAACATTTACAAAAATAAATCAAGCCGGGCAGTGGTGGCACACGCCTTTAATCCCAGCACTTGGGAGGCAGAGGCAGGCGGATTTCTGAGTTCGAGGCCAGCCTGGTCTACAGAGTGAGTTCCAGGACAGCCAAGGCTATATATACAGAGAAACCCTGTCTCGAAAAACCAAAAAAAGAAAAAACAAAACAAAAGAAAAATAAATCAAAATGAAAAGTATTTACAATATTAAGTAAATAAAGCAAAATTTGAAATGGTATATGAATCGATTATAACTGTATAAAGTATAGACAGAAGACATGGAAGCAAGACATAGAATGTAAAGTTTTCTGGATGCGGATGGTGTGGTGCTGTGACGCTCTGTCCCCAGCAAGGGCAGGGTAAGCGGAAGGGTCTGGTGTGGAGGCCTCCAGCCCCACTGTCGTGTGTGGAGAGTCTCCTCCGCGATAGTGCACTCCGAGTGTGAATGAATCTTTTGGAAATATCCCGAAACGAGCATCAGACTTCCGAGCTTTGCCACATGCTGATAGCTGCGGTTGGATTGTGGTTTTCATTTATCCCCCAAGGCTCCATGTATTGAAATTTAATTCCCAGTGTGAGGTATTAAGCAATAAAAAAAAAAGTCAACCCAACTACAGTGTTCAGAGGCACGGCCTTTGGGAAGAATCAGGACTAATAAAGTCATCAGAGTGGGGGGTCCCTTGAATAAATTCTTGTGGCTTCAGAAGATGAGGGAGAAAGAGTAGTCAGACACATGCATACCCAGCACACACACACACACACACACACACACACACACACTGCCTGTTGCCATGTGATGATACCCTGAGATGTTCTGGACTCTGACGTCAAGAGGGCATCTCTACAAATAAACCCTTGAACCTCCAAAGCTAAATGAACCTTTTCTGTTTACAAAGTTACCCAGCCTTGGGTATTGTATGATAGGAATGAAAATAGGCTAAAATGCTGATCTATTTCACTCTGTAACACCAGCAAGTTTTCGTGGTCTAGCCGTTCAGTTGCCTTTCCAAGTGAGGTGGGGGAGCTTCATCATGTAGAAGAAGCATTAGGCTTTACTCAGCTGGTACTTGGCAGCATGAAGACTCTCTGACTAGAACATTGCTGTAAGACTTAATCTCCAGTGAGATTATTTCATAAAATATTGATTTTTTTTTTGGATAGTTCATGAATAGAAAATGCACTCAAGAATTCTTCAGTTCCCTTAGTTCATAAGCACGAAGAGTAACGAATGAGTCTGTTTTACAAACCGGGGCTGACTTCTGTACCCACTGGGAGAGTCAGAGCTAGGAAGTCATGGTGTTAGGATTCGAGGATCTGGTGTTCCAGGAGCCTGACCTTGACGGTGCAGCCTTTCCTGAAGACTGTGAAGGTGAGCTGCAGACATGGATCTCCCCTCCCAGGTTGTAGGCTCCTCTTCTCCTCCTCTTTCCCTTCCTCTCTGTCACCCTGTTTCTCCTTCCTCCTCCACCTTTCCACGCCTCTGCCACTGCCTAGCTGTAACTAGGGTGTTAGCATCTTGCTTTGCTGCTGCACGCCAGCACGTCCCACGAGGTCTCCATGTCTTGAGAAGGCAGCAGCAAGGTCAAAGACACAGAAACGGTGTTTCAGTTGTGTGTCCCCACACCAAGCAGTCCTTCACCAAGTCCCCACCTTCCCTTGAATCCAGTGTGACCCTTGACCTGCCTGCTCCCAGGTTAGGACAGCAAGGAGTTCGAGGACCAGTGTTCCCGGAATCTAAAGCCTCTTTACACTCTCATTCACATTCTGCCGGCTAACTGAGCTGTTGTGAGCAAGCCAGCAAATTATTCTTGATATTTGCTTCCTGGAGGAACACTGAAAGACCTTGTAAAGATCAGAAATGCGCACGCGTGTGTGGGAGGGTACTTTGAAACAATAAACGCAATGCAACAATTAAGAAGCTAGTGATTCCTGTTTAATCAGATTGATAGACTAAAAAGATAGGAAACGGGCCTGGCAGTGCTCAGGTGTATACCCATCACTGTGAGACTGAGGCAGACGAATCTCAAATTGAGGCCAACCTAGATTGCACAGTAAATTTCAAGCCAGCCTGAGATAGAGCAGGGCTACTACCCCTTGCTTACCACCCGTTCACCCCACCAACAAAACGATCAAAATAACAAGCAGTGGGCAAGGAGGGAGGCACTGGGCGCCTGCACACACTGCTGGTAGATGGTGCCACTGCTTTGCAGCTTGATGTGACGTTTCCTCCAGTGGTTCAGCATAGTCATATACACAGACATACAGACAGATACACAGACAGAGAAGCTGGGATGGGGTGGCTTGTGCTTGCTCTAATGGAAAAATTACAGTACCTCGAAAGCACAGGGTGTTTGTTATATACAGCTGAACAGGGAGGTGGGATTACTGCAGTCAGCTGAACAAAGGCTGTTAGTACATACAGATAAACAGGTGTAGTTATTATACGCAGCTAACCAAGAAGGCAACCTTAGCTAATCTCAGTAGGTTTGGTCTCTGTAGGGGAGCGGACCTTAACCCAGAACAGGGGTTGGGGTGGGGCTGTAGTGAACATTTTCTGAAACACTGTCAGCATTCGAAACCAGATATGAAGAAGAAGTATTTCCACCCCTCCTTCTGAGTCTCACCCAGGGAAGACTTTTCTACTCTCAAGGGTCTGGGGCTGTGGGGTCCTTGGCGTGGCCGTGCCAAACAATACATATTTACCTGGGACTTCACCTGCTCCCTGCAGTGAGCAGCTAAATACAATATAGTTGTCTGCATAGTCAAAGAGTGTTAAACAAGGGATACAGGGGCTGGAGCGTTGGCTCGGTGCTTAAGAGTGCTGGCTGCTCTGCGGAGGACCTGGGTTTGCTTCCCAGTACCCACATGGTCACAGTCTATAACTCCACTTCTGGGGAATCTGATTCCCTCTTCTGGCCTCCTCAGGCACTGTGTGCATTCAGCAAACATACGTACATGCAGGCAAAACACCCAGACACATACAATAAAAAAACACATGTAAAAATACTTTTAAATGAGAAATTGTGCAAGTGTTCATATATTTAACAGCAATCATGGACCTTGAAAACATGCTAGGGAAAGAAAGGGAGGAAGCGAGCAATCATAAAAGATCACATGCTGAGTTCCATTTACAAGAAATATCCAGAATAGACATAATCATAGAGACGGGAAGTAGATCAATGGTTGCCAGGGGCTAGGAGGGAGGGAATGGGTACCAACTGCTCACAGGATTCAGGGTGATGGAGTGCGCAGATTAATTTGTCAGTGGACTCTGGGTGTTCTGAATACTGAAGTTTGTGCTTTAAATGGACAAATTACAATTCAGAGCACAGCTTGTAATCAAAGATGTCTTACAACCTGTTGGCTGGGGCCACCGGTGCCCTCACTTCCGGGTTCATGACCATCAGAGACACCAGTGTCCAAACTCAGAAGCTACATGCTTATTGCTTGGAATAAAATGTCAGAAGGAAGACTGCAGTGTGTGTGTGTGTGTGTGTGTGTGTGTGTGTGTGTGCCTGTGTGTCTTGCACATTTATGTCATGTGTGTGCAGAGACCCACAGAGTCCAGGAGAGAACATCAGATAGATCCCTGAGAGCTGGGGTTGCAGGCCGTTGTGAGCCACCTGACCTGGATGCTGGGGACTGACGTGGGGTCTCTGGGGAGGAGCATGTGCTCGGACCTCCTCTGTCTTTTAGTCCAAGAAACAAGTGCATCTAGAGGACGAAGTGGGCAATGATGAACCAGCCCATGCTCAGCAGCTGTCTTCCTCAGCAGTTGAAAGTGGGCAAGGAAGGAGCCCAGCTCCAAGAGCTATAGGCACCTCAGAATGTTCTTTAGAAGTGCTGCATCACGGGCGTCCTTGGCGACACAAAGGGTGAGTCAGCACCAGCAGGGACTCTGAGTCACATCAGCTACTAAAAGGCGGAGCTCTGAGGACAGCTGAAGAATATAGAGACTCGCTCTAGTCTGTCTGCCGTCGTTTTTCCCTTTGTGTGTGCAGGGGTTTGGGGGGGAGGTAGGGAAGGGGAGAGACAGAGAGACAGAGAGAGAGAGAAAGAGACAGACGGACGGACAGACAGACAGACAGACAAAGACAAAGAAGAACCTGATGAAAAGAGTCATTTCAGAAAGCATAGAATCAAAGGAGTGATTCGAAGGAGACGTCATCTCTGTCTACCCCCGTGGCAGTTTCCTTTCCTAGCCCTGCATACCACAACCTTTGACACCAACGGCAGAGTCAGTCTTAGGATAGTTCAACTAACAGTTTAACAACTCCACCATGACATGAAGGTGATCGGTGCTTGGTACTGGCCATACTTCAGATTTGGGGTTTTGATCTCCCCACCCACCGCTGACAGCACACATAGAAGGTAACCTTGGTGATCCATGGTTTCTGGTCAGCCTTGTGCTGGTGGAAGAACAGCACACAACGCTACGGGGAAGTAGGCTCTGTGTTAGAGAGGTTTTCTAACTATGCTAGTTAATGTAAATGTTCTGAGCACTTTTGTGGTGAGCTAGGCTGAGCTACGATGTTCAGCTTGTGAGTGGCAGCCCATGGCATCTGTATTTTGGTACTTAGTAATTACTGAAGACAGTTTGTGAGGACCTACACACAACTCAGCCTCAGTCCCATCTTCTGAACGTCAAATAAAATAAAATGTGTTTGCATGTTTTGCAGGATCATGGGTGTGAAGCTGACCTGGCATCAAAGAGAGACTCTCTCTCTCTCTCTCTCTCTCTCTCTCTCTCTCTCTCTCTCTCTCTTTCTCTCTCTCTCTCTCTCTCACACACACACACACACACACAAAAAGAGGAGGAGGAAGATGAGAAAGGAGAAAGATGAAGAGGAAGATAGAGGAACACAGAGCAGAGAGTCTCGACTTACTCTCACCCAAACAGCCCACTCAGCCAACTGTGTTTAGCACTGTTGTTTTGGGGAAGCCAGAGTGCCCTTGAGACTGTAGGTACAACTTCCAGCCTTCTCCTGTCAGTTCTGCTGACAACCAATCAGATCTGTGTCCTCAGCCTTTAGTCCCCCAGAAGTCCCCCTGCCTCTGTGCTACCACCCCACCTGCCTCCCATGTGTGTGTGTCTGTATGTGTGTGTCTGTGTGTTTGTGTCTGTGTGTCTGAGTGTGTCTGGGTCTGTGTGTCTGTATATGTGTGTCTGTGTGTGTCTGAGTGTGTGTGTGTGTCTGTATATGTGTCTGTGTGTGTCTGTATATGTGTATGTGTCTCTGTATGTCTGTATATGTGTGTATCTGTATCTGTGTCTGTCTGAGTGTGTCTGTGTCTGTGTATGTGTGTATTTGTGTCTGTGTGTCTGTCTGTATATATATATATATATATATGCGTATGTATATGTGTCTGTGTATATCTGTATATGTGTGTGTGTCTGTGTGTGTCTATGTCTATGTTTATGTGTCTGTCTGTGTGTGTGTTGTGTGTCTGTGTGTCTGTATATGTGTGTCTCTGTGTGCATGTGGGCCTGTCTGTCCACACCCCCTCCTCCCTCTTTTCTTGTCTCCCTCACTCATAGTCTTTGAACCTAGAGCCTTGAACATTGCTAGGGGATAGGTCTCTTCCCAGGCTGTCTCCAGTCCCCGTTCCCTTGAGCTTGTGCTCCTCCCCCTTAGCCTTCTGAGTAGCTGGGACTGTGGGCCTACACCACCAGGCCCCTACTGAGACCATGCAGGATTGGAGATTCAGAAACACCAAACTGAATAAGGATAAACCTAAACAACATGGCAAATCTCAGCACTTTGAACTTAAAAAAATGTCCCCGGGGATCGGTGCTCGTGGAGATTGTATGAGCATGTACCTCTCCTTTTGGGAATCTGTTACAGTTCTATTTCAGCTTCAATTGAAAAAAAGTATTTGTTTTCACATTTTTCATACATGGGCTTCCTTTGAAGGTTTACAGGTTTAAAGGCACAGGATATACAATATTCTCATGCTCCTACACACATTCATGTACTTATTTATTCATTTTTAGAGAGGGTCTCTTTATATAGCCAAGGCTGACCTTGAACTCACAGAGATCTACCTGCCCCTGCTTCCTGAGTTCAGCGATTACAAGGGGGTCACCATGGCTGGCCCTCTTAGCTTTCTTAACATGGACTAAAGTTATTTGTCCTCATAAACTTGATCAGGGACTTGATCAGGCTATACAACCCAGTGGTACAGTGCTCGCCTCGTGGGCAAACACAAGCCCAGGCTTCAGCGGCATCACTGGGCGGGTGCACATGGTATTCTTGTCAGCCTTAAGAGTCTGCTGCATTCAGTTGTGAAGCACGTTCGCTGGCAAAGGCACATTTATTTATGTATTTACTGAAGTGCACAAGTAATGCACAAGTAGACATATAGAACAGTGAAAGCTAGATAATGCTGTAATGCTGCCTGGGGTATCCGGTTTGCTGTGTAGGCATTTTGTAAAATTAATACAGCTGTCAAAAGCCCCTTTATAAAGATGCGCCTAGTCCTGCAAAGACTTGATGGGTCAGGGTGAGGTTCTCCCTTCTCAGAGGAGAAGGGGAGAGGGAAGAGCTGTGGGACTGGAGGACTGGGAGGAGACGGGGGCAGACATTGGGATGTAAAGTGAATGAATAAATAAATAAATTTATTTATTTTATGATATTATTTATTATTGTTTTATTTTCTATAAATAAATAAAATTAGTTTTCCAATTAATGGGGAAAAGTCCCCTCTCCCCCCCCCCCAGCTTTTTTTTTAAAGTTTATTAACTCGTTTAAAACCGGAACACAAAGCTAGCACAGCCAGTGATGGAGGGCACCGTGTCTCCGGCTCTTGTGTCTTCAGAAACACGATTCCTGAGGCAGTCTGTTTCCTACTAGTATTTTGATGTAGGACTTGCATGGGAGCAGAGAGGGATTTGTTTAGGCCAGCATTTCCTAAACGGTTCTCTGGCAAGATGCCGAAAGTTGTTTCGCCAAGAAAAGGAGTCTATGATAAATAGACTTTGGAAAGGCTGTGTTAAAAAAAAAAATAAAGAGAGTACCCTTACCTGGCAGGACAGATAGCAGGACTGTCAAGACGGGTTTCCCAGGCAAGGCTATCCACCGAGCTTCAGATGAGCTAACTCGTGCAATTTCCTCAAATTCGGGAAACTCTCCTGCATAACTGGTGGTAGTGGAGGGATGTTGATGCTCTCCCTCAGAAAAACAAAACAAAAAACCAAAACAAACAAAAAACAAAACAACAACAACAACAAAAAAAAAAAAAAAAAAAACGAAACCGGAGAGTCATATCGTGAATCTTGGGTATAGTCATGTACACTGCACACCTCTGAGAGTGGGTGTATAAAACAAAGCATTTGCCAGACTTTTCTTTTAATTGAGTCTCTCTAGGTATCTCTGCTAGCTTGGAACGCCCCATATAGATCAGACTGGCTTCAAACTCACTGAAGTCCACCTGCCTCTGCTTCCGGAGAGCTGAGATTAAAGATGTATACCAACACACACTTGGCACCCAACTTTTACAATTTTTATATATGTGTATGTGTGTCTTGGCTGCTTGTGGGCCTGTGCATTCATGCACACGGGGGTCTATGAATGCCAAAAGAGGAGATCTGGTTCCCTGGGACTTGAGTTACAGATGGATATGAGCCTCCCTCACCCTCTGCCATGTGGGTGCTGGGAACTGAACTGGAGTCCTCTGGAGGAGCAGCCAGTGCTCCTAACCACTGAGCCATCTCTCCATCTCCTTAACCTTTTATAATTGAAAGAAAAAATTGAGCCATTTGGTTGTGGTGCACACCTTTGATCCCATCACTCAGAAGTCACAGGCAGGCAAATCTGAGTTCAAGGCTAGCCTGGTCTACAGAGTAAGTTCCAAGACAGCCAGGGCTACACAGAGAAACAATGTCTAGGAAAAAAAAAAAAAAAAAAAAAAAAGAAAAGGTGTGTGTGAGAGACCAGTAAAGCACTGTTTCAAGAGACCTTTCTTTGTGTTGACATGGAAACAGATTAGTTACATAGTATGCTTCTTGCAATGGTAATTTATGCTAAGAAATTTTACCAATAAATTCTTTTGATGATTAGTTTGTAAAATATCCCACTAGCTGGCTTTGGTGTCTTGAAGCTAAAATGTAGCCCCCTTGGTATACGAAGTACATGTCTAGGTGCATTTCTGCTTTAAGTGATTCTCTTTATGGTTTATAAAGACACTGCCACTGGAGTGGTCCATCTGAGTAACTTAAATGCAGAACAAGCACAGCAGGTATTAGTCAAGCAATCTTCTGTTAAAAAACATGGTGGTGGCAGAGACCAGTTGACAGTGGAGCCTCACTGGGGATCACATAAAGTCATTTCACTCAGCAAGGCTTGTTTCAGTGACGAAACTTAACACTGTAGCGTGTTCCATTCAGTAAGGGAGGTACTGGAGAGCCGAGCCCTTTGTAGTCATGCGTATATGTATGCATGAGGGAGGCTGAGGCAGGGAGATTTGCCATCAGGGCCAGCCTGGGCTACAGAATAAGACCTTGTCTCAAAAGACATATATAAATAAACAAGGAATAAAATTTAAAAGTCATTGGGAAGAAGTATCTACTGACGTCCATCGTTCAGTACACAAGAAGAATGTCTGCACACAGAGACATCAGACAAGGCCGACCCAGGATGCAGAGCTCTGGAGTGGGGGCGACTAGGGTGACAGAGCCAGAGTGTGGCCGTCGGTGTCCCTGAGTTCAGGGCAGCTTCCAGGTTCTTTCAGCTCGTGTTGGCAGAACCTGCTTCCTTGCCATCTACTGAAGGCCTGTCCCTCTTTGTTTGTCAGCCGAAGGGTACCACTTACTGCCTGGTCCTAAAAACTGCCTCTCTCTCCACCATAAAAGCTCAGGACATCTTTCGCTTTCAGTCTCTCTCCCTCTGCAGAAAGCGCTCATCTTGTTTATGCTGTAGTAATGATTTTGTCTCCCATATTCTTTCTCTTATGCATTTCTTAAAGATTTTTTTTAGTTATTATTCCATGTCTACTATGATATGTGCACGTGTGTGTGTGTGTGTGTGTGTGTGTGTGAGCACAGACATACACCTGCCCCATTGTAGATATGGCAACCTGAAGACAAGGTTGCATGTCTGTCCCTGCTTTCCACCTTGCTTGAGACTAGATCTCTTCCTTCTCTCAGGCTGCATCCCCAGGCAGGCCAGCTGGCCCATGGGCTTTCAGGACTTTCCACTCTCCACTGTGCACACTATACCGTACTCAGTAAAATGCAGTTCTGGGGGTCTGAACCCAGGTCTCCTCTCTCTCTCTCTCTCTCTCTCTCTCTCTCTCTCTCTCTCTCTCTCTCTCTCTCTCCAAGAGCTCTACCCACTGAGTCATCTCTTCAGGCACAGATTTTTAAAACACATAAAAATTACACCTGTTGATTGGCTTTTACACTGCTTGGAGACACGTTGAGCACTGTGGTTTTATAGCAGGGAAAATAGCTACTCTCTAAACAATTATCACTTCTTTATGATGAAAAAGTTCAAAATCCTTTCTTCCAACTTTTCGAAACATACATTGTCACTACCAAGCCACCCTTCACCGTAATTCTGCCTCACACCTGCCAGCCAACCTCTCTATGAAACTCTGGGCTCTTAATAACTTCATGTGATTAAGTCAGGCCCACAAGGGAAGGCTCCTTAACCATCACTTAACTGTGCCTTCTGACAGAACACAGCAGTGGGGCCTGATCTCCACAGTCACTTGAAGCCTCATCTCTGTCTGTCCCATGGGGGGGGGAGGGGGGCGGGAGGGTAGGGGCGGGAAGGGGTCATCATAGAATTCTACCTACTATAACACAGAAGATACATTCTGGTCCTCAAAGTTTAAAATTTGATCAATAGATGTACAAATTAGATTAGAATGTGAATTTAAAATTGACACCACAAGAATGTGCACGCCTTCAATCCCAGCACTCAGGAGGCAGAGGTAGGTGGATATCAATGGGTTGTAGACTGCCTCTGTCTGCATAATGAGTTCCAGGATGGCCAGGACTATGTAGTGAGACAGACAGACAGACGGACAGACAGATGGACTGACGGAGGGAGAGAAGGAAAACAGATGAACAAACTGCAATAGTTTTTTTTTAAAGGGTGACATCAGGTGACTGAGATGGCTCAGTGGTTAAGAGCACTGACTGCTCTTCCAGAGGTCCTGAGTTCAATTCCCAGCAACCACATGGTGGCTCACAACCATCTGTGATAGGATCTGATGCCCTCTTCTGGTGTGTCTGAAGACTGCTACAGTGTACTCATACATACAATAAAAAAAAAAATCTTTGAAAGGGGGTGGGGTGACACCAATGTCTACAGCTGTACAGACAGAGACACATGGAGCTTAAAAGATCATGGCAGACCGTGAGGGGCAGTAATAGCAGTGACTAGCATTTGCTGGGTTTTAACCTCCTTGGGACTGTGATCTTCACATGTGTTATTCCTGTTCTGTCCTCTAAGAAAATTATCAGTCTCAGGACATCCCAGTGAGGACAAGGACAGAGCATCATCTAGAGAGAGGTTTGTTACTCTCTTCACTGGAGAGTCTTTTTCACCCGTGAAAGTTTTACTTGGCTCCAGGTATAGATAAGGAAGCATGCAGATCAAATGTGTAAATAGTAAATCCGAATGAGTTTGAAAGATATATTTATTTATACATATGAGCACTCTATTTGGACGTATGCCATGATGGCAGAAGAGAACATCAGACATAGAAAAGGGCATCGGATCCCATTACAGATGGTTGTGAGCCACCACGTGGTTGCTGGGAATTGAACTCAGGACCTCTGGAAGAGCAGTCAGTGCTCTTAACCACTGAGCCATCTATCTCTACAGCCCCTAAAGAATTTTTAAAAGTTATAAAAGAAGTTTTATAACAGTTCTTTGATGTGTGTGTGTATAAATAATTTTAACATTTATTCAAGACAAAAGCTAATTTGCATACTAATGAAATAGCTGTGCATTTTTTTTATGTAAAGAATTAAATCTTGGCTGAATATTTGATGCTGCAAGACAGAGAACTTCAACATTTTCCAGAGTGGATCAATATTTTGATTGTATAATCAGTAATGCTGAGAAGATTGCTTCAAATAAATTCCTAATACAAAACAGCAGAAATGTGTTTAGGGCCATTTCAGAAATTATTGGGAGTTCTGTCCTAATGCCAACCCCCCAAAAAATCCTTTTTAAGGTTTTAATTATCTTTATCTTATTTGTATGAGTGTTTGTCTGCATATTTGTGCAGCACGTGCATTCCTGGTGCCTGAGGAGGCCAGAGAGGGTATTGCGTCCCCTTGGAACTGGAGTCATAGGCCATTGTGAGCTGCCATAGGGGTACTGGGAATCGAACCTGGGTCCTCTGAAAGAGGAGTCAGATCTCTTAACCACTGAGCCATCTCTCAAGTCCTTGGTTGTTTTAGACAGGGCCTTGCTGTATGGCCCAAGCTGACCTTCAAACTCTCAAACCTCCTGCCTCAGCCTAAAGGGATTATACATGTTATGTAGTTGAGCACTGGATACTGAACCGTGCAACAAACCTCTAAGCGAGCCAGTTGGGGCCTCATGCTCTACACCGGACTCCCATTGTTGGGATGGGATGTTTCCTTTCCTAGCAGTGGCCTCATGTCACATTGGCCGAGCTCCCAGACCAGATGATTGCACATGGCCCTTGGCCTTCAGAGAAGCCATACAGAGTAGCTCCTGGCTAGCTGAAGCCCACTCCAAGAGAAGTTATCCTGGTAGACTGTTGCTGTGATTGCCAGCTAATGCAGGTAACTATTGATGGTTTCAACATTTGCCAGTGTCAGAGCCAGCACCATCACCTGTATCCTCAAGGGGTCACCACTAGACATTAGCTGGTTCACATGGGCTGTAGTCCATGTCTCAACCCGTGGGCTCTAGCTACACTGCTTTTCTACCCCAGGTTCAGTGTTTGCTTCTTGCTCCACAAGCTTCAAGCCTGTTTGAACCCCACTTCCATGATGCCTCTCCCAGGTTATTGGTTGTTGTTGTTGTTGTTTTGGTTTTGGTTTTGGTTTTCAAGACAGTGTTTCTCTGTATAGCCCTGGCTGTCCTGGAACTCACTCTGTAGACCAGGCTGGCCTCGAACTCAGAGATCCACCTGCCTCTGCCTCCCAAGTGCTGGGATTAAAGGCGTGCACCACCACTGCCCAGCTTCTCTCCTGGGTTTTGAATAGAGTTTCTGTTACCCCTCTGGCCCCTCACTAATGGAGCTGACATTCCCTTAACATTCCTGCAGTTATGATTCCTGCAGTTGTGTTCAGATTTAACCCTCCCCCCCAAAAAAAAAACAATCTCAGAAGACAACTCCTATCCTAAAGGTCACATGGCACCAGTGTCAGGGAGGTCAGACTGGGAAAGAGGAAGCACATTGAAATGTGCAAATGCCCTGATTACCCCATTTGTCCCCAGCCCTCTGAGTACTGGGGAGCCCTCATATCTGGGTCGAGTTAATCTGGGTGTAATGTTTAAATCAAGTCTAAATACATGTGGCGCCTCAACTTTTAAATAGTATTTGTAGAGTCAAAGCCTTAGAAAGTCTTTTTTTTTCTCTTTATTATTTTAAAAGTATATATGTGTGTGTGTGTGTGTGTGTGTGTGTGTGTGTGTGTGTGTGTGTGAGCCTGGGTGTATGCATGTGTACCAGTTGGTTTCAGTACCAGCAAAGGCCAGTAGAGGGAATCAGATCACTCGGGGCTGAAATTAGGGATGGTTGTGAGCCTACTTGTGGGTGCTGGAAACCAAACCTAGGTCCTCTGCAAGAGCAGCCAGTGGTCTTAGCCATGGAGCCATCGCTCCAGTCCCTCTTGTTGCTTGTTAAATTTTGCAGTGGAGTATCTGTCATGACCCTGCCATGTGCACACATGTGCCATGTGCACACAGTCCTTACTCCTCTGTAACTGACCCCTTATCTCCTTCCGACTCTCCCGAGCCCTTTGTAACCACCATTCTGACACCAACTTCTACAAGATCAAATTTGTTTTATTCCACGTGTGAGTGAGGCCACGAAGGGCTTGTTTTTCTGTGATGTCCTATTTCACTCCACACTACGCCGCTGGGTTTCATCTGTGTCGTCACGAATCACACAAATGTACATCATTTCCCCCCATGATCTAGTAGGCACTTGTCAAACATTTGGTCTCATGAGGTGCCGTGGGAGCTACAAAAACTAGACAGATGCTCCTTTTTGTACGGGGTCTTCAAGCCTTTTTGATAGATGAGTCTTACTCCAAGAAAACAACTGGAGTACATAACATAAGAGGACGGGACGGCACGTTAGTAGGTATGTGGAGAGCGAGGTGCCACGTTTCCACCCGCAAGGGGGTGATGGGTATCTTCTAGCAGAGGCAGAGAAAACTCAGGGAGGGGGGGAGACAAACAGCAGAGCTAGAACAGAACAAGAAGACTGGGCCTGGTACTTTCAGTCCCGATTCCTTGGGGATTCCTTCTTTCTCTTCTCCACCTCTTACCCCCAAACCCCACCCCCACCCCAGAGAAGGGGTTTCCTCTTTCCTAAGTGCTTTTATGCATATTAATCTCATTGTAGCCCTGACAAAATCTAGCAAGGGGACAAGGCAGGGATCAGAAAGGGAGAGGATGTGAGAGAGATTTATGGTGTAGGATTTTATGATCAATTAATCTCTGGCTCAGGGCAGGGGAAGAGCTGAGGTTCACAGCTCCTGCTCACTCATTCAACCGTTAAATCATTCACATAGCCAATACCTGTGGGGGCTTATTGTGTGTCCTGTCTGTGCCCTGCTGCTGGACTTCCAGACTGCCAACTGCGGCCACCAGGAAGGTGGCAGTACCCCTGCCTGAAGCAGGAGGCTGTAGAAGGAGGGCATGTGACAAGGTGGTTGTGCGAACCTCAGGTCATTTGAATTCCATCCTGGGAATTCTGGGTGGGAATGGGATACACAGCGACCTTGATAAGTAGGTCATTTTACAAAAAGAAAATGTTTGATTTGGGTTTTAGGGCTAGGGATATAGTTCAGTGGTTGCCTAGGTTGAGACTGCAGGGTTCAACCCACAGCTAGGAAAGATAGATAGATAGATAGATAGATAGATAGATAGATAGATAGATAGATAGATATGCAGATAGATAGATAGATAGATATGCAGATAGATAGATAGATAGATAGATAGATAAATAGATAGATAAGCAGATACATACATGATAGGTAGATATGCAAGTAGATGATAGGTAGACAGACAGATAGACAGACAGACAGATAATAGATAGGGATAGATAGATAGACAAACAAACTGGTCATGGTGTGTTCTGTAACCCCAACACTTAGGAGGTAGAGGCAGGAAGATCAGGAGTTTATGACCAGCTTCAGCTACGTAGCAAGTTCTGAGCTAGCCTGGGCTACTTAAGACTATACATTTCTCAAAACAACAAACCCTGTGAAGGTTGGCATTTTGGTGACAGAGTCTGAGAATTGAAGTAGACTGTAATTAGCCTATAGGGGAAAGTGAAAGCTGACTGGAGCAGAGTAAGGGTGTACCTCAGACACAGAACACTTGCTGAGCATGCCCTGGGGCTAGTGACCCCTGGAGAGGGGAAGGAAGATGGGAGGGGGCCCACAGATGACCTCCCTGCTTCAGCCTCCAGAGTGCAAGGATTACAGGCGTGCACAGCTCTGCCTCACATGCATCCTGAGATGTCTTAGATTCAATAAAAGAGAACAACCTTCAGTACCGCACTATTTTATACATTATGTTTGTTTCTTTTTTTGAGACAGGATCTCTAAATATAGCCCTGGCTGTCCTAAAACTCACTACATAAACACGATGGCCTGAATGAAGTTCACAGAGATCCGCTGGCCTCCACCTCCCAAGTGCTGGGATTAAATGTGTGACCACAACACCAAGCATTATATACAGTTAAAATATCACCTGTCACGTCTGTGCCCAGGAGATGCAAAAATGTACTTATATATATATGGCCATGTGTGCCTGACAGCCTGAGTCCAACCCCTGCAACACACACATGCACACGGACATGCACACGAAAATACACGCACACACATATAAATTTTTTATTATTAGACCAGGTATGGTGGCCTAATAATATTTATCATTTTCCATTATTTCTTTTCTATATGATTTATTAATAATATTTATTAGACTCAGCACTTGAGAGTCAGAGGCAAGTGATTCTCTGTGAGTTCAAGGGCACCTGGTCTACATAGCCTAAGCAGGGCTACATAGTGAGACCCTGTCTCAAAAAAAAAGAAAGAAAGAAAGAAAGAAAGAAAGAAAGACAGCCAGGCATGATACTACACACCTGTCATCCTGGCACTCAGGAGGCATACAGGTAGAAAGTTCAAAGCTACCCTAAGTTCATAAGTTAAAAAACCACAAAAACAAAACAACAACATCGAAGAAGAGGAGGAGGAGAAAGAAGAGGAGGAGGAGGAGAAAGAAGAGGAGGAGGAGGAGGAAGAAGAGGAGGAGGAAAAGAAGGAGAAGGAGAAAAAGAAAGAAAAAGGGAAAAACTAAGAGAAAAAGAGAAGTGTAGGAAAGGATAAACTTAGACAAATCTGAGGGAAAAAGGGGTTCGGTTTGGTTTGGTTTACTTCTAGCTATGCTTAGGAAACTCCCTAACTGTCATAGTGAGAGACAGTGGGGAAGGAACCAGAACACTTTTAGAAGAAAACAATCAGAACAGAACTGGAGGAGACTTAATTTAGAACAAGGACTACCTTTTTGTAGACCTTGTTTCTTGTTACCATGTCTTAACATGGTAAGAATTTGGAATAAAAGGTGACTTTGGGGTAAAAGTGCCTTAATTTCTTTTTTTTTCCTCTTTTGCTTGGTTTGTTTTGGGGGGTTGGGGTTTTTTTTGCTGTTGGTTTGGTTTGGGTTTTTGTTGTTGTTGTTGTTATTTTTGTCTTCTGTGACAGGGTCTCACTACATAGCTCTGGTTGTTCTCTAACTCACTATAAACCAGTTTGGCCTCGAACTCACAGAGATCCACCAGCCTCCACCTCCTGGATGCTGGGATTAAAGGCAAGCACCACCATACCTGGCAAAAGTGCTTTTGGTAGTCTTTGTTTGGGATGGTGTTACTAGCACTCACTGGGGGGTTATTCATGCTTATCCTCTGTCCACCTCCTGAGTGCTAGGATGTCAGGTGTGGATGTGCACTCTGGGCTGCAGGAGCGCCTGCTGCCAGAGCTTTCTGACTCTGGTAAACTGATGGGTTGGTTGGATTCACAGGTCTGTCTATGGTGTGAAAAGCCAGCCACTCTTAGGAATGAAAGTCAAAGGTAGAAGATTCTCCTTCCTGGTCCTAGAGGTTGGCTTATTCTACCGTTGAAAATATAAAGTGGGGTGGTTTTAATTCTGAGACCTCAAAATTTCAAACTACAGTACACAGCCTATAATGGCTATGAAAAAGTCCACTATTTGTGTTTCTGTATAACAGAAACAGAAAGGACCAAACACTTTATTTCCTCCTTTAGTCATTCATCAAACACCGAGGCACTAAGATGTGCAGTGTTGCTTGCTGACGGTGTGTGGATGGGGAGTAGTGCCTGCTTCCTGGACTCTTCTGAGCTGGCTGAGAAGACCCCGTTGGGGTCCAGATGTCCCCCCTGAATGCCTATGGAGCATGTTGTACCTTCCAACTGCTGTAGCCCCTGCCAGGAGCAAAGACACTAAGACTGAGGCTCGGGCAGTGGGAAGTGGCCCAGCAGCCAGCAGTCTTTAAACTGTGTGTTCAGTGTCCCAGACCTCAGCAGGGGGTGCAGATGAGTTCCTATGTTTGTGAAAATTTGGGTACACCAAGCTAGTGCAGGATTGGAGCTGGAAGTGTGGTTATTTTAAGAAAAGCCACCATGCCTGGCAGGGGTGGCTCATACCTTTAATGTCAGCACTCGGGAGGCAGAGACAGGCAGATCTCTGTGAGTTCAAGGCCAATCTAGTCTAGAGAGAGAGGGAGGGAGGGAGGGAGGGAGGGAGGGAGGGAGGGAGGAAGAAAGAAGAGAAAAGGAAAGAAAAGAAAGAAGGAAGGAAGGAAGGAGGGGAGGGGGAGGGGGAGGGGGAGGGGGAGGGGGAGGGGGAGGGGGAGGGGGAGGGGGAGGGGGAGGGGGAGGGGGAGGGGGAGGGGGAGGGGGAGGGGGAGGGGGAGGGGGAGGGGGAGGGGAAGGGGAAGGGGAAGGGGAAGGGGAAGGGGAAGGGGAAGGGGAAGGGGAAGGGGAAGGGGAAGGGGAAGGGGAAAGGGAAAACAGAAGGGACGGTGTCTATGCTTTCTGAAGAATTTGAATTTTCAGGTCGAATGTAAAGTCCCTGAAGAACAGTGTGCACAGACACCAGTTTGGGGGAGACACTTCTCTGTAGATTTGAGTTACTCTGGAATTGTGGGTGGTTTGGTTAGTCTTGTGTGATCCTGGACACATCTTCTGACCCCCATCCTGTGTGAGCCTCTGAGGGTCTGTGTACAGAAAAATAAGCTCCAGGGGTGGCGGCAGTGTGCATCTAAACAGGTGCCAGGGACGCTGAGGAGCCCATCAGCAGGGAGGCACCTCTGCACACAAAGTTTCCCGCAGGCCAGGCACTGGACAATGTCTAAGATCGGTCAAGCGGAGGAACGCTGGAACGCTGGAACGGAGGCTGAGAGGCCCAGCTGAGAGCCACAGCGGGAGCATGGCCTGTGCCTGGCTGCTCTGCAGGGACTCATGTGAGGCAGGATATCGATGAAAACTGGAGAGAGGTGGTTGCAGTAGCCAGTGGGAACAAGAGAAACACATCTCTGAGTGAGACTGGAGGAAGAGGGGCGTGACTACGGGGGGGGGGCGGAGCACTCAGTCCATAAACTGATGGTAGACATTTGCCATGTCGTGATGATTGTGTTGAACCACTCGTAGCTTGGTGGTCTCATAAGATCATAATGGGGCTGAAAAAACTCCTATCACCGGGGTGGTTTTATGGGGGGCATTTTTCCACATCGAAGTCTACGCAAGAGTGCTTCCCTTAAAGGTGCAACAATGCACCGCTCAGGTTAGCGTCTGGGTGTGTTGCAGGTTGCATTTCCTGGGTTGCAGAGGCGCCCTGAAACATTTGCACAAAGAGGAAATAACACTAGACACTTTCTTGGATCCTATTCCAGACCTCAAGGGACTCCACCCAGCTGCCCAGACCTACCTAAACCCTGCTACCCTCACCCGCAGGGGTTGGGCCACCAGGAGGCTCGCCTCCCTTACTCTATCCTCCAAACACTCACTCCCGGTGTTGCTGTGGGTGCTTTTTCCTTCTCTCACATCTGCCCCTTTAGTGTTCCCAGGCTTCCAGAGAAGAGGAGGATGGGAGGTAGTGAAGTGGGAGCCAGAATGCAGTCCTCACGGACTACAAGAGTAGTGCAGAAGGTAGGGAGCCAGGAAACCAGGCCTGGAGGTGTCATCGCACCTAAGTGTGACTCCCTTCTCTGCATTTGCATGTGTCTGTAGTTTTCCATAAGAAAAACTTGCGGGGGGGGGGGGGGTTGGAGGATGAAGGTATTTGGGGCTGGAGACGAGCTCTTGGATACCATGCAAGACCTGGGTTTGATCTCTAAGATGGGTGGGAGTGGGGTATTTCTTTAAAAAGCTATGACTTTTCAACAACACCTCATTGTTGCCAGTTAATGAGAGAAATATATATTATTTGCCATGGTACATACATCTCTGGGTCTGGTTTTTCCTCCTCTCTCCCATCTCCAGCTCCAGTCTTGGACCAGTATTATCTGGTATCTCCCTTCCCTCGATTTACCCAGTTCCTGGCAACTTTATTATCAGCTCTGAGCACACATGGCCGAGGGTCCCTTCCTGTCTCTCTTCACCTAAGCTTTGCTTTGCTCCCAGCTCCTGAGATGAGGGAGTTTGCTAGTTATCTTACTTATAAATGATCACCTTGAGCATCTCATATTAAATAATTATATATTAATCCTATATTAAATAATCCTCTTGGGGCGGGGAGTGGGGAGTTCTAGCTTTTTCATTCATCTCTGGCATTTTGAAAAGAAATAGCTGAAAGATAGTTAGGAAAGATGCTGAGTAAAGGTTAAGCAGAGAGAGAAAATTTCAGATGTAAAAGATGATTCTGAGCCAGGCCACGCGGTGATGGGACAGTAACTAACACTGTGAGTCAAAAGACAAGCCAGAAAGCAGCCAGGACAGCAGACGGTTCTGGGTAGAGCCTTGGCCCCAGGCTGGGGCAGGGCACTCAGCAACAGTGTTCCAACTGGCCTTCCCTTCAAGACTGCACATCTCCATGACGGGAAATAAGATTCCTACTGGTTGGGCTGGAGAGATGGCTCAGTGGTTAAGAGCACTGACTGTTCTTCCAGAGGTCCTGAGTTCAATTCCCAGCAACCACATGGTGGCTCACAGACATCTGTAATGAGACTCTCTTCTGGTGTGTCTGAAGACAGCAATGGTGAATACATAAAATAAATAAATAAATCTCAGAGAGAGAGAGAGAGAGAGAGAGAGAGAGAGAGAGAGAGAGAGAGAGTCTTTCTGATCTGCTTCACCCAGCTGTTTCTGTCTTGAAGCTCACTGAGCCCTTCTCCCTAACCGCCTGCTTTGATTCTCCACCATGTTGATTTCTTGCTGGGCCTCCACAGCCCTTAGTGTGCATGGTGCCTTCACCATGGCCTCCCTGGTATGGGATCTTTGAACTCACACAGAGCCTCAGGTAGCGACTGGCCTTCTTAGCCTCTTCAGGAGGCTCCTCAAAAGCCCATGACAGATTAACTGCCCTGCAGCCCCAAATGAAGTTATCTAATTAAAGACAGGCGTCACGCTGGCAACCCTAGCCCTTGGGAGGCTGAGGCAGAAAGATGGTTCCAGGGCAGGGATATGATTTACTATTGATGAATGTATTTCTGTCATGTGCTTACTTAAGCCACCAATTTGCTTCATTCTTTGTTGTTGTTGTTGTTACATTTTATGGGTGTTTTGCCTGCACGCATGCTTGGGCACCACATGTATCAGTCTCCCTAGAGATCAAAAGAAGGGTGCTGGATCCCCCAGAATTGGAGCCCTAGGTGGTTGTGAGCCAACATGTGGGAGCTAGGAATCCTACTCAGGTTCTCTGGAAGAGCAGTGTGCTGGCTAGTTTTATGTCAACCTGACACAAGCTAGAGTCATCAGAGAGGAGGGAAGCTCAATGGAGAAAATACCTCCAAAAGATGTGGCTGGAGGGAATTTTCTTAATTAGTGATCAATGGGGGAGGACCCAGCCCATTGTGGGCGGGGCCATGCCTGGGCTGGTGGTCCTGGGTTCTATAAAAAAGCAGGCTGAGCAAGCCATGGGAAGCAAGCCAGGAAACAGCACTCCTCCATGGCCTCTGCATCAATTCCTGCCTCCAGGTTCCTGCCCCGCTTGAGTTCCTGTCCTGACTTCCTCCAGTGATGGACTTGATGTGGAAGAGCAAGCCAAATAAACCCCACTCTCCTGGCTTTAGGCCAGCCACGGGTTTTGTCACAGCAGTAGATGCCCTAAGAGAAGCAGCCAGTCGCCTTGAGCATTGAGCTCCTCCATTTAGCTTTCGAATTCTGCATTTAACCTACTTTTGCACCTATTTATTTGTGACCCCCTTCTCCTCCACTCACCCCCATATCCTGTCAAATCAGTAGAGAGTGGACTCTGAAGTATATCCCTCTAGAATATAAAGCCCAGCCCAACCTGTTTTCACCACATCCCTCTTCTGGACAGATTCCCTAACTTCTGGACCTTATTTTTTCCGTCTATAAAATGGCACAGTTGCAATAAACCCCTCATAGAGTTGTGAAGACTGAAAGAATCATTACATATTGTGTCCAGTGTCATGTCTGGCACCAGCATGGTAAGCTCCTAACTATTAATGTTTCAAGATACTCAGGACTCCTCTGTCTAAGTGCCTGTCGCCGTGTGTTTAATTTTGCTTCAGTTTTAGAGGTAAGGTCTCCTTGTGTAGCCCAAACTGGCATCCAGTTCACAGACCCTGCCTCAGCCTCACAAATGCTGGGATCACAGATATGCACACCATGCCTGGCTGGATTTTAAATATTTTAAATATTTTCTCTACTGTTTTTTTTTTTTCCTCCTGTGAATTTGCAAACTCTTGAGTCTTGCTGTATGCCAACCCTAAAAACTTCTTTTGTTCTTTGAAGTCACAGGACTAGAATTGGTCCCCATTCTGGTTTTGTTCTGCTGGCAGGGAAAGCCACCACCAAGGTTGAGGACTAACTGAAAAGTGAAAGACGTAAAATTGCACATTGTATACAAATGAGTCTGGCGGGGGATGCGTAGACATGTGTATAGTCTGTACATCATATCACAACAAAGCTGTTTTTATGATCCATGTAAGACAGTCTAAATAAATGGTCAGGAAACTTCTAAAAAAAATACACTGAATTAGTTTGGGGGGTTTTGTTTTTTCGATTTTGTTTTTTAGAGACAGGGTTTCTCTGTGTAGCCCTGGCTGTCCTGGAACTTGCTCTGTAGACCAGACTAGCCTCAAACTCACAGATATCTGCTTGCCTCTACCTCCTGAATGCTGGGATTAAAGGCACCACTGCCGTCTCAGAAATACACTGATTTATTAACAGGAATAATCCCAGGAGATTTTCCTGTCAAACTCAGGACAGACGACTCCCTGTGGTGCCCGAGTCTCCCTCAGCTTTACCAGCACGTGTTACAGAGTCCTGGCTCCTCCCAGCTCTTCTTACCCTGCCCCCACCTCCAGCCTCTCTAGCCCCAGCTTCACTTCTATCCCTAGCTTCTCTTCCCTATGTAAGCTCCACCAGTTTGGCTATGTGGTCTCTTAGTCTCCTGGCCTCTGAACTTCTGGTCCCTCTCTCCCTCTTCACCTCTCCTTCTCCCTCTCCCTCTCTCCTATCACCTTCCTCCCCTCTCATGGCTGGTTCAGTCTGGGCTCTCCTTCATATCTACAATAGACTTCCCCTCAACCATACGTACGAGCTGTCAAGTCCTCCTTATTATTTATTTATTTATTTATTTATTTATTTATTTTTGATTCAGACATAACTGAGGAGGGTGGTCATAAGAGGAACAAGCTTGGATGATCATGATGGGACACAGCTATAATCCCAAAACTCAGGAGGCAGAGGCAAGAGGTATTACAAGTTTGAGGTTAGCCTGGGCTACACAATGAGACTCTCCATTAAAATGGGGAAGAGGGGTGGCAAAATGGTTCTGTGAGTAAAGGCTCTTGCAGCACAAGCCTGGTGACCTGAGTTCAATCCCTGGAACCCCGTAAAAGTGAAAGGAGAACCAACTCCATAGAGTTGTTCTCTTGCCTACACACGTCACCACACGGTGACTCGTAGGCCCCTCCTACACACATGGGAGACGTTTTAAAGGGAAGGGCAGAGAACGATCATTCAATAGGTAAACTTGTATGTTTTGAAAACATAAGGCCGCCAGGCGGTGGTGGCGCACGCCTTTAATCCCAGCACTTGGGAGGCAGAGGCAGGCGGATTTCTGAGTTCGAGGCCAGCCTGGTCTACAGAGTGAGTTCCAGGACAGCTAGGACTACACAGAGAAACCCTGTCTCGAAAAACCAAAAAAAAAAAAAAAAAGATAAGGCCCAGATTTCAACTTCCCAGGACCTACACAAAACTAGCAAGTGCTCCTAAGGTGCCAGGGTAGTGGGAGACAGGAGACTCCCAGGAGCCTGGCATATGCAGCAGATAAATGACAGAGACCCCGTGTCAGGGTGGAAACCCCTGAGACTGTCTTCAGGTTACAGCATCCACATACTCCTCTCTCACACACGCACACCCATGTGTCAGTGAAACCCAGGACAGCCCACTTGTTTTATTCTCTATGCTTCTCCATCCGAATTTGGCTTATACTGTATTTTTGATCTGTTTTATTTACTGCTGGGTTTCCAGTACCTAGAATACTGCCTGCATGTGGCAGACCTAAGAAATATTTATGAAAGACAGAAGTCAATTGTATTCTTGTGAAGTATATTTTAAATATGACAAACAAATGAAGGAAGCAATAACTCGATTGGGTCGTACAAGGCTGACTCAACCCTTCGTCTCAGCTTTAAAATCCATTTGGAGGCTAGTGTAGGGAAGTGATACTTTCCAGCAATTTGAGAACTATTCTTGGAATACCCTGAATGGATGCTGGCTTTCAAGATGCACGTTCGGATTCTAATTTTTTTGGCTGCAGAGTTCAGCTGCAGAATTTGGCTATAAAAAGGAGTTTCCACGGTCTGTCTTCTAATTAGTCTCTTACAAAGCACGGGGAGGAGCTTTGTTTTCTTATATATGAAAATGAGGTGTGGGAACTGAAGCACCGAGTTCAGTAACAGCTTGGCTAATATTTATCACCACCTTTAAATTACCTAACTGAAATTTACCTGGCAGTGATGGAAGTCTGTCTTAGACAGTGATGGAAGTCTGTCTTAGACAGTGATGGAGGTCCATTTTAGGCAGTGATGGAGGTCTGTCTTAGGCAGTGATGGAAGTCTGACTTAGACAGTGATGGAAGTCTGTCTTAGAGAGTGATGGAGGTCCATCTTAGACAGTGATGGAGGTCCATCTTAGACAGTGATAGAGGTCCATCTTAGACAGTGATGGAGGTCTGTCTTAGACAGTGATGGAAGTCTGTCTTAGACAGTGATAGAAGTCTGTCTTAGGAAGTGATGGAGGTCTGTCTTAGACAGTGATAGAAGTCTGTCTTAGACGGTGATGGAGGTCCATCTTAGGCAGTGATGGAGGTCTGTCTTAGTGATGGAGGTTTTAGGCAGTGATGGAGGTCGAAATATTGGTGGTTTGGAACCCTCGTTAAAAATCTGTGTTTGAACACATACCCAAACCCATTTTTTTTTTTTGCCTGTAACTGTTGTATGCTCATGAAGGTAAAAATACATGTGGATTCATATATTAAATGCTTGTTAGTGTTGCTCATATTAAGTGGTTAAATCTGGTCAGTAAACGTGACGATTACGCATCATATCTGATATACTAGCTATGTGTATATATGGGTGGAAATTCTTAACTATTTTTATTTACTATGCTTACACATTTAAAAGGTATCTTTTCAAAACTTTCTATTATATTTATGTCTGTGTGTTTGTGTGTGGTATGTTTATGTATGCCCTGGCACATATGTGGAGATCAGAAGTCATTTTTTTTCTTTTTTCAGGGAAAAGGGGGCAAGACAGGGTCTGTCTATGTAGCCTTGGCTGTCCTGGAACTTGCTCTGTAGACTAGGCTGGCCCCCAACTCAGATCTGCCTGCCTCTGCCTCCTGATTGCTGGGATTTAAAGGCAGTATCACAACTGCCCAGCTCAGAGGTTAGTTTTTGAGAGCCACCTCTTATTCCTTCCACTGTGGAATCCAGGGATCAAACTCATGTCCTTTGGTTGACATGGCAAGTTCTTTTGCCCGTTCAACCTTCTTTATCAGCCCTAAAACATCTTGATTTTAACCTTGACTTTCTTTTAAAGCAAGGGTTCGCAAAAACTTTTGGAGACCATGAAGAGCCCTTTATCTGGTATTTTCAGATGGTTCCAGCCCTGGGTTAGAAACTTCTAAGCTCTGCAAACTCTGGGATACCAAAATACCTCTGAGATCAAGTGTCCATACATGTATTTTACTTCAAGCAAGTAATTTGTCCAAGGCTCATAGCTTTTATGTTGATGGAGATTTCACACTTAGCCTGTGGTCCTTGAGGTATCCATTCCATTATTAGAATATCCTCATCAACCTGTGTCTCAGTGAAGTACTCAAGAGCACTTAAGATTATTGACAGATGCATTTAAAATTCACCTGAAGCAAGTCACTGTGGCTGGGGACATAGTTTACTCTGGTTTGGTTTGGTTTGGTTTGGTTTATGTTTGTTTAAGTGAATTCAGTAACACTATTTTTGGAACTGTCCAAACCAGGTCATTGCAAAATGATTTGAGGTGATTGCCATAGTCAACTTCGGTTGTCAACTTCATACAAACCTAGAGTCACTTGGGAAGAGGAACCCTCAGCTGAAGACTTGCCAAGATCAGATTGGCACATGGGCTTGATTTGTCTATGCAGCATGTTCTTGACAGCTAACTGATGGGGAAGGGCCCAGTCCACTGTGGGCGGCGCCATCCATTTGGTTGGGGAACCCGGGCTGTATAAAAAAAGCTGGCTGAACATGAGCCTGGGAGCAAGCAGTAGGCATCATCCCTCCACAGTCTCTGCTTCGTTTCCAGCTTGAGTCCTGATTCTCTGGAAAAAAGAATGCCTTTCCGCCCCTACCTTGCTTCTTCTGGCCATGATATTTATCACAGCAACAAAAAAGCCAGGGCCCCTTATGTAACCGATTGACCTTTCAAGGTCTCCTTGTCATCTTGGTGTGCTAGGAGATCCAAGTGTTGCTGCCCTGGTTTTTGCAGAGCCAGGAAGCAGCAATCAATGAAGGGTTGTCCCTCCCACTTGGTGTCTCTGTGAGAACAGTGTGACTTGGGGGACATTCATGGTCTTGGGAAGGTCAGTGCTGGGTCAGATTTTGAGTCTGCCTGTGGGATATGCAGAAGTTCAGTGTGGGGAAATGGAAAGGCTGAGTGACAGCTGAGGAGCTAGACTGATGGTCAGGACACTTCCCCGGGCTGAGTAGCCCAGCCTGGACAGCAGATCCAGTTAGTAGCACTGTGGTGATTTCTGACCCCACCTCCAGGGTAAAGCGTTTGCTGAGTCCTTCCTTGATTCGTGGGATTTGGGTGAGACTCGTCACAGCCCCTTGTTACTCAGTGTTCCATTGCTACACTGAATACCCAAAGCAATCAGCTTACAAAGAGGAAAGGTTTCCCGTGGTGGCACGCAACTTTCATCCCAGCACTTGGGAGGCAGAAGCAAGGTGGATCTCTGAGTTCAAGGCCAGCCTGGTCTACAGAGTGAGTTCTAGGACAGCAAGGGCTACACAAAAAAACACTGTCTCAAAAACAAAACAAAGAAAGGAAATAAAAGAAAAAGAAAGAGAGAGGGAAAGAAGGAGAGAGGAAGGGATGGGGAGGGGAGAGGGAGAAAAAGAAGAAAGAAGAAGGAGAAGAAGAAGAGGAGGGGGAGGAGGAAGAGGAGGAAGAAGAGGAGGAAGAAGAGGAGGAGGAGGAAAAAGAGGAGGAAGAAGAAGAAAGGAGAGGAGGAGGAAGAGGAGGAGGAAGGGAGGAGGAGGAGGAGGAAGAAGAGGAGGAAGAAGAAGAAAGGAGAGGAGGGAGAGGAGGAGGAGGAAGAGGAGGAGATGGAGGAAGAAGAAGAGGAGGATGAGGAGGAAGAGGAGGAGGGAAGGGTTGGGAGGAGAGAGGAGAGGTTTCTTTGGTCCCAGAATTTTACAGGTGCATGGTCAGCTGCACCTTGCTGTCAGGCTAGTGGCAAGGCAGGCCCCACCTAGTGGTACCAAGTGGGCAAGAAGCCTGTGGAGAGGTACACCATAGAGCCCCACGGCCCTCTTCAAGGACACACACACACACACACACACACACACACACACACACCACACCACACACTCCAATGACCTAACAGCCTTCATCTAGGCTTCACCGTCTAAAAACATCATCCTGGGGAACAAGCCTATACCACATGGGTCTTGGGGGACGTTTACGAGTCGAGCACTTCATAACTAGACTTTCAGGGTGAGTGAAGAAAGACGTCATGGAAGAGTGCTCCAGCACCCTCTAAGCACAGACTGAGAGCGCTCTGTGCCCCCCTCAGCAAAGGTGGAGCACACTCCAGTGCCCCCTCAGCACAGGCTCCAGTGCCGGCTCAGCACTTACTTCCTCCAGTTCCACCCACTCTTCCCAGATTCCAGCAGGAACAGGAGTGTGGGAGACCCGGCTGGTGGCTGGCTTAGCAGATAGACTTGGACTGTACAAACTTGGCAACCCAAGTTCAGTACCTGGAGTCTGTGAGAAGGTGGAAGGAAAGAACTGAGCCCAGAGTTGTCCTCTGACCTCTGTATCACCCCATGGTACAAGCACCCACATCCACATCCACATGCTCACACAGAAGTAAATAAGCAAGTATGTGGGGGTTGGAAAGATAGCTCAGGTGGCAAGAACCTGTAGTGCTATTTCAGAGGACCTTAGTTCAGTTCCCCACACCAGCCCTGGGTGGCTCATAGCCAGCAGCCTCTAGCTCCAGTCCTAGGGGATTCACTGCCTTCTCCTGGACTCCAAGAATACTCACACGGACACACATGTATGCACATAATTAGTAATAAGTCTTTTATTAAAGCATGAAAGGATAATTTTCAAAGACAATTAGATTTGTCCAAAAAATTTCAAATTGGCCATAGAAGACTATATATTAGGGTTTTTTTTTTTCACTTTAATGAAAATAAAGACCCTGACATGTAGTACCTGCCTACAATCCAAGCACTTGGAAGGCTGCGGCAGAAGGATAGCAACTTGAGACTATCTCAGAAGAGGACACTAAAGAGATGGTTGTTGTAGTGTTTCCATTGTGAAGAGACACCATGACCAAAGCAACTCTTATAAAGGACATTTAATCAGAGCTGGCTTACAAGTTCAGAGGTTCTGTCCACTATCATCATGGCGGGAAGCATGGCAGCATCCAGGCAGGCATGGTGCTGGAGGAGCTGAGAGTTCTACATTTTGACCCAAAGACAGACAGTAGAAGACTTTCAGAGGCAGCTAGGAGGAGGACATCCTTACCCACCCTCACACTGACACAGTTCCTCCAGCAAGGCCACACCTACTCTAACAAGGCCACGCCTTCTAAAAGTGCCGCTCCCTGGGCCGAGCGTAATTCAAACTGCCACAATGGCTCATCTGAAGACCCTCTGTGGCCCATTCCCCAGTAGGCCATATCTGGGACATAGGGTGTTTACACACATGCATTCTCTGACTGTGTGTGTTCTCTGGCCATTGCCAAGACTTATAATCACCAGCCAGTGCCCACACCTGTCAGAGGCGGAGCTGATGGAGCAAGGAGGTGGCCCATTGTCACCCTGAGAGTCCAGGCAGACCGGTAGGAAGCCCATTAGTTATTCAGAAACACAGCCTTCTGGGAGCAAATGATAGGAAAGCCTGCAGGGGGGACACCTGAACTCACAGGCCTATTACTAATGAAATATGTTGTTTAGTTTCAACCTCCTCTTCCAGGTGTCCAATGGTGTCAAAAGAATTTACATTAGGGGCCGGAGAGGTGGCTCAGCAGTTAAGAGCATCGACTGTTCTTCCAGAGGTCCTGAGTTCAATTCTCAGCAACCACATGGTGACTCACAACCATCTGTAATGGGATCTGATGCCCTCTTCTGGTGTGTTTGATGACAGCTACAGTGTATTCATATAAATAAAATAAGTAATATTTTTAAAAAAGAATTTACATTATAGAGTAAATATCAAAGTTGACTTCCAACTCTGGTGTATGTCTGGGGCTAGGGAGGCCTATCAGGCAGTTAAAGGGCAACAGAACAGAGGCAGCAGTCCCATGTGCCTTCAGATCAGAGGATGACAATGATTTTTGGTGTCCTTTTTTGATGACACTGGCCAATGGCACAAGGCTATGGGGGACAGCAGATGAGAAGGTGTGAAGGTCACCCTCAGGCATATAGTAGGCTGTCTGTCACCTGCTTGAGGGGAATGTTTGTATTTACTTCAGAGACCAGAGCCTAAGCTCTGGGAGAAAATGGCCAGCAACTGGATATTAAAAAAAGAAAAAAGAAAGAAAGAAAGAAAAGAAAAGAAAAGAAAGAAACATCCTGTTTCAAGCGGCATGGGAGAAGGACCAGAGTACAAAACTGCATTCAAAGGTTGCTCCTGTGTTAGTTTGAGACTGTACTGGGCATGGTGGAGGAGGAGCGTATTGTTGATTTGGAGAAAATGGAGCTGGTGGTAAACTAGACGGTTCAGGAGAGAAAAGCAGACCAGCCAGTTAATATAGTCCACAGAAAAGATCCAGATGTGAGTGGAGATGAGCTCCGTGGAAGAGCACTTGCTAAGTATGTATGCTACCCTGGGGCTTAATCCTCACAACCACAGAAACACAAACATTTTCTTTGGGGAAGAGAAAAAGAGGACCTGAGCCAGGAGAAAGGGTGTGGCTAGTTGTTAGGGGTGTGGCTAGTTGTTAAGGGGTGTGGCTAGTATAATGTGCTTGCCTAGATGCACATATCCCAGTGTTTGATCTCCACTACCACATTAAACTGAGTGTGATGGCACAAGGTCATCCTTGGCTACATAACAAGTGGAAGGCCAGCCTGAGCTGGAGAACCTGTCTCAACAAGAGAGGAGGAGAGGAAAGAGAGGGGTTAAACAGGGCTAGAATCAAAGTGAGATATTAGATAGCATAAATTAAAGATCGTCCGTTGGTACATAAACGGCCACATTTAGTGGATTTTCTCATTCTGTGATCAAATGCCTGACGCAACTAACTTGGAAGGAAGGAAGGAAGGAAGGAAGGAAGGAAGGAATCATGCTAGCAAACGCTTTTAATCCAGCACTCAGGAGGCAGAGGCAGGAGGACCTGCTAGTTCAAAGCCAGCCTGGTCTACAGAGCAAGTTCCAGAATAGCCAAGGCTACATGAAGAAACACTGTCTCGAGAAAGAAAAAGAAAGAAAGAAAGAAAGAAAGAAAGAAAGAAAGAAAGAAAGAAAGAAAGAAAGAAAGAAAGGAAAAGAAAAGAGAGGGAAGAGTTTATTTTAGCTTACACTCCCACAGGGACTCAGCAAAAGAAGCAGGAAGCAGAGAAGCACAGATGCCCAGCCGACTCTCTCTTTGTATTCCGTCCACCGCAATGCAAGGTGATGGGGGCACGTGCCTTTCATCCCAGCAGTCAGGAGGCACAGGCAGGCGGACCTTGAATTACTTCTAGGACCTCTGCCCACAGCCTGGTGCCGCCCACATTGAGGGTGAGTCTTCCTACCTCAGTTTACCTAGTCTTGAGCATCTCTTCCACACCTGCCCACAGATTGTTTTCCACGGTGATTCGGTGGCCTATCAAGTTGACATCAAAGTTAACCAGCACAGTGGGTAAACAGAACGCAGCACGTAAGAGGAAACATATTCAGCCATGAAAGGAATGTGATTCTGACGCATGCTACAGCAGGGGCAAACTCTGGAGAATGCTTAAGTGATGCAGGTACTTAAGAAAGGACAAGCACTGTGCATTTTCTTTTATGGAGAATATATGTAAAATGCAATCTTTACTCTTATCTACTCTGCCACCAAGACTAGTCAGACGCACCAAGATGGGAAGGAAGGATGGTGGTTGCCAGATAGTGGGACGAGCGAGAGAGGGGCCATGGGGGAGGTGGAATCGGGAACATGCATGCAGGCAGATGTTCACATACATAAAATAAATACATCTAAAAAATCTAAATCAAATGCATGTATTACAGACACTTCCCCTTTCTTATTAACATGTTCTTTTTTTCCAGGATGTATTTTATTTATTTATGTGTGAGTGTGTATATCTAGAACTAGAGTTCGAGGCACTTGTGATAGGAGTCCTGGTACCTGAACTAGGGTCTCTGCAAGAGGAACCAGTTCTCTTAACTGCTGAACCAGCTCTCCAGCCCCTTAAATTTGTCTAGCTTATTATTTCTCACTAATGGAAGTTTTTGCAAACTTAGTTTTTTTCCCTTCTCTTTAACTCTAGGAGTTTTTAGTTCAGTCAGTCAACTTTGCATCCTCTGCAAAGTAAGGATCAACATTCATTTCTCTTCAGACAGTTACCCAGTTCTAACACAACTTGTTGAAAAGACATTCTCTCCCCTGTTAAATACCTTCAGTACTTCACTGAAAATCAGTTGAGGGTGTATGAGAGAGGCTATTCCTTCAGTCTCAGTTCCGTTCCTGGTGGACGGACATAGTGACACAGCTGAAGCAACGGTGTATACTACTTTTGGCGACTATCAGCAGGGCACCTTTACCCGGTCCAGGGAGACAGGTACCCAAGTGCCAGCCTTCACTCAAGCCTACTCACCACCAAGTTTGGACACCAGTTCTTTTTGGGTGTGTGTATGGGCGGGTGTGTGTGTGTGACAGATTGTGTGTGTAATGAGTATGTATGTGTGTGATGTGTGTGTTATAAGTGTGTGAATGTGTGTGAGATGGGTGTGTATGTGTGTGATTGTGCATTTGTAAGATGTGTGTGTGATAGATGTGTGTGATGTATGTGTATGGTGGATGTATTTGTGCGATGGATACATGTATGATAGGCATATGTGTGTATGATGGGTGTGTATATATGTATATGTATGATGGGGGTGAGGTGTGTGTATATGAGATGTGTGTGTGTGTGAGAGAGAGAGAGGTGTGTATGATAAGGGTATATGAGATGGGTATGTGTGGTGTGTGTATGTGATGTGTGTGTATGTTGGTGTGTGTATGTATGTGTGAGATGGGTGTATGTATATGTGTGTGTATATGTATGTGTGTGACATGTGTGTGATGAGTGTATGTGTATATATGATGGGTGTGTTATAAGGGTATGTAGGTGACAGGGATCTGAACTCCAGTCTTCACATTTGTACAGTAAGCACTTGACCAACTGAGCCATATCCCCAGCCCTTCTTTTTGGGGCTACCTAGTGAAACTCTTTATGGGGCCCTCTCAAAAAGGAGAGAAAGGTAGATGACTTTTTTTTCCTTCTGCCTCCCCTTTCCTTCAAAAAGCTACTATATTAATTTTATTGATATAAATTTGTTATTGAGGTTTTGTGGTTTGGTACTCCCTCCCAAAGGGGGAAATAGAAACAATTATTTTAAAACTGAAGACAAAGTGTTTCTTGCTCAGAAAACAAGATAAACTCTTAAGAATGGGAAAATGCTAGCTACCGTGGTGAGGGGGAAGTCTTTTGCCAATTTTAGAACCCACTTGAAAATCACAAGTTCCAAGTTTAGAGATGATCTGAAAACTCCAGCTCAAGTTGCATTTGGCATTGGAAAAAAAAAAAAAGGTCTAAGCTACTAATTACTAATTAAAGGGAAAAAATTATACTCTCTGGAGTTCTAGAAGCTGTGAATTATTTTCTTTTTTTTGTTTGTTTGTTTGTTTGGTTGGTTTTTTTTGTTTGTTTGTTTTTTGAGACAGGGTTTCTCTGTGTAGCCCTGGCTGTCCTGGCACTCACTCTGTAGACCAGGCTGGCCTCGAACTCAGAAATCCGCCTGCCTCTGCCTCCCAAGTGCTGGGATTAAAGGCGTGCGCCACCACCACCCGGCTTGTGAATTATTTTCAAACAAGTTCATTATTTACAACCTTCTTTAGATCCAACCACATATACCAGTATATGCCAGATGGTTCAATATGCCAAATGGTGGCCAAAATGGACATTATTCATTATATCTTACTGATAAAATTAAAATAAGGTAAATGCAATAAAATATAAAACACTTTGTTAAACCAAAAATATGTTTGTTGGCATTTTTTAAAATTTTCTAATTTGGATATTATTTACTCTAGCATCAAAATATGGACCAGAATTGCTATGATGACAACTGAAAAAAAAAAATAGGACCAAATGATCCAAAGTAGTAAACCAACGACGGCTAATGAGCTGGGTGTGCAGGACACACCTTTAGTCCCAGCACTTGGAAGGCAGAGACAGGTAGATCTCTGAATTTGAGACTAGCCTGGTGCCAGCCTGGTCTACACAGGGAGTTACAGGTCAGCCAGAGTTATATTTAGACGGTTGAGAGAGAGAGAGAGACAGAGAGAGAGAGAGAGAGAGAGAGAGAGAGAGAGAGAGAGAGAGAGAGAGAATACAGCCAAGGGGGAGGGGAGGAGGAGAGAAGGGGAGGGAAACGGAGGAGAGGGGGAAAAGAAATGGAGAGATGCCTCAGAGGTTAAAAGCACTTGTTGGTTGTTCTTTCAGAGGACCAGAGAATTTGATTCCAAGATGTTTGATTTCCAGTACCCACATGGTGCTTCCAACCTCCTATAACTCTAGTTCCCGAGGATTCGATGCCCTCTTCTGGTCTCTGTGGCCAGCAAGCATGTATGTGGTGGGTGCACGTACTTACACACAGGTAACCCCCCCCACCCACACACACAAAGAAAAGAACCGCTAATGAATAGTAGCGTTTGAAATACACCCACTTTTCTACTGCTGAAAAACTTAACGCTGCCTCTTGCTCCCACCCCGTTGGTTCACATCTCAGGCGGGCACACACGTGCACATAACCTAGGTTAGTAGCTGAGGAGGGCCTGAAGGAACCACACAAAAAGGCTGAATATGAGTCTTCAACAAGTGTCCACCAAGAAACAATAGAGGAAAAACATAATCTTTCTGATGACTGCCTTGTAGTTTAAAAATGTCACGGTGCAGGTTTAGCATTTGACAGATGTTACATTATTCCCCCAGGGAGATCTTTAGCACAGCTGAGCCAACTGTGTTGATTCACACCTACGATCCCAAAACTCAGGGAGCTGAGGCAGGAGGATGGAAGATTTTTGGGTGGCCACTGGTGGGGTGTGGTTCAAGATAGGGTTTCTTCCTGGCTGTCCTGGAACTTATTATGTAGACCAGGCTGGCCTAGAACTTACAGAGATCCACTTCCCTCTGCCTCCAGAGTGCTGGGATTAAAGGTGTGGGCCACCACAGCCCAGCAAGGATGGGGAAATTTGATTCCAGTTCAGGTTAACTGGTAGGACCCCTTTAAAAAAATCCAAAAAATATTTAAACAGGAAGGGTGATAGTAGGAGAAGCTAAGGTGGGAGGAGTACAGAAAGGAGGAGTAAGAAGAGGAGAAAGAGGAGAGGAGGAGCTAGGTGATGGGGGGGGGGGCAAACATAGAGGCGGATAGTCACACGTCTCCGCCAGTCAAAGATAGTTGATATATCTAGATTGGGTATTAGGTTACACTTCTGATTGATATTGAGCATTACCAAACTTATAAAGCCTTTGGTTGACATTTAAAAAATTGTATAAAAGCAAAAAGGAGAAGGGGGTATGGGATAGGGGTTTTCTAGGGAGGGGAAATGGGGAATAGGATGGCATCTGAAATGTAAATAAAATATCCATTAAAAAATTTAAAAAAAAAAGAAAAGAAAAAGAACACAATTAGAGAGGATAAATAAAAAAAGAAATAATGACATAAAAAATGTCTATATATGTTCAATACAAATGTGATTCTCTTTATTAAAAATAATTTATTTGCCGGGCGGTGGTGGCACACGCCTTTAATCCCAGCACTTGGGAGGCAGAGGCAGGTGGATTTCTGAGTTCGAGGCCAGCCTGGTCTACAGAGTGAGTTCCAGAACAGCCAAGGCTATACAGAGAAACCCTGTCTCAAAAAAACAAAAAAAAAAATTTATTTTAAAAAAATCCAAAAAAACTGAACAACAATAACAACAAAGCAAATGATCAATAATTTCCAGAAACCAAAGCTAAGAGGTATAAAAATGTCAATTGTACTAGCACTAGGAAGAGGTAGACATTTAAAGTTGTTAAAGTAACAAACATTGCACGTTCACACTCAGGGAGCTGAGGCAGGAGATTAGCAAAATTCTGTTGAAAAGCCAAAAGTACAAAACACCTGCATGAAGACAGAGTGGCCAGGGTTTCCCTTCCTTAAGAAGCATTAGGATCCCCGCCCCCAGGAGCAGTATCCCCGCCCCCAGGAGCAGTATCCCCGCCCCCAGGAGCAGTATCCCCGCCCCCAGGAGCAGTATCCCCGCCCTCAGGAGCAGTATTCCCGCCCTCAGGAGCAGTATCCCCGCCCCCAGGAGCAGTATTCCCGCCCTCAGGAGCAGTATCCCCGCCCCCAGGAGCAGTATCCCCGCCCCCAGGAGCAGTATCCCCACCCTCAGGAGTGGTATCAGAGAAACTTCCTTTTCTTTTAAGTAATGTGTTTGTTTGTTTGCTTGTTTGTTTGCTTAGAAACCGAAACGCTCTATGGAACCCTTGTTAGCCTAAAACTTTCTATGTAGACCAGGGTGGCCTTGAACTCACAGAGATCTGCTTCCCTCTGCCTCTGGAGTGCTGGGATTAAAAGTGTGCACTACCATGCTCAATATAGTTGTGTTCCTTGAAGCATTTGGTGCTTCACCCCACACCCACCCCACCTCCCACTCCATTCCCAGAACACCACAGCTCAAGTTTGCATTCACGGCTACTTTCTGCGGAGGTCTTGCCAAATAAGTCTCGTCCTGGATGCTGACCTGTGCTAACTCCTCCATGGGGAAGGAAGAGCCCAGAGCCCATTAAACTGGAGGCAGCAGGAGGCCTCCAGCAAGCGCAAGCTGCCTGGCCCTTCCTGTCCAACAGGTTAGGGCAACCCCTGCTGGTTTCCTAGCCTCGAAAAAGCCAAGAGGCAGGAAGAGAATGCTTGAGTTAGTTCCCACACCCAGTCTTCCTGGGAGTTTAGCGGCCCCAGGATCTATGCAGGGTAGTGACTGCGGGGAGGCTGTCATGGGATTTCCCAGAGCCCATACCGCTTCCAGGGGCGGCTGCTCTCCTCACCCAACAAGTGCTGGAGAATTCCATGGCCCTCAGCATTCCTCGAGTGACTGGAACTGGCCTCAATCGTCAGTGTGGAAGGAATGTGGCAAATGAGGCTGGCCATGAGTCACTTGAGTTCCAAGGGACTAGACGGTCTGAGGAAGAAACCCAAATGAGTCCGGGTGGGCAGGTCTTCAGGCCAGCACCGTGCCTGCCTCTCACAGGCTATTCAGTGCCAGACCATGGTTTCTTACAAGTCAGCCTCAAGCTGTCCAAGTTATAGCACACAGTGTTACTGGCTTACCCTGACAATACATTATTTGGGCCTGGAGAAATTCAAAGCTCCAACTGCTATTGCAGAGAACCCGAGTTCGGATCCTGACTCCACCCATCAGGCAGATGCTAGCTATCTTCTACAGAGCAGACATTGGCTTTCTCTCTGACAGAATGCTGGTCTTGTGTCCCAAAGTTCCACAGCGTTCTTAAACTACTACTTAGTGATGTAAGAAAGAGCAAATCCTGTTTTTTCTTTTTAAAAAATGATTATATTTTATTCTTAGTTATGTGTGTATGTGTATCTGCACATACCTGAGGAGACCAGAGGCATCGGATCTTCTAGAACTGAGATTACAGGCCACCTGATACAGGTGCTGGCAACCAAACTCCGGTCCTGTGGAAGATCAGGTTGTGTGTTTGACTGCTGAGCAAACCCTGCAGCCTCAACAGTGTCTTTTAAATGTTAGTGTAGCTCCATGGCAGAGCACTTGCCTGGATTCTATCTCCAATCCAAAAAAAAAAAAAAAAAGCAATAACAACAACAACACATCACCACCACCAAAAATCCTCTTGTAAGATTAGCCCAGGTTCTAAGGAATTCTGCTGTAGGTTTGCCCTAGCTGTGCGGTCCATGACTGAACGCATCCCAGCCCTCCTCTCCTCACTCCAGCGTGACCCACTGCAGGCTGGCTGTCTGCTCTTCCTTAAAGAGTTGCCTGTATCCAGGGAGATCCTGTCTCTGAGAACAGTGGTATGTGTTCGTGGTGGGACAGTAGAACCTCGTGTTCCTTGCCTGTAGAGGCTTCCACCACCTAGTGGACTTCAGACGACAGCAGCAGCCTGGATTGCTGTGCCCAGCACATCTCTCTTGCGCATCCTATGTAGGAATTCAAATAAGTGTCCTTTAATGCCTTTGCCAGGGCATCCAGTCTTTGCTACATGTCTCTCCTTTGTCTCTCATTAAACTCCCTTGAGGCACAGGGGCTGGGACAGGTGGGACCTGGACCAATGAGCAACCACTGAGCAACACTTCAACCTCAACACTGACAGCGGTTTTAAGGGGTCTTTTTGGCTAATTACCACTTTGTCTCCCGAAAGAAGTGTCATCTACAGAGCTGAGGACTGAAGTGTGTATTTCCGTTTTCATGTTTGTTTTGAACATGTTTTAAAAGACGCCCGTAAGCACAGACGATTTTAACACGTTAAAAACAAACAGGCCTGAGAGGTTTAGTCCATTATCATCAAGGTAGGAGCATGGCAGCATCCAGGCAGGCATGGTGCAAGAGGAGCTGAGAGTTCTACATCTTCATTTAAAGGCCGATAGAACAAGACTGGCTTCCAGACAGTTGGGATGAGGGTCTTAAAGCCCACACCCACAGTGACACACTTCCACCAATAAGGACACACCCATTCCAACAAGGCCACGCCCCCTAAGAGTGCCACCCCTTGGGCCAAGCATATTCAAACCACTACACCAGGGATGCTAGGGGGAAAGGCAGGAAGAGTGGGAGGAGTGTTCTCTTCAGGGACTGAGGAAGGAATGAACGGACAAATAAGACATTGATCTCCTCCGCCCCAACACATGCACACACTTCCCAGTGGCTGCTGGGAGCTGACACTGCCTGGAGGAGCAGCAGGCCTGTACGCGCAGGGCCCAGGAGTTGTGCTAAGGAGTTTGAACTCTCATAAGGGTCCAGGGAGCCATGGTGAGGTCCTTGAAGAAAGGGAACATGATCCATGATAACTGTCACCTGTATATGGGACGTCACTCGGAACGTTCTAAGGCAGAGAGGACCAGGTACTTTAGGCAATTAGAAATCAATGGAGTCATTGAAGCTGGAGACAGTGGCCTGTGAATGGAGAGAAGTGACAGACACTAAAAGGATAGAAGCCACAGATTTTGCTTGTTAGCTGAGGGGAGATGGGGAAGGGAGGAATCTGTATAGATAGCTCAATTCCTGAGTCAGGCATGTGGGTCAGACTGGAAGGCTGAACTGAGAGATGAACAGAGTCAGAAGCAGAAAGACAATGGCCTCCTTAGGCTCGTATATTTAAATGCTTTATCCACAGTTGGTGGACTGTGTGATGGTTTGTATGTGCTCGGCCTAGAGAGTGGCACTATTAGAAGGTGTGGCCTTGTTGGAGGGGGTGTGTCACTGTGGGTGTGGACTTTAAGACCCTCATCCCATCTGCCTGGAAGCCAGTATTCTGCTAGCAGCCTTCAGAAGAAGATGTAGAACTCTCAGCTCCTCCTGCACCATGCCTGCCTGGATGCTGCCATGTTTCTGCCTTGATGATAATGGACTGAACCTCTAAACCTGTAAGGTTTATTTCTGTTATTTATAATATCATTTATAAGACTTGCCTTGGTTATGGTGTCTGTTCACAGCAGTAAAACCCTAACTAAAACAGGCCATTTAGGAACATTAGGAGGCGTGGCCTTGTTAGAGGAGGTGTGTCGCTGGGAGTGGGCTTTGAGGTTTCAAAAGTCCACGCCAGGCCCAGTGTCACTCTCTCTTTGCTTCTGTCCTGCTGATTAGATGCAAGTTTTTAGCTACTGTTCCAGCACCATGCCTGCTGCCCTGGCTCCCATCACGATGATCGTGGACTCACCCTCTGAAACTGTAAGCCAGGCCCCCAGTTAAATGCTTTATTCCATAAGCTGCTCTGGCCATGATGTCTCCTCACAGCAATAGAACAGTGACTAAGACACACCCTCGGGCAACATGTCCAGGTCCTGGTGGGCCTAGAGAGTGGGAGTGGGAGAAGGCATTCCAGGATGCTACCACTCAGCTGAGCTATCAGGTCTGCCCTCTCTCCACTCTGAAGATTCATCAGACTCTTTGGTAAAGAACACCGTTTCCACTCATCTCCCACGGCGGTCTTGGAAGGATCTGCACATTCGCCGATGTTGCTGCCCTTTGTCTTCCTTTGAGCATTTGCAGGCATGTCTTCCTGGTATTGTTTTTAGTACTGAAGCCCAGGACAGGAGCTCTGCCACTGAGTTGTAACCTCAGTCTTTCTTTTTGCTTTTATTTTGAGACAGGGGGCTGGAGAGATGGTTCAATGGCTGTTATTGCTGAGGACCCAAGTTGGGTTCCCAGCACCCAACCTTATCTGTCACTTCCGATCCAAGGGAACTGATGCTCTCTTCTGGCTTCAGGTATGCATACGGTGTGGTACCCAGACGTACACGCAGCTAAAACATCCACACATATCAAATGAGTTTTTAAGTTTTTTAACAATGTTTTAATCTAAGACCTCACCAAATTGCCCAGGCTGGCTTTGAACTCATTGTGTAGCACAGGCAAGTCTTTAAGTTTATGTATGATTCTCCTGCCTCAGCTCCAGAAAAGATAGGTTTTCCAGAAAGGATTGGCAAAGCAAGCTTGCACCAGGAAGCCTAGCAAAAAGAAAGGAAGCCTTTTGCCTGTGACTATCATCAGCTTTCTCATCTCTGAATAGTGACCAGTGTGACGCTAAGTTATGACGTTAGTGGCTCATTCAAGACCAAAACAGAACAAACACTCTCTTTCAAGTTCAAAAAAAAAAAAAAAAGCACGTTCTTTGAACTTTCTAATTGTGGTGAATAAATCTATCTGTTGTGATGAAGATAACTTGTGGTTATATAATATTTAGACCAGAACATTTTTCTTTGTAGGTTTTTTTTTTTTGTCCCTTTTTATTTTATGTGTATGGGTGTTTGTCTGTATCTATGTCTCCCTATCACATACATTCAGTGCCTGTAAAAGTCAGAAGAGGCCATCAGATCCCCTGGAGTTACAGGGACTGTGAGCCACAATGTGGGTGCTGGGAATTGAACCCTGGTCCTTGGCAAGAGCAGCCAGTGCTCAACCACTGAGCTGTCTCTCCAGCCTCAAGAACTTATTGTAAAAACCTGTCAAAGTTTTTACAGTTCTTTTCTTCCTTCTAAACTCTCTACTTTTTAAAGACAGAGTGTTGCTGTGTAGCCCAGGTTGCCCTGAAACTCTTTGTATGCATGATCCATCCTCAGTGCTGAGATTACAGTTATACCACCTTGCTCAGACATACATTATTTCTTAATAAAGTTAAAAGAAAAAATATATAAGAGGTTGATATGGCCACTCTTTTTAAAAAGATAGGCAGGGTCTGTAGAGAAAAGCCTCACCCGAATCCATCCTTCTGCCCAAGAGACGACTGTTGATTTTTCTTAGATCCTATTTTCCCCCTGGCATGTTGAAAGACATGCCTTTTGGTGCTTGGAGAGGGAGAAATAAGTGTTCCCCAAAGCCATCAGCTCCTATAAATGCTAAGGACTTGGACGTCTGGGTACCAAGTATACAAAGCAGGAGCCAGTCCTGGGGGCGGGAGAAAGCTGCAGCCTGGCCCTGCAGCACTGGATGAGAGCCATCAGGGTTTGGATGCAGATGACACAGGGCAGCAGATTCTTTCTGGACTCTGTAGGTGACTCTGCTCTTTCCGAGTTCTACCAACTCCGGTCTGGAAGCCCCATTCCTCTCTCCCTTCCCATTAGGCTGGGGAATTTTTATACGTTTCTAAACTGGTTTTATTCCAATCTAAAACCTAGGTAAAGTTCTTTAAATCCAAGAACACATTTTAAATTCAAAGTGAATATTCTACCCAAGAAAAGCAGCACATTTAGGGAGTTTGTGTTATTTTTTTTTAATATCTGGTGTGCAGGAAAAAAAACATATTTTATCCTCAAAAAGCATTGCTGTTGCTACACGTATGACATCATTTAGAAAACTATTGTGGGGCATGCTGTTATTCTAGAATTTGGGGGTTCTAGGCCAGCTTCAGCTACATACGGGCCTCAGAACCAGCCTAGGCCATACAGTGAGGCCTTGCCTCAAAGCACCAACAGTGAGGGACTGGAGAGAAGGCTCAGTTGTTAAGAGCGCTGGCTGCTTTCACAAAGGACCCAGGTTCAGTTCCCAGCACCACATGGTAGTTCACAACCACCTGTAACTCCAGTTCTAGAGTATGCATATGTGTGTGTGTGTGTGTGTGTGTGTGTGTGTGTGTGTGTGTGCAGGCAAAAATAATGCATCTAATTTTTTTTATTAAACTTTTGTTTTCATTAAAAGACAAACTCAAGAATTGAAATTGAGAGACAGCACTTGCCCATCTCATGGAAGGTCCTGAGTTCACGTCCCAGCACACACACACACACACACACACACACACACACACACAGAGAGAGAAAAGCTTGGTGCTACTGACTGGAATGTAAAGATTTCTAATAAGATATATGAAATGACCCAAATGGCGGGGCTGTGGTGGCGCACGCCTTTAATCCCAGCACTTGGGAGGCAGAGGCAGGCAGATTTCTGAGTTTGAGGCCAGCCTGATCTACAGAGTGAGTTCCAGGTCAGCCAAGGCTATACAGAGAAACCCTGTCTCAAAAAACCAAAAAAAAAAAAAAACCCAAATGCTTTTGCAAACTTATAATCGAGAACATTCCACACAACTAAAAGCACCCCCTACACAAGAAAGAAGGAAAGAGAGAAAAAGAGCAATTAAAGCAACAGTTTGTAAAGACACTGCCTCAGATCATTGGGAGAGAAACCAACCTAATAAAATTCACCCTGTGCAGTTGCTGACAGCAACTGATTAGACCTGAAAAATAACGGCCCAAAGCTATGTTTTGCTCCATGTCCCTAAGACCAGTGATATTCCATAAAGAGAAGGGAATTCTAGACATATGTATTGATTTTCACTTGTTTCTTGGTTTTACTTTTTTTTTTTTTTAGAATTTTATTTATGTTAATTTGATGTCTTTTGTTTGTTTTGTAGACCTAATTTTTAAACTTTGTTTTCTGTGTATGTCAGTGTGTGCCTGGTTGTCTCTATGTTCATATGCATGCAGTTGCCTGAGGAAGCCAGAAGAGGGTGTCAGATCTACTGAAACTGACGTTAACAGGTGATTGTGAGTCACCATGTGTGTGCTGAGACTAGAACCCAGGTTCTTTAAAGATCACTGGATTACCGGGCAGGGCAGTGGTGGAGCATGCAGCCTTTAATTCCAGCATTAGGGAGGCAGAGACAGGCAGATCCCTGTGAGTTTGAGGACAACCTGATCAACAGAGTGTGTTCAAGGCAGCAAGGGCTACAGAGAGAAACCCAGTTTCAAAAACCAAAACAAAACAAATTGAATATCAAGCAATGCAATGGTTGTGTTACAAAAAAGTTAAAAATCACGTTTAGATTCATTAGTAGCTAGTGTAAAAACAGTCAGGTCTGGTGGCACGTGCCGTTAATCTTAGCACGTGGAAGACATGGGTGGTTTGCAGGCCATACTGTCCTGACAGCACCCAATCTCGTCTGATTTCGGAGGACAGAGGCGGGTAGATTGAATTCCTTGAATTCAAGGCCAGCCTGATCTACCTATGAAATCCCAGGGCCTCACAAGGAAAGGAGACCCTGATTCAAAAGAGAAAGGGAGGGAGGGAGAGATGGAAAGAAGGAGAGAGGGAGAGAAGGAGGGAGGGAGGGAGGGAGGGAGGGAGGGAGGGAGGGAGGGAGAGGAGAGGGAGGGAAGGAGGAAGGAAGGTAGAGAAAGGAACTTGGGCAAAACAAGCTATGTAAGATATTACTATAGATCATAATGTGTGCAATGATAAGTTGTTATTCTAAGACCCTAAGAGCCCTTGGAAAAGTGTAACCAAACATGATAGGAAATTCAAAACAAAAAGAAAGCTCACTGAATTGACAATTATAAAGGTCAAGAAACGTCAAAGGGCAGAAGGCAGATTGGACTTTAGTGGCCCTGGGACAAGGAAAGAACATTATAGTCCAAAGAAATAGCCTGTCCAGGAACCAAAGGCTGGAAAGTACAGGGTCCATACTAGTGAAGGTTGACAGGGGTGTGAGGGAATCAAGAGAGGAGGCCTGCTGTATTGGAGTTAGTTCTGAAGGCCTGGGGGAGGTTTTGTAGTTAATTTGGAAGCAAATGTTGTAATAAATCAAGGTTTAAAGCAGTAGAGTTATGTGTGGTAGAAAAATTATACCCATTTTTTTTAGAACTATTTACTTTCTTATCTATCTCCTCTTTTATTTGCTTATTTATTTTTTGTTTACTTATTTTTTTAAGACAAGGTCTTACTTTGAATCCAAGATAGTCTAAACCTCATTGTATGTAGCTCACGCTGGCCTCTAACTCTGGAAATCCTCCTGCTTCAGCCTCCTGAGTGCTAGAATTCCAGGAGTGCTGGGGAATTAATCAAGGCTTCCTGCATGCTGTCAAGGCTGACAGGGCCAGGAAGTATGAAACCAAGATTCTAAGCTGGGAGTGTCTTGTTTCAAGGACTCTCTTATCTTGACTCAGGAGTCAGGCTGGAGAGCCCAGACATTCAGCTGAGATTTACAGCTTGCCTGCCTTGGGGATTTATCCTTTAAGTTCTAATAAAATTGTCAAGCTTTAAAAAAAATAAAATTTAAATTAAGACAGGTCAAAGGGCTAGTAGTATGAGAGAGAGGAAGAAAACTTGCCTGAGGCCCTGGGTTTATGCCCTGTCTATCCTGGAACTCACTCTGCAGACCAGGTTAGCCTCGAACTCAGAGATCCACCTGCCTCTGCCTCCCAAGCACTGGGTCTAAAGGAGTGTGCCATCACTACCCAGCTCTTCTTTAAAGATAACTTCCTTTTCCTTTGTTTTGAGATGAGGTCACATACAACCTAGGCTGGCTTCAAACTTGCTGTGTAATAGAGGATACCCCGAAGTCCTGATCCTCCTTCCCCTCACCCTGAAGTGCCAGGATTGTAGAAAACATGGGAATTCTAAAGAGAAAATAAAATTGTCTCTTGCCAAAAATGAATACTACTAACATGTCATAGTATATTTGTTCAGCCCCCCTTTGTATTCATTTATGCAACACACACACTTTTCTTCACATCAGGGCTCCTTCTAAAAATAGGTCTTCTCTTGATAAGATAATATGTATATTATTATATGGCAGTAAATCTGGTGTCTATAACAATTCATTAGTGATGTAACACTAATATCCCATAAAGGTGGGTCAAGGTTATGAATATGGGGTTCAGGGGTTGAGGCTCACCTACTAGGCAGGAGTTTTTGTAGTGGTGAACTAACATAGTGGCTCACACCTGTATCTGAGCACCTGGAGGGGGACACAGGGGGACCACGGAGTCAACATCGTCCTCGGCTACACAGGCAGTTCAGTGCCAGCCCAGGAGGCATTAAGACCTTGTCTCAAATAAAGGCGTTGGAGAAAAATTGTTCATCTCCTTACGATCTTGATTGACCCAAGTTTGATGTGGGGGTGGTGATGGTGGTGTGGTGGACATCTGTAGTCCTCATCCCTAAGGTGAACTGGAAGACAGAGGGAAGAGAATCTTCCAGAAGCACTCAGTCAGCTGGCCCGAAGTACAGAGCACAGTGGCAGAAACCAGAGAAACCCTGCCTCAAAAAAGATAGAAGGTCAGAAGTCAGGACAGGCTTTGAAACATCTCACCCGGGCATGTGCACATGGGGACCCTGGAAGGCCTGGCAGCCAGCACCATCTCCCAGAACTCAGAAGGTTCAGCGGCAGAGCCACTTAAGGCTCCATGTTGGATACCAATCTAGACAGCATAGCAACAGAATCATATCAAAAAAACAACAACAACAAAACAAACAAACAAAATGAAATTACTGATAGTTCTCTGAATATTTCTGAGACACAATGTCACCGGTCCAGTACCATCAGTGTGTACGGCAGCGTTTCTGAAGGTGACTAGCCATTTGCGCGGTCACATTCCCACCAGACCACGCTAAGCCGTGGTACCTTCTTCCTACCTCCTCATTTCCATTCCTGGAAGTCAAAAGGAAACCTCAGAACTGGATCCACAGCAGTGTTTTGCAAAAGGCAGGAGACACTTGGGAGGCAGAGGCAGGTCGATTTCTGAGTTCGAGGCCAGCCTGGTCTACAGAGTGAGTTCCAGGACAGCCAGGCTATACAGAGAAACCCTGTCTCGAAAAACCAAAACCAAACCAAACCAAAACAAAAAGGCAGGAGAGCTTTGTTGTGGATTTCTTTCTCCATACTAACACCGTTTTGAACAACCAGCCAGGACCCTGTTGCCGGCTACCTCCCCTCCGCTCCCAGAGCCACTTCGGGTCGTTGGTGGTTTGAGGTTGATTTTTTTTTTTTTTTTTTTTTTTGTCGCTGGTGTTTTCTTTCTGTAGTGCTGGCCCAGTACACGTCAGGCCAGTGCTCTACAGGGGAGCCGCACCCTGAGGCTTTTTGTCTGTGTTTGTTTGTTTGGGATGTACGTCTTGTTTCGTTTTGTGACTATCCTAGCTACATAGCTCAAGCTAACCTTAACTCCACATCCCCTCATCTCGGAGTTCCTGGTGCTGGGGACTGCCCAATTTACTGAGCGTTTTATACTAAAAGCTTGGTACCTTGGATGACGAGGCCATTGTTCTGATAGCGCTGATGTCCTGCGCTATTGACTTGGCTCTCTGTAAGTACAGGCTGGGGACACGTACCAGTACCACCGGAGCAGGAAGGTAGCTGTCAGGTCTGCTAGGAGTTCCCTAGACAGCTTGCGGACCGACTGAGCTGTGCTAGGAGCTCTTCTGGCTCTTGGAAAAGGATGAGGTCTCTTCACACTCCTGAACATCTAGAAGGCTGGTTGTGGTTAGCCTCCCTGGTGGATTGAGGCAGTTTTCCTCTCTCACCTTCAGAATTTTCCCTGGCCTCAGAACCAGATACAGGGTTGGCAGCGGCCTAAGTTGATGTGCTGTGGAGCTTGGCCACCAGCCCTGGGTGTCAGTCAAGCCTGTCCTCTCCCACTGCCATTATATAGGCTTCAGACTTGTCAGTTAGGGCTGGTGCTACCTGGGGCAGGAAGCAAGGCTTTACGGTTGTTGAAGTCTAAGATTTGGCAAAGTGCACAGCCCTTTGATGGATCAGAAAGTAAATTTAAAACAAAACAAAACAAAAAAATCACCTGCCACCACAAGTGGGGTTTTTTTTGTTTGTTTGTTTGAATTTTTTTTTGTTTGTTTGTTTGAATTGTTTTTTTTTTGTTTGTTTGTTTGGTTTTTTTTGTTTGGTTGGGTTTTTTTTGTTTTGTTTTGTTTTTTGTTTTTTTTTGTTTTTTCGAGACAGGGTTTCTCTGTGTAGTCCTACCTGTCCTGGAACTCACTCTGTAGACCAGGCTGACCTCGAACTCAGAAATCCGCCTGCCTCTGCCTCCCAAGTGCTGGGATTAAAGGCGTGTGCCACCACTGCCCAGCTGTTTGGTTGAATTTTTGTTCTTGTTTTTTGTTTTTACATAAAGGACCCTTTTAGGGTTTTCTTCCCTTTCTTTCTCTCTTTCTTCCTTTCTTTCTCTCTTTCTCTCTCTCTCTCTCTTTCTTTCTTTCTTTCTTTCTTTCTTTCTTTCTTTCTTTCTTTCTTTCTTTCTCACTTTGAGACAGGGTCTCTCTATGTAGCCCTGGCTAGCCTGGGTCTCATTATACAGACCATGATTCCTTGAACTCATAGAAATCTACCTGTTGCTGGGATTAAAGGTGTTTGCCCCCAGTAGTTGGGGGAATCTTCTTCTGTAGCTCACGATCGCCTTGAACTTGAAATCCTCCAGCCTCAGCTTCCTGTGTGTTGATATTTACAGAAAAAGGCCACCACACCTGATTTAAAAGGAACTCTTGGGTTAAGGAATTTCAGGACTCTTGATGGCCCAGCAACCAGAAGTGGCAGGGTTACTGAAATGAGATGTTTCAAGTTCAAGGGCAGCCTGGGTGACAGCCTATGGAGAGCATAGCTCAAAATAAAAAACCTTTTTACAGAAAGGCTTTGGATTCTGCTCAGTGTGGTAGAGCTCTTACGTAACAAGGAAAAGGTCCTGGGCCCTGACACAGCCAAGGATGGGGACAGGGAGAGGCGAGAAAAGATGTCAGGACAGAGTCTTGCTTAGCATGACAAGGCTCTTGGTGTGATTCTCAGAACTACTAATAAAAAAGAGAACAGTTCCGAACATTCTTCATTGGTCATATGAAATACAAAGTCCCACGGCACGAACTGCAAATTCTGCTGCACACAGGGGCCAGGCAGGGGGAGTCTTTCGGAACCATAGGGATGGATGGTGGCAAAGTAGTAGACTCGTAACCAGCCACTCTCCATTCTCTGTAAGCTCCTTGTCTTACCAAAATGTAGGTCTACTATGTGGGACCTCGGATTCTCTCTTTTGTTTTCTGTTTTTGCTTTTGAAGACAGGGTGTCTCTGAAAAGCCCTGGCTGGTTTGAAACTTGTTCTATATAACCTTGAGCACACAGAGATCAGCCTGCCTCTGCCTCCCGAGTGCTGGGATTAAAAGTGTGCACCATGGGCCGGGACCTCTGATTCTGTGTCTAAGTATGTGTACCGGTATAACTGTATATATGTCACATGCATCAGGTACCCTCAAGGACCCAAAGAGGGTGCCATTGGAGATTGAGACCCAAATGCAGATGCTTCTCCTGGGCAGCGATAGTTCTTAACCATGGAGCCACCTCTCCAGCTCCACATTCCAACTTTTAAACACACCTTAAACCAAAGGAAACACGTTGATCACCTGAGGCCAGGGGGCTGCAAGTTTGCACTGTCTCATCTGACCCTTTGACACATTTTCCCCCCACTTGGGGTCACCCCAGTTCTCATGAAAAACCTCCCAAAGTATCCCTTCAAAGGGACTCTCTGAAAATTACTATTTTGTAGCAAATACATAGATTAAGCACAACTCTGAGAACTCCAGTAGTAAGCAAAATTGAAACCTACTGAAGATGAGGGCCATTGTTTTTCACACAGCATCAAATACCAGAACAGGAGGGCTCGCGGAGAACTGGCAAGTGGAGATCTTGCTGTTCCAGCTTTGACTGCTTGCTTAAACACTCAGGAGACCTGTTTATTCCTTTTTAAGAAGCAGCTTCCTCAAGATGTAATTCACACGCCATACAATTTACCCACTTAGAGTGTACAGCTCTGTGGTCGGGGGCAGAGTCCAGGGCTATGCACCATTATGATAATTTAATTTTAGAACTCTTCCAGAAGTCGCCTAGAAGAGAACCTCATACCCAGTAGCAGGCACTCCCCTTCCCCAGAAAAGCCTGGCAACCTCCGGTTTGCTGCTCGGATTATCCCATAGAGAAACGATCACGTGGTTTGTGTCCTGTCTGTCTCCTTTCACACAATGAGATATTTTATCCTTCTAGATTATATTAGACTTCACTCCTCTCTCTTTGTCTCTGTGTATGTATGTATGTATGTATGTATGTATGTATATACACATGTGCACATAGAGGTCAGAAGTCATACTGTGTGTATATATGTATGTGTACATGTGCACACAGAGACCAGAGATCATATTGTGTGTGTCTGTCTGTCTGTATGTATGTATGTATACATGTACACACAGAGACCAGAGATCATACTGTGTGGGTGTGTGCATGTGTGTATGTATGTATGTATGTATGTATGTATGTATACATGTGCACATAGAGGCCAGAGGGTTCTTGAACATTCATCAGAAGTGTCCTTGTTTTGGAGGATAGGGTCTCTCAACAATCTTGCATGCTGATTAGGCTTGGCCAGTTAGCCTAGCAAGCCCCAATCATCCCCCTGTCCCCAGCACTGGGATTACAGACACAGTCTACCAGGTTCAGGTTTTTTTACATTTGCGAACTCTGGCCTTCACCATTGCCAGCCAAGACTTAACTGACAGAACCATCTCCCCAGCCGTCGTTCTGCTCGACTGCCAGATAAAACTTGACTGTGGCAAGTCTGATGGGAGAGGTCTATACTCCCAGCTACTCAGAAGGGTGACCTAGGAGCTTCTTAAATTCAAGGCTGGCCTCAATCAGTTCCTGTGTGAGATCTTGTCTCAAAAAGCTAAGTTTTGCAGGGAAAAGAGGGACAGTTTTGAGACAGGGTCTCTATGTAGCCCTGGCTGTCCTGGAACGAGACCGGGCTGGCCTCGAACTCCTGGGTGCTGGGATTAAAGACATGAGCCACTACACCTATTTGTCTCAACATTTTTAAGAGACTGAGAAAAAAAGCTCAGTGATAGATCTGTTCCTACTGCTTGGAAGGGCCTAGGTTCAGCCCCCAGGGAAGAAACAAACAACACGGGCAGGGGAGCTCACGAGTTTAATCTCAGCATTCTGCAGGCAGAGGCAGGTGGATCTCTGTGAGTTTGAGGCCAGTCTGGTCTACAGAGTGAGCTACAGTCCAACCAGGCCTTCCTGAAGGCCCTGTCTCAAAAATCAAAAGATGGGGCTGGTTGAAGTGGTTAGGAGCACTTGTCCTTACAGAGGACCTGCTAGCCACATAATGGCTCAGAACCATCTGTAACTCTAGTTCCCTGGGATCCAATGCCCTCTTCTGGTCTCTGAGGGCACCAGATACACATGTGCTGTACAGAAATACACGTAGGTAAAACACCTGAACGACATAAAAAGCTTTTTTTTTAAATGTGAGTGGGGACACACAGAAATTAAATCTGCTGATAAAAAAACAACCTCATTTTTATTTATCAACTCATTAGGTGATGGACAAATGAATTGTGTACACCTTGGGGTATATTACAAAAAAAACAAAACAAAAAAAAATGAACAATAAAAACCACTGCAGTGAATGTTCCTGAGTATGTTTATGTGGACATGTTGATTTCTCCCGGGTATGGACCTGGGAGAGGAGTGACCAGGTTCTGTGCTGTGTGTTGAGCCTTCTGAGAAACAGCTTTGACTCTTTCCCAAGGTCCCCTCCGTCGTTTTCTCTTCCCATCAGCAATACAGAAGGATTCGAATTCCTTCGCATGCTCACCCACACTTGCTGGTGTCTCTTTTTTATTATGGCTACCTTTGTATGTAAGCAGTCACTCATTCTATTTAAAAAAAAAAAAAAACAAGACAAAACTGTACTGCACTGGATCTTGACTGAAATACCTAATAGGGACGAGGGAAGACAGCTTTGTTGCGACCAGCAGTTCAGCTCTTCTGTCTGCCAGAGGGGGGAGGCCTGTAGGTGGCCTGGCAGAGTCCCTGAGTTCCCGACTGGAGAAACTGAGGCAGAAGCTTTTCACATCCTGAGAGGCTATGCAACAGAGGTCAGGAGACAGGCCAGACCCTTCAAAAGCTGCCACCTCAGAGCCTACTTCCACTGGCTAGATCCCAAACCCCCAAAGCTTCCCCAGTCTCCTAACATGGCACGCCAGGAGTTAGTGAACAAACAAGCAAATCAGAAGCCTGTGGGACCTTTCAGAATCAAGCCACAGTGCGGCCCTGGATAGGAAAGCTGGTTTGATCTGTTGATGAGATCCTTGTGCTGGGCAGTGGTGGCACATGCCTTTAATCCCAGTACTTGGGAGGCAGAGGCAGGCGGATTTCTGAGTTCTAGGCCAGCCTGGTCTACCGAGTGAGTTCCAGGACAGCCAAGGCTATATAGAGAAACCCTGTCTCGAAAAACCAGAAAAAAAAAAAAAGAGAGAGAGAGAGAGATTCTTCAATCCTATAAAAAATGAACTTTTCTGAATGTATTATTATTTTATATTTTATTAAAATAAAATTTAATTTTATTCAGTGTGTGTGTGTGTGCATGCACATCCCTGTGCTCACTCATGTGGGTATACTGATGTAACAGTAACATTGCAGTGTGTACAGATCTAAGGACAACTTGCAGAAGTCGGTGGCTTCCTTCCACTGTGGCTTCTAGGAACTGAACTGAGGGTCAGGCTTTACACACTGATTGCTTCCACCCACTCACAGCCCTTCCCTGACCCTAGGTTACTACTTTATGAGGACTTTTGCTGAGGCCCCACTCCCAGTCTTCATGACTACTGGTCTTGGAGTAACTGTCAGAAATCACCCCAACTCCACCCCTTACCCCCACCGCTTAGCCTAGATCAATACTCTCAAGAAGGAAAGACCTGAGACCACCAAGATGGCTTGTGGATAAAAGTGCTTGCTGCCAAGCCTTGATGACATGAGTTCGATCCCTGGGACCCACAGGAAGAAAGAGGGCTGAGTCATATAAGTTGTCCCCTGACCTCCACATGTATGTACACACACATGTATGAATGAAGAAATGACATAAAACCTTTTCTTCTTTAACTTAAGGCCTTTTTTTGCTTCCTTACTAAGCAGTGAAATGTTCTACTTTGGTAGGCTTGTGCTGCCCACGGCTGATACCGCAGAGGCACTGGCCTGGACCAGGAGGGCTCCAGGTCTCCCACCAGTGACCCTCAGGCACTGCTCTCATCTTGTCTCAGGTCTGTCCTGTGTAACCACTTAATGAAACATCCTTCCATGTTAGCCGTGGTGGCAGTGCCTTACATGAGAGATAGAGCGAAGGCCTCGGAAGCAACCAGAGGCCAGTGTGTGGGGTTTGGGAATGGAAGGCAGGGCAATTGCTTCTAGATGGATTTCCTTCCATCTTTAGGGGTAAGCACTTGGATATGTTTCCCCTCCCCACTTCCCTTCTCCCTCTTGCTCTGCTCTGGTCCCCATTCACTTCAGCCCAAAGGTTTTTTATTTATTTATTATATGTAAGCACACTGTAGCTGTCTTCAGACACCCATACGAGGGCATCAGATCTCATTATGGATGATTCTGAGCCATCATGTGGTTGCCAGTCTTTGAACTCATGACCTCCAGAAGCAATCAGTGCTCTTAACTGCTGAGCCATCTCTCCAGCCCCTTGAATATGTTTCAAAGTAAATATTAAAACTGGATATGGTGATAAGCACCTTTAATCTTAATGCTAGTGGGTAAGTGTAGGAGGATTGCAAGACAAGTGTTAGCTAGCTTAGACTACATAATTCTGTCTCACAAAAACAAGGATGATGCGAGTCACAAAATAACTGGCAGTATACTAGGATTGACAAATGTACCTACTGTCTTTAACTTAACAGGTTTCAGTGTTACAGATACAGCTTACTGGTTAAGAGTACTTATGCTCTTACAGAGGTTCACTGAGGCTGGGCTCTGGCTTCCAACACCTACACAGTGGCTCAAACACATCTGTAATCCCAATTGCAGGAGACCCAACATTCTCTTCTGGCCACATGGGGGGACCAGTCATGCACATGGTACACAGACATAGATGCACCCAAACACTCATACATTCAATAAATAAATAAATACATAAATACATAAATACATAAATAAATAAATAGCGTTTTCTTAAAAAGAAGGCATGTAGGGGCTGGAGACATGGCTCAGTGGTTAAGAGCACTGGTTGCTCTTCCAGAGGTCCCTGGTTCCACTCCCATGTGGTGGCTCACAGATATCTGTAATGCCAGTTCCAGGGTATCCATCAGACATCAGGCAAAACACACACATGTAGAAGCAAGTAAATCTCTGTGTGTTCAAGCCCAGCATCCAGGGTTTAGTTCCAGGATGGTCAGGGCTACACAGACAAATTCTGTCTCAAAACAACAGCAAAACAAAAAGAAAGACAGACAGATAAATAATAAGCAAGAAGGGAGAGAGAGAGAGAGAGAGAGAGAGAGAGAGAGAGAGAGAGAGAGAGAGAAGGGAGAGGAAGGGGAGAGGGAAGGGAAGGGAAGGGAAGGGAAGGGAAGGGAAGGGAAGGGAAGGGAAGGGAAGGGAAGGGAAGGGAAGGGAAGGGAAGGGAAGGGAAGGGAAGGGATATAAAGATCTTTACTTGGCCAGCAAGGTCTGGAAAGTTTATAATCTCAGCACTTGAGAGTTGGAGGCAGGAGGATCAGGCCTTCAAGGCCAGTCAGCAAACACAAAACAACAACCCACCCACTATGCAAATCTCCACATATAAGCTCTTTGTTTGTCTGGTTGGTTGGTTGGTTGGTTGGTTGGTTGGTTTTTCAGGTCAGGGTTTGTCTATGTAGCCTTGGCTGTCCTGGAACTCCCTCTGCAGAACTGGCTGGCCTGGAACTCAGAGATCTGCCTCTGCGTGCTGAGATTAAAGGTGTGCACCGCCACCACTCAACTGCATTTGGATTCTTACATCTGTTTTTTTGTTTGTTTTGTTTCTGTTTTTTTTTTTTGTTTTTCGAGACAGGGTTTCTCTGTGTAGCCTTGGCTGTCCTGGAACTCACTCTGTAGACCAGGCTGGCCTCGAACTCAGAAATCCGCCTGCCTCTGCCTCCCAAGTGCTGGGATTAAAGGCGTGCGCCACCACTGCCCGGCTCTTACATCTGTTTTTATTCAATGATGCAGACAGCAAAAGAGTAAAACAGAAAGTTACACCCTACAACTTCTTGCCCTGATCATTAGGGCAACCCTCCATTGTGCCTTCTTTATTTTCAACTCCCTGATTTTTTTTTTTTCTGTATGCATGTCCTCTTGGCTTTTGTTAATTTTCTGAAATAATGTTTGTAGTAGTCAGCATCAAACTTGGAATGCTCCTGCCTCAGCCTCCCCAGAGTAGGGCCTGTAGATGCGCATGCCCGGTGGGATCTTAAGCATGTTTGCTTCTCAATGTACTCTGACTCACTGTTCACTCGGTTTCAGAAATGGACCAAGAAAACAGAAGCTCACTGACCTGCTTCAGGACCCTTTCCTGCAGAGAGAAACCACCCTTCAGCTAATGGAGTCACTTAGTCCTGTGTCTGAATTCTGCCTTTTCTCCGCCCTCATGAAGGTTAAATTTCCAAATCGTGTTGGGAGCAATTTTTGGTTTTTGAAAGATGGTTTCTCTATGCAGCCCCAGCTACCCTGGAACTCATGCTGTAGACCTGGATAGCTCACAACTCAGAGACTCCCTGCCTCTGCTTTCCAGGTGCTAGGGTCAATGGTGTGGGCTACCATGCCGTGCTTGGAAACCACTACAGTTTTCTGTGATAAATGCTTATGGTAAAGGTGCGTGTAGCACAGACCTGCAAACCTAAGTTTCATTCCTAGGTCCGTAGTGAAAATGAGAATCTACTCAAGAAAAGTCCTCATCTGGCCTGGCAGTGGTGGTGCACACCTTTTAATCCCAACACTCTGGAGGCAGAGGCGGGCAGATCTCTGAGTTGGAGGCCAGCCTGCCTGGTCTACAGAGCGAGTCCCAGGATAGTCAGGACTATACAGAGAAACCCTGTCTTTAAAAAACCAAAAAAGATTAGAGAGAGAAAGAAGCTGTCATCTAGTCTCCACATACAGGCTGCTGCACATACACACAATAATAATAAGTAAAAATAAATTTAAAATAAACAAAATTGTATGTATCCATTTACATTAGAGAAACACACACATGCCTCTCTCTGCCTCTTCGTTTTTATTATTATTTAATTTTTCATTTTTATGTGTATGGATGTTTTGCCGGCATATATGTCTGTGTCCTGCATGCATGCCTGGTACCCTTGCAGGCCAGAGGAAGATGTTGCATCCCCTGGAACTGGAGTTAGAGGTGGTCATGAGCTGGTATGTGGATGCTGGGAGTGGAGCCCCAGTCCTCTGGAAGAGCAGCCAGGGGTCTTAACTATTGAGCTATCTCTAAAGCCTCTGTCTCTTCTCTGTCTATTCATCAATTTAACCTAATCTATCTATCTATCTATCTATCTATCTATCTATCTATCTATCTATCTATCATCTATCTACCTACCTATTTATCATCTATTTATCTAATTTTGAAAGAGAGAGTGGGTCTCAATGTGTAGCCTAGGCTGGCCTCAAATGCACAGAGATCAGCCTAACTCTGCTTCCTGAGTGCTAAGATTAAACATATGCACCTCCACACCCAGCCCTCATTTTTACATTACATGAATGTAAAGTTAAATTACATGCAATTTAAGTTACATACATACTCTGTCCAAGTATAACAACATACTACTTACCCTATTCTCCTGTCTTCTGGTTTAAGAAAACATAAAACTTAGACCCAAAGATGAAAAAGAAAAGTTAAAATAACAAACAAGAAGTGTTCAGTCTGCTACTAATTCACTGTTCAACTTGAACACCTGCTACATGCCAGGTAAAGTAGTAGGTGCCCGGGAGCTAAATGGAAGGTGAGTCCCAGTGTGTAAGAGAGCAGTACAGCTCAGGCGGTGCATACAAAATTACAGTTGGGAGTTCATGAACAGAGTATTATGGGGTTGTAAAGGAGAAAAGGCACTTCATCTATCCTTAGAATATCAAGGAGGGGAATAAGATGCATGCTCCTGAAGGATACCTGTAATCCTGTCCTGAAGAAGGCAGAGGCAGGAGGATGGAAAGTTTCAGGTCAGCTTGGGCCCCACAGTGAGAACCGGTCTCAAACAGACAACAGGAAGGTCTATAGATAGTTTGGCTAATAGAGGTGTTCAGATAATGTTGTCATTTGGAATAAATCACCCAAGAACTAAGTTAAGTATCTATTAATTGGTGGCTTATATGGAAGGAAAAGGTAGCCATCAAGGTTGGGTGATTATGCCTAAAAATTCTGCTGTTGACTGCATTTTTTTTATTGTATTCACTTTTAAACGTGTGTGTGTGTGTGTGTGTGTGTGTGTGTGTGTGTGTGTGTGTGTGCGCACACACGCGTGCTAGTAGTACACATATGTTTGAACCCAGGGCCTTGGGAAACTCTCTGCCACTGACCTAAATCTCATCTCAAATACAGAAATCAAAATCCCTGCTGGTAGAACTCTGTAAATCCTCTCCACCATGGAAATCTTAAAACAGTTCAGTCCCCAGATGAAGAAAAGATTAGTGCTATTTGAGGTGAAGGAAAACAAGACAAACAGAAAGCTTAACTAGATTTGCAACCTTCATAATTAAAATATGAAGAAAAACTCAAGATTAGTTATACTTGAGACTTTCCAAACCATGGGATGCAAGGAGTCTGCATGACATAATTTTAAACTTAAAAAAAAAATTTGCTGGGTGGCGGTAGCCCATGCCTTCAAACAGAGGCAGATGGATCTCAGTGAGTTTGAGGCCAATCTGGTCTAAAGAGCGAGTTCTAGGACACCCAGGACTACACAGTGAAACCCTGTCTCCAGAAAAACCCAAACAAACAAACAAACAAATCAAAACCAAACCAAACCAAACCAAACCAAACCAAACCAAACCAAACCAAACCAAACCAAACCAAAAGTTCAGGTCTGGCACCTTGCATTCTGGAGGCTCAGGAGTTAGAGGACAATCTGGGCTACACAGAAGACCCTGTCACAAAAGGTAGAGGGTACACAAGTTAGGGCTGGAGGTACAAGGCCCCAGCACCACACACACACACACACACACACACACACACACACACATTTTATTAAATAAAATTAAAATTGAAAAAAAAATGGCCAGGTGATGGTGGCACATGCATTTAATCTCAGCACTTGGGAGGCAAAGGCAGGCAGAGGCCAGTCTGGTCTACAAAGCAAGTTCCAGAACAACCAAGGCTACACACACACACACACACACACACACACACACACACACCTGTCTCAAAAAACCAAAACAAAACAAAACAAAAGAACACATCACACTATGAGAAGACAGCAAGTTAGAGGCCAGCTTATGCTACATAGCAAGACCCCTGTATCTGAAAAATAAAATGTAATCCTCATAATAAATTATGCCTTGGCTGTCTGTTTTAAGGATGAGAAACCTGACGCTTATGGTTGATAGATTTGAACCTATGGTTGTTTAACCCCAGTGCCCTTCACTTCCTGCCCTGCCCAATGCAAACCTTGTGCAGAGCTCTTTCTCTCTTGCTTCTTTATGAGCCATTAACTTACCCTCAGGAGAGTAAGCCTAGTCTAGAACACTAGCAGAATGGGCAGCTGCATCAGGACCAGTGCTGGAAAGGACTGACAGTGTCACATTCAAATGGAAGCCACACTTAGTAGTGAGGATGCTATTGAAGATAGCTTAATTATTCTGACTTAAGATATATTTGTATATACATTTTATGTGTATGCATATGTATATGTACGCATGTGTATATGCATGCAAGCTGCCATGTGGATGCTGGGAACTGAACCCAGGTCTTCTGCAAGAGCAGCCGGTACTCTGAACCACAGAGGCATCTCTCCGCCCAGCTATTGAGTATTTTATAAAGAACTAAGAACATACAACAGGACTGAAATTATATAATTGTATCTAAAATATAAATATAACGTGACAGGTAAGTATATATAAGAATAACAATTTAAAAGTCAACATATACTTTAAAATATTGAAAAGTACACAATGCATATTTATATAGTTCTTAATACAATGGATCTTTTTTTGGGGGGAGGGTGTTTCTCACTATGTAGTTCTGGACAGGCCTGGAACTCGGTGTGTAGACTAGGCTGGTCTAGAACTAAGAGCTCCTCCTGCCTCTGCCTCCTGAATGTGGGGACCAAAGGCATTAGCCATTTGTCTTAGTTAGGGTTTCTATTTCTGGGATGAAAGCACCATGACCAAGAAGCAAGTTGGGGAGTAAAGGGTTTATTTGACTTACACTTCCAGATCATAGTCCATCACTGGAGGAAGTCAGCAAAGGAACTCAGTGCTGGAACCTAGAGGCAGGAGCTGATGCAGAGGCTATGGAGTTGCTGGCTTGTTTCCCATGGTGTGCTCAGCCTGCATTCTTATAGAACCCAGGACACCAGCCCAGAGATCACCCACAATGGTCTGAGCTGTCATCCATTGATGACTAATTGAGAAACCCCTTACAGTTGGATCTCATGGAGGCATTTCCTTAACTGAGGTTCCTTCCTCTCTGACGACTCTAACATATCAAGTTGACACACAAAACCAGCCAGTACACCATCTACCCAGCAACTACGGTGTGTGTGTGTATGTGTGCGCATGTGTGCATGTATGTTTAGTGTACTGTCTATTCATGTCAATGATATTCACGAGACCAAGAGTGTATTGTTAAAAAATGGCAATGGGCATTAAAGCCACTGATCAGAAAAGATTATCTAAACCTATTCCCAGTAAGGATAATAAATTCAAGCAAATCCATTAGCTAATAGAGCCTTGGAAGTGGTATAGAAATGTAACCTAGTATCTATGACTTGGATGTTTTGACTCGGATCAAGAGCAGTTTCGAAGAATTCTTTGTTTAGTTGAGAAGTGTGTAAGAGTCAGGATAAAAAAAAACAGAGGGGAGGGGGACATTTTTTTTTTTCACTGAAGAGAGGTGCTTTGCTCCCCAGAAAGAGATGTTAGATTCATCAAGCCTTTAGAATTGGCCTGGATATTTTCTCTGCATACCTAAGTGTGACCAGCCAACTCCGTGAGTGGGAGAAGGCACAGCCTGTGAGTTTGGGCCCAAGCACTCTCTGACTGCATCTAATCCTTCAGGTAACCATAGCCCTAAACGTCTGGTAATCCTAGAGCAGGTACATGTATGCACTAAGTGGTGTGATCGGAGGGAAGATAGCAATCACAAAGATTCATTTGATTCTAACAGTAATCCACACCGAGTCACAGAAAACAGCCTGTGTGTGTGTGTGTGTGTGTGTGTGTGTGTGTGTGTGTGTGTGTGTGTACGGGGGTGGGGAAATGAGGTCTTTAATGAACTTGCTAATTCTAGCTGGGCCCTCCCAAACAGTTCCTGAGAGCCGCCAGTATCAAACCCCAGTGGCTGTGCATTAATTCCCTGGAATAAGGCCCTGGTATCCGGGAAGTTCAAAACAGCGCTTTGTGCTAGACCAAAAGAAAAAAAAAAAAAAAAAAAAAAAAAAAAAAAGTTCGAGAAGTACTGGGAAACTCGAGCAAACCCAGAAGAAGGGGTGCAATTGGACGCCTGCTGGCGGGTGCAGATTAGGCCTCTGGACAGGGTGGGCACGTTAGGCGGGCGGTCCCGGTGAGGGGTGTCTTGTGGTGGGCTGCAGCAGCACAGCCGTCCCGGGGCCCGCAGAGCCCCCCGTGTTTGGGCCGCAGGCCCCCCGAGCAGTCGCCCCACTCGGGGAGGCATCCCCGAGCACGGGCCGCACATCTCAACGGCTCGGGGCGGGAGCGTGGAGCGGGAGGGGGGGCGGGCCTGCGGGAGCCGCCCAGGCCTGAGGACGCTGCGGTGGCTGTGGCAGAGCCGGGCCTTGGCCGCGCGCGCCGCGGCTCGGGCGTGGGGCTGGCTCGGGGCAGACGCAGGCACACAGACACCATAGAGCTCCGCTTTCCCGTAGCAGCTGCTGCCTCTGCCGCTGCCTCTCCCGCCTCAGCCTCTCGGCCCGGCACACACACACACATTCAGATTTGCGCGCTGTTTCAATCCTCGGTGACGTGTCCCCGCAGACAGCCAATGGCGCGCGGGCTCTGGTCAGGACAATGGGAGGGAACGGGCCAATGAGCGAGCCCGGTGAGTTGGCGGTAGCCAATAGGAGGCGCGCTGGCTGGAGAGTAATGTTACAGAGCGGAGAGAGTGAGGAGGCTGCGTCTGGCTCCCGCTCTCACAGCCATTGCAGTACATTGAGCTCCATAGAGACAGCGCCGGGGCAAGCGAGAGCCGGACGGGCACTGGGCGACTCTGTGCCTCGCGGAGGGTAAGTGCGGGGCGGCGCAGCGGCGGGGAAAGCGCCTCGGGCAGCCTCGTAGCCCGCGCGGCGGCCGGATCCCCGCGGCCCGGAGCCGGCGGGTCAGGCTCCACACAAAGGCAAATGAGGGGGGACCGTGGGGGGAACTGCGCACGGAGCGAGGCTCCGCCGGGCGCCGCGAACGCTGCCCCGCGCCGAGCAGAGCCGCGGGCCTCAGGCGGCCGCCACTTCACACCCGCGGAGCCGTCCGCGCTTCACTGGCGCAAAAAAAAAAAAAATAATTTTTTTTTTATGTGTGTGTGTGTGTTTGTGTTCCGGATTATTTTTTTTAAAAAAAAAATTTTTTTTTTTTAAAAAAAAAAAAAACGTGTTTGTTGGCCCCCGGGGCCGAGCGTTTCGGGCAGGCGGCGTGCGCGAAGCGGGCAGCGGCGGCGCTTCCCGGCTGCATGGGGCGGCCGCGGCGGGGAGCGCGGGGCGGCGGGCGGGGCGTCGCTGCGGGCGAGGGCGGCGCGGGTGGGCCGGGGGGGGGGGGCGGCCGTGCGGGGCGGCTTGGACCGGGCGCGGCGGCGGCGGGCGAGCGGGCGGCAGTGGGGGGGAGCGGCGCCGCTGCGCTCGCTGGAACATGGCTGACTCGGCCCGGCGCTGCTGGCTGTAGAGAAAACAAGGCGGGCGTGCGGGCGGGGGACGCTGGGCGCAGCAGTTCTGAGGCAACTTTTTTTTTTCCTCCCCCCCTTTCCTCTCACTCGCTCCCCTCTCTTCTCTCTCCTCCCTCTCTCTCTCTCTCTCTCTCTCTCTCTCTCTTCACAGCCCCGCGTTCTCCGTGCGGGGGCGGCGGGGCGCGCGGAGGGAGACGGCGCGGGGGCCGCGGGGGGGGGGAGGGGAGCCGCGCGCCCCCGCCCCTCCCCCGCCGCCATGGCGAGTGCGCCAGCGCCCCGCCCGCCGCGCGCCTCGGTCTCCTCACACACTCACACACACACACACACACGCACGCACACACACACGCGCGCACACACAAAGGGAAGGAGCCATATTCTCGCTCGCGCTCGCCCTCGCGGCGGCGGCGGCGGCGGCGGCGGCGGCGGCGGCGCAGGCGGGGAAGACGCGCAGCGGCCATTCCGTGCGCCGGCCCCGGCGGCCGCGGGCGGAGCCAGCCCCCATTTCGAGCGGGGCTTCTCCTCGCGCCGCGGCCGACAAAATGGGGGCGGCGGCGCGAGCCCTGCGGCCTTCCGGGCGCACGTGGCGGCCTCGGGCCCGCCCGGAGCCGCAGCCCCCCTCAACCTCAGGCCAAGTTCGGAGGGTGGGGAAATCCTGCCCGCTCGCGCGCGCGCGCCAGGGTACCCCAACTTTTCACGGGCCCGGTTGGGGAAATAAAAAAAAAAAAAAAAGCCCGACACTCCCGTGGTGGCGGAGGGGGGGGGGCGGCAGGAGTGGCTTTTGTCCCTCATCCTTGTTTACTCGGAGAAACTTCAGACCGGACGTGTTTAGTCAGAGCAGAAACGCATCTCGGGGCCAAAGCGATAGGAAACGGCGGCCTCTCCCGGCCCTGGCCCAGCGCCGCCTCCGCCCTCCCGAGCAAAGTTTGATGCGAAGACAGGGTGTTCTTAAAGCTGGGTAAACTTTACGTGCACGAGGGGGGCTTTATTGTTTTGCTTTTCATCCCCTCCCCCTGCTCTTCTAGGCCTGAAATTCTCTTAAGGTCTGCTGATAGACATTCCTTGTATACTGCCAAATTCACTAATGGACAGGGTGGGTTTTTCCATTTTTCTATTTTAATGTTTGTGGTTTTTCGGTTTAAAATTTGTTTTTTTTTTTAAGATTTAAACCTGTTTTTAAGGACCAGTTAGTCATTCAGAACAGACACGGACAGATAACCAATGCTTGAGTGTATCTGTGCCTTGAGATCACACTTTGAGGACCGTTCCCCTCACCACCACCCCCTCGTGTCCCATGCCCTCATCTCTGTGGCTTGACCACTTCTAGGAATTGGCTATGGCTTGCAATGTTCTGCCTGGCTTTTATGGGAGATTGTCGTCACCACTGTTAAATAACACAAACTTTGGTTTGTCTTGCCACCCTGAACAGTTCGAAGCTTGTCTGTTTCACAATTTTTGTTACTAACATTGAATGCTTTATTTTAGAAAACCAACTAAACATGGGCAAAGGAGATCCTAAGAAGCCGAGAGGCAAAATGTCCTCATATGCATTCTTTGTGCAAACCTGCCGGGAGGAGCACAAGAAGAAGCACCCAGATGCTTCTGTCAACTTCTCAGAGTTCTCCAAGAAGTGCTCAGAGAGGTGGAAGGTAAGAGGGCTTTAGAGACACTGACAGCCTCTTAGTTGTAAATTAGGATGAAGGAACTGGTTGTTCTCCTTACTGTTTAACTATTAAAGTGCTTTAGGATGGCATATTAAACATCTCTGTCAAGTTTACAAATAACTCTTTCTAGACTATGTCTGCTAAAGAAAAGGGGAAATTTGAAGATATGGCAAAGGCTGACAAGGCTCGTTATGAAAGAGAAATGAAAACCTACATCCCTCCCAAAGGGGAGACCAAAAAGAAGTTCAAGGACCCCAATGCACCCAAGAGGCCTCCGTAAGTATGAGCTTTTATTTTGAGTTGTTTAGAGTGGGTAGGAATTGATTGAGCCACCTTGAGTGTCTAGTGTTTAGTTTCTTAACTGAGAATGGCTGAGGTCGTGTATTTGAGGGGTCAATGTAACTATGCTGTGTGGAATTATTAGGTAAGGCATTTGAATGAAATTTTTTGCACAGTGTATCTTCAGAAATTGCTCAAAACTAATTTAGAATGCCTTGCACCCTTATATATGTCTGAATATTTATACTGTATTCATTGTATGGTATACATTACTAGGTACTTAAACACTGCAGAGCAGTACAGATTTGACTGTTTGGTTTGTTAAAATCTGAATACTACATTACATTTCTCATTTTAGTTCGGCCTTCTTCCTGTTCTGTTCTGAGTACCGCCCAAAAATCAAAGGCGAGCATCCTGGCTTATCCATTGGTGATGTTGCAAAGAAACTAGGAGAGATGTGGAACAACACTGCCGCGGATGACAAGCAGCCCTACGAGAAGAAGGCTGCTAAGCTGAAGGAGAAGTATGAAAAGGTAAGGAGGATGACAGGGAATGCCAGATGTTAGGGGATTCTCCTTGATAACTTACTTCCTCGTTGCAGATTTTTTTTTTTTTTATAGGAAGGGCCAATGGAGTGTTCAGTTTTTCTAAATTTCTGACTTGAGCCAAGGCCTTCAAGCTGTTTTAGTTTTATTTCTTAATATCCAAATTTGGGGGAAACTTGTAGCTCCTTTTGGTGAGAATGGTTTCTAAATGGTTACAAAAATAGATTGGGCAAAGTAACTAAAACTGTACTTTCTGCCTATGCAAATATTTATTATATGTTCACTTTGGATTAAAATTGCTTAAATTTTAAGTTTGCCAAGGTAACTGTCAATGGAGGAAAATTGTAATTTCTATACATAAACTAAATACCTAAAAGGTAATTTTTGTTTTTCTGAAAATGTCTATTTTTAGACACCCCCAACTCCCCCCCCAAGTTTTCTTCTGTGGATTAAGTAAGGCCTGGCTGTGAACCTGTAGAATACTGTTTTGTGTTCAGAAGGTGGCAGTATTACCCTTTGATCAGTCTGCCTTCTAGTCCTCATAAACTAGAATTAGGATGTGGTATATAATTGCACCTCACTGAGGCATAACAGCACAATATTAGACTGCCGTTTCATGAGTTGTAGATTGCAGATTGTTCATCTTGATGTTGCCCTTTCCTGTGGTCTAATTAATTGGGAAGATACACTGGGCCTGTGTGTTTGTGGATACTTTGTGTGAAGTTTTATTTTTTTTGTCTTTGTCTCCTTATTTTGGAAGGATATTGCTGCCTACAGAGCTAAAGGAAAACCTGATGCAGCGAAAAAGGGGGTAGTCAAGGCTGAAAAGAGCAAGAAAAAGAAGGAAGAGGAAGATGATGAGGAGGATGAAGAGGATGAGGAAGAGGAGGAAGAAGAGGAAGACGAAGATGAAGAAGAAGATGATGATGATGAATAAGTTGGTTCTAGCGCAGTTTTTTTTCTTGTCTATAAAGCATTTAACCCCCCTGTACACAACTCACTCCTTTTAAAGAAAAATTGAAATGTAAGGCTGTGTAAGATTTGTTTTTAAACTGTACAGTGTCTTTTTTTGTATAGTTAACACACTACCGAATGTGTCTTTAGATAGCCCTGTCCTGGTGGTATTTTCAATAGCCACTAACCTTGCCTGGTACAGTCTGGGGGTTGTAAATTGGCATGGAAATTTAAAGCAGGTTCTTGTTGGTGCACAGCACAAATTAGTTATATATGGGGACAGTAGTTTGGTTTTTGTTTTTCTTTTCTTTTGGTTTTATTTTTGGTTTTTTTTCCATCTTCAGTTGTCTCTGATGCAGCTTATACGAAGATAATTGTTGTTCTGTTAACTGAATACCACTCTGTAATTGCAAAAAAAAATTGCGGCTGTTTTGTTGACATTCTGAATGCTTCTAAGTAAATACAATTTTTTTTATTAGTATTGTTGTCCTTTTCATAGGTCTGAAAGTTGTCTTCTCGAGGGGAAGCTAGTCTTTTGCTTTTGCCCATTTTGGGTCACATGGATTATTACAGTGTGTATCTTTTCATGTAGTTAGTTGGAAAAAAGCTTTTGTCCACACACCCTGCATATTGTGGTAGGGGTAACCTTTTCATCATAGTTGAAGAATCTCCAAATACGTGATTAGTTGGATAAGAGATTATATAACCTACTTGGCAAAGCAAGGAGTGATCAATTTTGTCACACCATGGGATTATTAGAATCAAGCAATCTGAAAGTCTGTCCTTGAAGGACTAATAGAAAAGTATGTTCTAATCCTTACATGAGGACTCTCCTTTAACTGCCATTACTATGTAATGACAGTTATATTTTGCAGTTTCCCCTACTAAAGACCTGAGAATGTATCCCCAAAAGCGTGAGCTTAAAATACAAGACAGCCGTACTATTGTTGACCTTAGTCCCAGCGAAGGCTATCACGAGAACGCTGGCTATAATGCATTTGCCCTACTATCTAAATACAGATTGCTCAGGAAACTTGACTGTTTAAAGGTATTTTTAATTAGTTGAGCCAGCTTTTAAAATTATGCCACATTTAAAATGAAGGGTATATTTTCCTATATTGTGGTTTGTCCCTTTATAAATCAGATACAAGGAAGAGGATAAACTTTGCATATTAGTACCAGTTGTCCAATCCATTCGCTTTTTCTTTATAAAATCCAAACTCATTCATTAATCATGTTTAATCTGCTTAGTTTAGGGAACAATTTGGCAATTTTGTGGGGTTTTTTTTTTGAGATTATCGTTCTCTTAAAGTGCCAGTGTTTTAAAATAGCGTTCTTGTAATTTTACACGCTTTTGTGATGGAGTGCTGTTATATAATTTTGACTTGGGTTCTTTACATTTGCGTTTGTTAATGTAATTTTAGGAGGAATACTGAACATGAGTCCTGGATGATACTAATAAACTAATAATTGCAGAGGTTTTAAATATAGTTAAATGACTTTCACTTAAGAATTGAAGCTTTTTGTCACACTTTATAATAGTGCCTTATAGTAAACAACTTAAAGGCTTTTTCCCATTAACAACACTTGATGCTGGAGCCAGTGAGATAGTGGGTAAAAAGGTAGTTGGCTGTCAACCCCGACAACCTATGTTGGAAGGAGGGGAAACAGCTTCCAAAATGCTTTGACCACATATTCCCTGCCTTCATGTATACAGTTAAAATGTAAACTAGGCTAAAGGGTTGCAGAAACAGGTTTTTGTCAAGCATTCCTAATACACATACAGATATGAGGAGCCATAATCAGGATGTTAAGATTAATTTAAAACTTGGGACAGTAGCTGAAAAATGAGGTTGGTCTCAAAGATTGCACATCCTAAGTCCACAGAGGACCTCAGCAGGCTCTAGTGTTCTTGATTACCAACTTAGGAACAAGTGACTGACTTGGAAGTGTGTACTGCTGCTTTAGCTTCCATTGTGGACATCTGTTGTTAGTAAGTGATCCATTGAAAAGTGAACTCTGCCTCAAGGAAACGTCTTTGTAACTTTAGTGGGTGTGTCGTGACAGCTACCCTTTTTAAAGATGTTAAGAATGAGAACAGTTTGCTTAACCAGCTTCAGACCTTGCCTTCAAGAATTGGGGTGGGGGTGGGGGAGGGGGAATCCTCTTAAATTTGAGAAGGAGTTTTGTTCAGCATCTAAGCTGTATCGCCCGAAACTATGTATATTAACTCTTAAGACTGAAACTTACAGGTTTTAGTATTAGTTAGTATAGGTCTCGTAGCTCAGGCTTACCTGCAGCTCACTATGTAGCAGAAGATTGGATCCTGTCTGTTTCCCAAGTGCTGTGATTATTGGTGTCCATCCACAGAAAAAGTGAGAAAGTCACTGGCACTCCAAATTTCATTTCCTAACTTAGGGATCAGAGAACTCGACTCATCTCAAATTGTCCTGTCTAGCTTTCAGCTACAGGGTTTGCTTAGGTGAAATTTGGGCTGGGCATGGTGGTGTATACTTTTAATTCTAGCATTGGAGTTTAGGGCCAGTCTGGTCTAAAGGTAAGTAATAAGCCAGCAGCCATTCAACAGTTGGTACTTAGACAATTATCGATCTGGTATAGTGCATTGATTGAACTGTACAGGAGAGAAAGTACCAGTCTCCTTTCGGCCAAGCACTGCATGTCAGTATTGGTATTACTGCAAATCTGTGCACGGTCATAGCTTAAATTCAAACTATTAAGAGAACCATTGACGGGTGGCTAGGCCTGTTAATAAGGGACTGTGACAGTTCCTTAAGCTTATTTTTCCATTTATATCAATTCCCATGATCCTTGAAATACCTCTTGATACTGGGTAAAAGACAAAACAGTTTAGATGCCTACATCATCAGAGAGGTGAGGTACTTCATTTTCATATCCCTAAACAGCAGTGTTAACAATTTTGGGAAATTCCCTGGGGTTCAGCCAAGTTACTTCCTTGAGTAAAGAGGCGGAATGTTGCTGTGCCTCTAGTAATGGAATTTCAGGGTACGCTATGGCACAGAGATGCAAACCACATACAACAGTATGCCGCACTCAAAACCACCTGAGCCAGGCAGTGGTGGTGTGCAAATCTCAGCACTTGGGAGGCAGAGGCAGGCGGATTTCTTCTGAGTTCGAGGCCAGCCTGGTCTACAGAGTAATTCCAGGACAGCCAGGGCTACACAGAGAAACCCTGTCTCGGAAAACAAAAAAAAAACCATACTATCTGCCAAGAAGAAACCATCCCGATTAGCATGGTTGTTGGTTTGGACTCTACATACTGGAGTCAATTGGGCATCAATGGAAAATGACATGATGCCCCTATAGGATATAGAATCTTGGGGGTTGGTGGGCTTGGTATGTGGAAACGAATCCAGAGCTAGAACAGCAGGAAGGAGCTAGGGTTGTAATCGAAGTGTGTGCTTAGAGTCTGGGTTTCCAGTCTGCCCCACCTCACCCTCAAATTTAGGGAAGGGGGCCCAGAAAGATGTTTATGAAGGTATATGGCATACTTTTTTCTTAAAATAATTTTTTGAGACAGGGTCTCACTATGTCAAACAGGCTGGCTCATAAGTTTAAATGATCCACATATTTCTGCCTCCCCAGTGCCGAGAGTAAAGATGCACGTCACTCCTAGCTATTTTTTTTAAGGCCTGTGTGTATTTTGCCCACATGTATATGTGCACCACATGTGTTCAGTGCCCATGACAACCAGAAGAGGATATTGGATCCTCTGAAACAGAGTTACAGACGATCAAGAGCTGCCGTGTGGGTGGTGGGAACTGAAGTCAGGTTCTGTGAAAGAACAGTAAAGTGCTCTTAAGCTCTTAACCAAGCTGGACCCAGCCATTTGTGTGAGACGGGGTCTTATGTAGCTCAGGCTGGCTTTGAACTCATTGTGCAGCTAAAGATGGTCCTGAGTAGTAATCAGACACACAAGTGGCCTTCCGTGGTCTACCTCATGGTTTGCTTGCTTCCTTTCCAGGAGATACCCACTCTGCTGTTTTCTGATATTTCCAACAGTATTTCTCTCAGGCATTTGTTACATATTCAGGATAAATGTCTTAAAAGAGGACTGCTGGGTCAAAAGATGCTTGGATTCAACACTTTTGGCAGATATTAATAAACTGCCTGCAAAAAAGTGTGCTTACACTGTGCAATTTTTGTGTGTGTTTTTTTTTTTGTTTGTTTTTTTTTTGTTTTGTTTTTTGTTTTTTTTTGTTTTTGTTTTTGTTTTTTTTGTTGTTTTTGTTTTTGTTTTTAGAGACAGGGTTTCTCTGTGCAGCCCTGGCTGTCCTGGAACTCACTCTGTAGACCAGGCTGGCCTCAAACTCAGAAATCCACCTGCCTCTGCCTCCCAAGTGCTGGGATTAAAGGCATACTCCACCACTACCCGGCTACACCGTGCAACGTTTTAACAGGGACTTTATGACAGATTTTTATCAGTTTTTTGGATCCGTGAAAAAAAAAAACTTATTTTTTTATTTTTTAGACAGTCTTGCTTTCCTTGCTGTTCTGGAATGCCTCCCTGGTGCTGGTATAAAAAGGCATGACACTGGGCAGAAGCCTTTATTTTTTTAAAAAATTAAATCTTAAAATACAATTTCTGTCCAGAGTTCCCTATAGACATAATCAGAAATGCAGGCAGAATCAGAGCTGAAAGACTTGCTATGGTTCTGGCTAACTTGCTAGATGTTTTGGCCATAACTAGGTATTTAATCATTGCTAATCATTGCATGGGACCAGGGAGCTTCCCAGTTTCATATCCTTGATTTTAAATGGGAGTTTCTAGTGTGTTTCTATGGAGAGGGAGATTCAGTCTTACAGAAGCTGCAGCAAACAGTTTTGGGAAGGTGTTTTGGGTGGGTGGGGGTGGGGGAAAGCGATGGGGGTGTATGATAGAACTGACACTGGAGTCTAGCCGGCAGTGAGTGGGCTTGTTTGTGAAGGTGGAACAGACCATGAGTAAGGCTTTGACAGGATAAGGCTCACCATGCTTCATAATCCTTGCTGGGAATGGTATTTTAGGGTAGTGGCCAACCTTCCAGAGCGTTTACAAACACAGTCCTGGTGGCAGCGTTTAATTGGGTAGGCTTAGTTGCTTAGATTTATATAGAATCACTAGTTAGTGAGTTTTATATCCTTTGGTTATTTTTTTTTATATAATTTATTTATTTGTATTTATGTGTATTGGTGTTTTGTCTGTATGTGTTTCTGTCTGTGTGAGGGTGTTGGATCACCTGTAACTGGAGTTAGAGACAGTTGGGAACTGCCATGTGGGTGCTGAGAATTGAACCCGGGTCTTTTGGAAGAGCAGGCAATGCTCTTAACCACTGAGCCACTTCTCCACCCCATGGTTATTAGTTTCAATGACAGGTCATCTTTTTAAAAAAATTACTCGTGTGTGTATGCTATGGCACACAGGCTGGAGGTCAACTTGTGAGAGGTCTCTCCTACCACCCTGTGGTCCTGGGGATTGAATTTAAGTTTCCAGACTTTGTAGCAAGCGCCTTTAGTCATTGAGCCATCTCAATAGCCCAAGGTCTTTTAAAGTAGTTTAAACATCAAGCAAGAGCATTAAATAAATAAATAAATAAATAAATAAATAAATAAATAAAACCAAAATAAGTTACTTACTGGATGTCAGAGTATTAAGGTAAAGAAAAAGATACCCAGGTCCTTTAACTGCTGTGTAGTACCCAGAGAGCCTGAAGGGCAAGACCTTGGAGATGCTGCTATTGTCCACCCATTATCTGTTTCCCGACTGGCTCCACTATATGTCATGTGGACTTGTCGGCGTGGGGCTTTGGCATAGGGAACAGGCTAGGCACATGAAGACTCAGATGCAGACTAGATAGCCTCTTTTGTCAAGAGGGGAAAATGTCCTTTCCTTGGAGGTCATCGACCTCAGGGCACAGCACAGCACTAGTCCCAGGTCAGATGCACAGAGGCTGTAGGGCACTGGAGTCTAGCCTGTGCCTTTTCCCACAGTAGTAGACAGTGACCCATAGAGATTCAGAGGACAGCTCCATGCAGTATTGGTATTCTGAAATATGGGAGCTGCCTTCCTCCCTGCTTGCTTCTTCCTTGCCTTCACTGCCTGGACTCTCTCTTCCCATCATGTTTCTTGATATATGGGGACAGCCAGCACTGGGGTTGCACCTGCAGCAGAATCTTCCAGAAGATCATAGAAAGGACAGTGGACACACACACAACAGAAACTTTTGAAAAGCTTTGCCAGACATGGTGGTGCATGCTTTTAGTCCCAGAACTCAGGAGACAGAGGCAGGAGGATCTCTATGAGTTAGTTCAAGGCATCCTGGTCTACACAATGAGACTCTGTCACAACAAACAAAACAACAAACCCAGTTGTCCTCACTTTGATAGTTAAATTTATTTACACACACACACACATGGGCAGAGTATGATTCTACTAGTCAGAAAGGCTAACCAAATGTCATGCACACACACACATACACACATGTATATGCATTCATGTTTACAGCTGAAATGGCACACATCATTAAATGGATCTCTTTTTACTTCTCTGTTAAGATCTGAACTCAGGACCTTTCTCCTACTAAGTTCTCTACCACTGAGCTACACCTTCAACCACTGTTTTAAAAAAAGATTTACTTATTTTTTTTATCTGTATGAGTGTTTTACTTGCACTTAGATATTCGCCCTTTCAAACATGGAAATATGTTTACATGCTATTTGCAGACTCCACTGTGTGCTTATCAGTCTGCCTTGTGTTAGGTGTTAGGTATGGCAAACTCAGGGCCTCACTCGGGCTGGACAAGCATTCCACCCCTGAGCCTGGGGCCAGCACTCACTGTATATTATTAGTCTGTAATGCATTGCATCTAATGTGTTTGTGACAGGGTCTTACTGTGTATCGATCACTGGCTGTCCTGCCACTCTGTAGACCAGGATGGTCTTGAATTCACAGAGATCCTCCTGCTTCTGCCTCCTGAGGACTAAAGGCATGCGCCACCACCGCCCAGCAAAGACACTTTAAAAATATATTAGTGGAGATATTTTCAGGTCACAGCAGAGTGAAGAACACTTGGTTTTGGGATTCTCTGATAAATTAATACATCTCAGAAGGTTTTACCTAATAGCCACAGGTGGAAAGAATGGCTAATAAGGGGGTTATGCATGATAAGTTGTAATTAGGCTCCTGACATGCAACATCCCAACCTCTCCATAATCATTGAAGTTCTAATTAATTAATCAGCTTTGTAGAAGGTCCAGTTCCCCCCCCCCCCCCCCCCCCCCCCCCCCCCCCCCCGCCAGGAACTTTCATTCACAGATTTGGTCAGCCTTGTGTTATTAAACATTTAGATAGTTTGTGGTTTGTGACTTTTTTTTTTTTTAACAAAGAGGCTACAATGCCTATCCACTCCTTAGACTCACAATACTATCTACGATTGTTTTATTTTGATATAAATATATTTCAAATAATGAAATGTCTGAATCAGAGGGTGTGATGTTGGTAACTGTTTGTTGACTTGAGGAGCGCTGGAATCACCTAGGAGACACGGTTCTGGATGTCCGTGAAGGTGTTCCCAGAGATCTAAGGAGGGAACATTGGTCCTGAATGTGGGCAGCACCATCTCGTGGGCTGGGGCTGAGAACTGAGTAAAAAGGGAACAGGAGGAAACCTCCAGCCCGAAGGCATGCATAGCCCCCTACTTCCTGACTGCGGACTCCATGTGACCAGCTGCCTCGAGCTCTCGCCTCCACAGCCCGAGATAAGGATCTCTCTGCGATCCTTATCCACCGCGCTGGACTGAACCTTCAAACCAGGACCTACAAGGACCCCTTCCTTCCGTTTGGTAGCTTTTGTTGTGTATTTTGCCAAATCAACAAGAAAACGACTAAAGTCAAAGACGAGGCATATTGGATGACTTTCACGAAAACTCCCTTGAAAAATTCACCCAAATGGAACTTTTAAAAAGCTAGTTAGATAATTTTGGATACAGGGAAACATGAAGCTGTGACCTTCAGACCCAAGCAGACAAAGCATGAAAAAAGCAGGAAACTCACTGTTTGAAGTGGTCATTTGTCCTTATCCTGCAGTATTTTACTGCCGTCCAGGTAGAAGGTTTGTTTTATTATTTTTTATAACTTTCATAATATCTACATTTTGTTAGGAAATAATTATATCAGAATCGTTCTCTTTAAAATACGTCGAGAACTCAGTGGGTCAGAGCACGGGATGCTCTTGTAGAGGATGAGGGTTTGATTCCCAGCTCCTTCGATCTCAGTTCACAACTGCTTTTAACTCAAATTTCAGGGAGAATTGTAACCTCGGGCTTTTCCACCCGGCCTCTCGGTTCTGAGGCTCAATGATTTCACAAATAAATGCTTATGCCGTACGCTTGGACTTGTTCCCCCGGCTAGCTTATAACGTTATTCCCTGTTTACTCTGTTCTAAGTCCTGCCCTGTGGTTGGCTACCTCTCCTCAGTTTCACGCGGCCCTCTCCTTCAGCATTCTGGGTGAATCTCCTGCGCCTGACTATTTTTCAGAATCCTATTTTTCTCTTGCAGATATTGTACCGCCTAATCCTGCCTGGCACATTGGCCACAGGCTTTTATTAACAGGTGATGCCACCACACAGTATGTGAAGATTCTTTCTACAGGGAACTAATACTCTCTTTTGGATTCTGCCTGTTCTAAATACATGCATACACACATGCATACACACATGCATACAGACATGCATACATACATGCAAAGTCATACATGTACAATACTTTTTTTAAAGCCAAAAAATTAAATAAAGCATGTGCTTTAAAAACAGTATTTTTATTGTTATCTTATGCGTAGGGGTGTTTTGCTACTCATACATATGTGTACCATGTTCATGCCTGGTGGCACAAGAGATCAGAAAATGGTATCATATTTCTTGGAATTCATACTACAAGCAGTTGTGAGCCTCCATGTGGGTTCTGGGAATTGAACCTGGGTCCTCTATAAGAGCAGCCAGTGCTCTTAACCACTGAGCCATCTCTCCAGTCTGAGCAAGGAATATTTTTAAAGAAACAACTGACCTGTGGAGGAGACAACACAAATACAAATTTTTCTTTTTTTTCTTTTCCCTTCCTTTTTCTTTCTTTCTTTCTTTTTTCTTTCTCTTTATCTGTCTTTCTTTCTGCGCCTATCCGTCTTTCCGTCTAAATGTTTTGCTGTCTTCATTTTTATAACAGATGCAATTTTTCTTAACATTAGAACCTAGAAGTGGTACTCAGCTATTTTTGATAAAAATGCTTAAAACTGGGCCTCAAAGGTTAAGAACACTTGTTGCTCTTGTAGAGGACTGGACTCAATTCCCAGCACCCACACGGTGTCTCACAGCCATCCATAACTCCAGTTCCAGGGGACCCAATGTCTTTTTCTGACCTCTGTAGGTAACTTGTGCACTATATACAAAACTGGAGAGACAGATCACCAGCTAAGAACACTGGATGCTCTTTCAGAGGACCAGTGTTCTGCTCTCAGCACCCACATGGCGGCTCACAAACAATCTGTAACTCTAGTCCAGGGAATCCAACAACCTCTTCCGGCCTCAGACACCAGGCACACTTGTGGTGAGCACATAGACATGCAGGCGAACATACATTCACATAAAATAAAATAAATCTTTAAAAAATTACCAAACAAGACACTGGGTATGATGGCACATGCCTCCAATTCCAGCAGATCTCTGGGAGTTCAAAGCCAGCCTGGCTTACATAGGAGTTCCAGGCAAGCTACATTTGAAAATAAAAATAAAAATAAAATAAAAATCTCATTTAGAAATCATAAAAGTATTTCTATTGTGCCTTATTGTTAAGTATCCCACTTTGAAAAGGAATATTAAAGTAACTTGAAAACTGAACTCTTTCTTTCTTTCTTTCTTTCTTTCTTTCTTTCTTTCTTTCTTTCTTTCTTTCTTTCTTTTTTTCCAGATAGGATTTCTCTGTATAGCTCTGGTTGTATTGTGCTAGCTTTGGCTGTACTAGACAGAACTTGCTTTATTGACCAGGTTGTCCTCGAACTCACAAAGCTCTTCTTGCTCTGCCTCTCTAGTGCTGGAATTAAAGGTGTGTACCACCACCGCCCGGCACAAACAGAACTTAAAACTTTATTGGTTTCCATGCCTCCACAATTTATGGGAAGGATATTGAAAAAAAAAGAAAGAAAGAGGAAAGAAGGAAAGAAAAAAGAAGGAAGGAAGGGAAGAAGAAAGAAAGAAAGAAAGAAAGAAAGAAAGAAAGAAAGAAAGAAAGAAAGGAAGGAAGAAAGGAAGAAAGAAAGAAAGAAAGAGAAAAGAAAGGCTGAATCAGCGAATCTCAGTCCCGCTCTGTCAGGATCATGGTTCCGCCTTTGCTCTTTATTCTTTGACTTCTCTCATTTAACTCTGTAGGTGGAAAGTGAAGCCTCAGATAAGCACGTGTGGTTGACCGGGAGCGTTTACTGTTGGATGAGAGCTGGGCCATATTCTCCAGTCACATGTTGGTAAGTGAAGGGGTGGGACTTTGACCAGGGATAGCGGCCAGAATGGTCACCAGGGTGGTGACAGGCCCAGCTCCAGGCTGCTGTCCGGTGTAACTGTTCCGAGTGCCTGTTCTGGCAGAATTTTTTTTTTTTAACCACTTAGCAGTTTTCCTGATTGCTGGGAGGGATATAAGCAAACCAGCTTCTTTGAAAGCCCCATTTAGCTGAAAGGAAATCTGAATCCGTGGGTTTTTTTTTTTTTTCCGATGTTTCACTGCCACGGGATAGCTTTTTCTAATTTTCAGAAGGCCAAAGGAATTTCTAAAAGACCGATTCTTCCACAAGGGGGTCTGGGATGAGGAGGGCTCCACAGAGCGAATTCCCTGCCTCCCTGTGGAGCTCCAGAAAAGCATTTAAATGAGTGACAAGAACAGCCAGAAGGCGATCGTTTGAGAAAAATGGTTTAAGAATAAACTAAGCAAGATGTGCAGTCAGGAAAGCTAGTCAAAGCCACTACAAGGTGACATAAGAAACTTTTTCTGTTTTGAAGTGCTCTCCCTGCACCCCCACCTCTCTGTCCCTCCATCTTTCCATCCCTCCTTCTCCTCCCTATTCCTCTTCCCTCTTTCTATCCTTCTTCCTCCCCCCCCACCCCCCCACCCCCGACTCTGACAGAATCACACAGATGTAGCCCTGGAGGACAAGATAGACCAGATCGGCTGAGATCTGTCTGCCTCTGTGCCTTCCCAACCCCCCCCCCCCCCGCTTCCATCCCAGCTACTGGGATTAAATGTGTGCACCATCACGCTTAGCTTCTTTTATATGTTTTAAAAATATTTTTTTTGTGTGTGTGCATAAGTATTTTGTTGGCATGTAAGGGTGCTGCATATGTGCATTGCACACAGAGGCCAGCAGAGGGCGTCAGATGCCCTAGTTGTGGGCTGCTCTGTGGGTGCTGGGAACTGAACCCTGGTCCTCAGCAAGAGAAGCCAGTGCTCATAATGGCTGGGCCATTTCTTTAATTCCTATTTTAACTTTTTAAAAAGGGATTTTAAAAGGACAGCCAGTCTGATGCTGTACCATTTGCTGTGTGCTACCATTTTGTTGGGCATAAGTCTCTTCTCATTAACCTAAAATGTGATCTACATGGTTTATAATATCCACAGATGATAAATAAGGCTAAAACCACCCCCCTGTTTTCCTTGAGAAGGATTTCAGTGCATGAAGGAACCCCTCAGGTGGCCAATCTGTGATAAAGCTGGCTTTCCCTCCCTCCCTTCCTCTCAGATACGTCATGTGTTTTGTTGTTGTTTGGTTGGTTTTATTTTTTGTTTGCTTTTATTTTTTTGAGACAGGGTTTCTCTGTGTAGCCCTGGCTGTCCTGGAATATGTAGACCTGGCTGGCTGGAACTCACAGAGATCTGCCTGCCTCTGCCTCCCAAGTGCTGGGATTAAAGGTGTGCGCCACCACCACTGCCTAGCTGGTCCTGTGTGTTCTACCCAGGACTCAGAGGCCAAGGCCTGTGCCACAGAGGACAGCAGGGTGAGGTGCTGAGGTCTACACGGGGGTATTTCTTCTTTCTCTTCTCTCACAAATTCTTCCTCTTCTATTTTCCGAACTCTGGCGGATCATGGGGTTAGGCTCTCTGTGCCTCATCTCCAGGCACACGCTTTGCTCAGACAAAGTCTCTGAGCCCAGGCTTTAACTTCCCACTTTCTATTAAACTAACAGGGAGGGAGTCGGTTCTGGAGAGGTTTTATTTATGTGACACAAACTGGAGATTCTTGGGAGAAGGAAGGGCTTGAGGAAGGAACTGCTTCCATCAGACTGGCCTGAGGGCAAGTCTGTTGGGCCATTTTCTAGATTGATAACTGATGTTTCATGCCACTGTGGGTGGAGCTACCCCTGGGCGGATGGTCCTGGGTTACATAAGGAAGGTAGGTGACCCTGAGCTGGGAGCAAGCCAGCAAGCCCTGTTCCTCCGTGGTTCTGCTTCAGTTCCTGCCTTCAGGTTTGAACTTTTGCCCCAACTTTCCTCACGAAGGGGCTGTAACATGGGTGGTGAGATCCACCCTTTCCTCCCCATGTTGGTTTTGGGTAGTGTTTGATCACAGCAACTGAAAGAGAATGGAGGCAGGGTCTCAGCACAATTCACTTTGTTTGAGTGATGGGTAAATGCTTGTCTAGGTTTTGAATCTCAGTGTTGGCAGCTGTTACCAGTGTTGTGATACACACCTGCCACACCAGCAACTGGGAGCCTGAGCTAAGAGAACTGCCAGTTGAGAGTGGATAGGGGATGGGGGAAAGAGGGGAGAGAGGTAAGTGAAAAGGGAGGAAGGAAAGGGAAGAAAGGAAAAGAAAGGAGGAAGAGAAGGGGAAGTGGGAAGGGGAGGAAAAAGAGGAGGAAGAGAAGGAGAAGGAAGAAGAGGAGGAGGAAGAGGAGGAAGAAATAGACACAGACAAAAAGAAAGCTTTCCAGGCTGCTGAGAGGCCTGTGGGTAAAGACGTCTGCCACTAAGCCCGAGTTTAGTCCCAGGACCCACAAAGTAAAGGAAAGAACTGATTTCTGTAAGTTGTCCTCTGACCTCCACACATGTGACATGGCATGCACACCCAAACACACTCATACACAAGCATATGTTCACACGCACACACATGCACATATGAACACACACATATATGCACACCCAAACACACACGCTGGCACACACGTGTGCACACACATACACACACATACACGCATACCCCAACTCAAGTGCACTAAATAGGAAATGTAGTAAAACAAAATAAACCTTCAGCTCCACGAACCAATCAGGAAGTTTCTTTAATGTCATCCATTCACCTTTCTCAAAGCCCGTGTTTTACCGAATACACCAATCAATGAGCCAGTCAGTGGACCACATTCATCGACTCAAACGAGTTTCAAATTTCCTAGTGTAACCAGGTTTTAAGTGAAGGTCTTCTAAATTATTATGCTCAAGGTTATGCTAAGTATAACTCTCTCTACCTACTCTATAATTTTCCTTCTCTTCATGACGTGAGAGCTCATTAAATGGTGACAAGTGACATACATCATTACAAGAAACCGTAAAGACCACTCATATCCAAATTCTACACTGCAGGTTGGGGAGATAATCCACAGAGGGAGGGAGCACGAACCTACAACCAGACCTACAGCCTAAAACTACAACCGCCGACTCAGGAACTCAGGGGCAGGCAAATCTCTCAGAGTTCAAGGCCATGTCTCAAAAGCAATAATAATAACAATAATAATGATGATGATGATGATGATGATATAAAGCTTGAAAGGACACATTATTCTTTACTTTCTGCTTATGGGTATGTGTGGGTATGTGCGTGCAGAAGAAGAGGTCAGATCCTCAGGAGTTGGGGCTTCAGGCAGTTGTGAACCATCAGATGTGGGTTCTGGAAACTGTACTTGGGTCCTCGGGAAGAAAACCAAGTACTCCTAACCACTGTACCCCAAGGATGCATTTCTTTTTTCTTTTCAAGACTTATCTTATAGGTATGGGTTTCCTACCTGTCTGTCTGTCTGTCTGTCTGTCTGTCTGTCTAAATGAACGTATGTGCATGTATGTGTAGCATGTATGTGCCTGGTACCCTCAGTGGCCAGAAGAGGGCATCTGATCCCCTGAGACTGAAGTTAGGGAAGATTGTGAGCTGCCATGTGGGAACTGGCAACTGAAGCTGGGGCCACTGAGCCGTCTCTTCAAGCTGAAGATGCATTGCGATACTCCCAAGTACAACCAGTTCCTTTCAATAGGTACATGAAACCACCTTGTCCAAACAGAAGGTTGAAAAAGCCAAAGACCGGATGGGTTGGTAGGCAGCCAGCTAGTCTCAGGCCTACCCATTCATTCCGAACAGATGGGGCAGACACTTGGGCTTGGCCCTGGAGCCAAAGACACCAACAGTCTCCTACCCAAAGCGTCTATGACCTACCTGACAATTCAACACACAATTAAGGAGGAAACACATAGATAAAGAGAAATTTAGATGCGGCTGGTGGGAGCATCTTCAGTCTGAGGGGCCTTTCTGAGGGGATGCAGGGGAGCTGGTTCATTTTCAAACTTCTCTAGCAGGCCCGAGTACTGACTGTTTTGCTGGATTGGACAAGAACCGGTTTTTGGCTGAGGACAAAACCTGCTCAGGATCCCCGGCCACCATCCCTTCAAGATCCTGCAGGTCCAAGTCTAGTTACTTTTTTACCCAGCCCCTTCCTGGGCCAGGAAGGAACAGACTCTGCTCAGGACTCTCCCCTGCTGTCTTCACGTTCTCCCAGGAGCAGGGCTCAGGAGCCAGCTCAGGATGTGGAGTGTTGAACAGCAACAGCAACAGCTGGAGCTGGAGGTGCCTGTCCGGGCTGCGTGCCAGCTGCTGCCACTGCAGGAGCCAAGGCCTCTCTGGTCTCCGGCGTGCCCCCTGTGAGCAGCCCACGATGATGAAGGCCAGCGCACTAGCGCAAAGGCTAACTTTCATTTTCTCTCGGTGCGCAGTGCTGACTGAGGGCGGGGACGAGAAGGGCGAGACTGCCTCCCTTGGTCAGTCAGCAGCAGGAACCTCTTTTGCTGACACTGGGGGAAGAGGTAACTTGAGTGCCCGGGGAAGCCGGCTAACAACCGGGAACACAGCACAACCCGCGCGCCTGTTTAAGGGTCCAGCTCCATCTTTTCTCTGGCTCATAGGCTGTAGCCCACCCCATACCCTCCAGCCCTGTCAGTGGAAACGAAGAACTTGCATTCTACCACCGAGACACAACCTCAGCCTTTGCTACATTTCTCCCCACTTTCCTGTGTCTCTTGCCAGTTACAAGAGCCCTGTTCTCCTAGGGCCAATCTCCCTTAAGTCCTTTAGGATATTGATTGCAGGTTATCCCCCAAAGATACAAAAATCCACATGTGTTCTAGTTCTTTCTATAAAATGACGGATGTTTGCCCAGAACACACACACACACACACACACACACACACACACACACACACACATCTTCCTGGATACCGTAAATCACCTCTAGGTGACCACAATGCAGATGTTATGAATGTAGCTGTTATATTGTGTTATTTGATTAATGGAAAGAAAAGGTCTCTGCATGTTCTGTATAGATGTCTTTTCTTTTTTTGTTTTTTTTTGTTTTTGTTTTTTGTTTTTTTGAGATAGGGTTTCTCTGTGTAGCCCTGGCTGTCCTGGAACTCACTCTGTAGACCAGGCTGGCCTCGAACTCAGAAATCAGCCAGCCTCTGCCTCCCAAGTGCTGGGATTAAAGGTGTGCGCCACCACTGCCCAGCTATAGATGTCTTTTCAAAAATGACATAAAATATTTTTGACTCATTAATGGAGAACCTGGGTATAGGAATGTCTGTATTATTTATAAAACACAACATGTGAGCCAGGTATAGTAGCCAGCACTTAGGAGTCTGAAGTAGGAGGATTGCCAGAAATTCAAGGCCAGCCTGGGCTACATGATGGAGTTGAGGCCAGCTTGAGCTGCACAGCAAGACCCTGTCCCAGAAAGCGGGGGGGGGGGGGGGGGGGGGGGGGAGAGGGGAAGTACAGAGCGAGACACAGTGGCACTTGTAACCCAGTACTTAGAAGCCGAAGCAGGAGGATTGTCACAAGTTCAAGACCAACCTGAGTTACAGAATGAGTTCCAGGCTACCCTGATTATAGAGTAAGAACTTGTCTCAAAATAAACAGAGAGAGGGAGGGAGGGAGGGAGGGAGGGAAGGGAAGGGAAGGAAGGAGGGAAGGAGGGAGGGAGGAATAAAAGAAAGGAAATGTTAGCATCAGGTAGGGTGGCACTCAGCTGTAGTCTCAGCACTCAAGAGATGGAGGCAGGAGGATTACATGTTAGGAGAATACAGAAATAGTTCCAGGTCAGGCAGAGCTACTGGAGTGGTGGTGGTGATGGAGGAGGAGGAGGGGGAGGAAGGAGGAAGAGGAAGGGAAAGGAAGAGGGAAGGAGAGGGAGAAGGAGAGGGAGAAGGAGGGGGAGGAGGGAGAAGAGGAGGGGCAACAAGAAGCTGTAGACACTAAACCCAAGTCCCTGATAGAAATGGGGACCAGCCCATGCCCCACACAGTCCCAGGTAGGCTCTGCTGAGGTGGGAAAGTTGGCCTGAGGGAGTCTCATAGAGCGAGTGTCCAGGGCCTTCCTCTCTGGAAGGCTTTAGCCTTCAGCTCTGGGCAGCAGGTCTGGGGAAGGTGCCTGGCTCCTCAGGGAGCACTCACATCCTGGGTCCTGCCTAGAGTGTGGGGGGGCACCTCTGGGAACATGTGTTCACCTGGACTTTCTGGCTGTGTGCCCCTGGCCCAGCTTGGTAAGGAGCAAGATGGAATTAACCCCTTCCTTCCTCCTGGTTGGAGAAGGTGCTAGGGGCCGCCTGCCTGAGTGTCAAAAGGCTGCTGTCCTAAGGCTGCCATTAGGTATAAAACTCTGGGTGCTCGGCTCTGTGATGCTGTGCCATCGGCCTGGGAGTGTCTGTGGTGAGTTTTAGCTTCTCTCTTGGTTTTATGAGAAGAAATAAGAAACAAGGAAGAACCAGCTGTGTAACCCCTGTCACAGGAGAAGGCTATATTCCCCCCACCCCCTACTTTTCATAAATTTGTTTTTGTTGTCTTGTTTTGTTTTTCCAGACAGGGTGTCTTAGTCAGGGTTTCTATTCCTGCACAAACATCATGACCAAGAAGCAAGTCGGGGAGGAAAGAGTTTATTCAGCTTACACTTCCACATTGCTGTTCATCACCAAAGGAAGTCAGGACTGGAACTCAAGCAGGGCAGGAAGCAGGAGCTGCTGCAGAGGCCATGGAGGGATGTTACTTACTGGCTTGCTTCCCCTGGCTTGCTTAGCTTGCTCTCTTATAGAACCCAAGACCACCAGCCCGGGGATGGCACCACCCACAATGGGCCCTCCCACCCTTGATCACTCACTGAGAAAATGCCTTACAGCTGGATCTCATGGAGGCAGTTCCTCAAGGGAGGCTCCTTTCTCTGTGATAACTCCAGCTTGTGTCAAATGGACACACAAAACCAGCCAGTGCACAGGGTTTCTCTGTGTAGCCCTGGCTGTCCTGGAACTTGCTCTGTAGACCAGGCTAGCCTCAGATTCATAGAGACCTGCCTCTGCCTCCAGAGTCCTGGGATTAAATGTGCCACCACCACCACCAGGTAAAAACACAGCCTTTGTTTATTTGTTTATTTATTTATTTTAAAAGACTCTATATGTATGTAGATAGATGAATCAATACTTTAGACTATATTTTGAAGTAAGATTTGTAGAGGGTAGGAAGCACAATAATAATCCTATTCTTTCTAATTAAATTTTATTTGGTTTGGTTCCAGTTAAATCCAACACATTTTTAGATTTATATATTTCATTTTATGGGTGATGAGTGTTTTGCTTGCACGTCTGTATGTACGGATCCGGTAAGCATGCCTGGGGCTCTGGGAGATGAGAAAAGGGCATTGGTTCCCCTGGAACTGGAGTGACAGGTGGTTGTAGGAGCTGGGGACAAGAGCTGGATCCTCTGCGAGAGGAGCAAATGCTCTCAAACAGATGTGCTGTCTCTTTGGACCCCTCAGTTAAATTATAAATGCTTCAGCAAATAGATGTTTCTTCTAAGTTCAAGCTCTGCTTCCAGGTTCCTTCCTATTGCATACAAGTGTTGTTGTTGCATATAAGTTGCCAGGAAATGTGTGTGTGTGTGTGTGTGTGTGTGTGTGTGTGTGTGTGTGTGTGAAGAGAGAGAGATTTTAATGTTGAATATTAACTCCTCTGCCTTCCAAAGCGAGGCCTACCTCTCTTTCTCTCTTTCAGAAATTGTTTTTTCTTATGTTCTGAGAGGCCCTAACTTCCAGAAACAGTGAAGTCCAGAAAAAGTGAAATAAGCCAGTGCCCCAACAGATAAGATAATGAAGTCCAAAGACCTAGAGAAGCCGGAGTTGGAGGCCACTGTTTATTACAAAGATCGAGCTGCAGGCTTTGGACAGCCAACCTCCTGTCCTACTCTGCCTTGGCCATTTGCTATTGGGGGCTCTTAGGCAAGTCCACAGCTGTCTGTGCCTCAACCTCCCCATTTGTAAAATGGACATAGTAGTCATAACAATTTCCTAAGGTTTTGATGTTATCGCTGGAGTTTGAGTAAAATAATTCACAGTAGTACTTGATACATCCCTGGACCAATGAAAACCTGCTTCCTTAACAGCAGCAGATTATACAACAACTATTAGTAGTTATTAATAATAACTAGCTTACATACATTGCTATTATATTTGGGGGTTAATTTTGTTTTGTTTTGCTTTTTGAGGCAGGGTCTAACTATGCAGCCCTAGCTGTTCTGGAACTTTTTTTGTAGACCGGACTGGCCTTGAATTTAATAGATCCATCTGCCTCTGCCTCTGCCTCCTAGGTGCTGGGATTAAAGGCAATTTTATTGTTATAAAGACTTGTTCTTCTGTTCATCCACAACATTTGATTTGACCTTAGTGCAAAACTACCATAGTGCCTTTCTTTCTTTCTTTCTTTCTTTCTTTCTTTCTTTCTTTCTTTCTTTCTTTCTCTCTCTCTCTCTCTCTCTCTCTCTCTCTCTCTCTTTCTTCTTCTTCTTCTTCTTCTTCTTCTGCTTCTTCTTCTCCTCCTCCTTCTCCTCCTCCTCCTCCTCTCCTCTTCCTCCTCCTCTCCTCCTCCTCCTCCTCCTCCTCCTCTTCCTCCTCCTCCTCTTTTTCTTCTCCTTCTTTCTCTTTTTTTTTTGAAAAGGTTTCACTATGACACCTTGGCTGGCTTAGAAATCACTCTGTAGATCAGCTTGTCTTCAAAATCACAGAGATCCACCGGCCTCTGCTTCATAAATGCTGGGATCAAAGGTATACACCACTACATCTGTCTTATTATTATTTTTTAAAAATATTTCTTTTATATATATGTGCCTGCGCCTGAGTGTGTCTAGCTGCATAAATTACCCAAGGAGGCCAGAAGAAGGAGCTGTACCACATGGAACTAGACTTTAAAGCAGTTGTAAGCCTCCATGTGGGTGCTGGAGCCAAACCGGGGTCCTCTGTAAGAGCAGTGAGGTTTGTTGTTGTTGTTTTGTTTTTTAAACTACAGAGTCATCTCTCCAGCCACTTTATTTATTTGAGAGGGATGCAGGAGTGCTCCTTACTCCCTTGTTCATCGTGGCTTGCTCAGCCTGCTTATAGAAACCAGGACCACCAGCCCAAGGATCAACCACAATGGGCTGACCCTCCCCCATCAATCACTAAGAACCTGCCTACAGCCCAGTCCTTTTCCCCAATTGAGGTTCCCTCCTCTCAGATGACTCAAATTGGCATAAAACTTTCCAGCACAGTAGTCCAGGCTGGTCTTGAACTCATAGAGATCTTCCTGCCTCTCAGTGCTGGGATTAAAGGCACGTGCCACCATGCCTGGCCCATGGGAACTGTGTCCGAGGTTCTCATGCTTGTCTGAGTATTGGAATTTCTAGGGGAGACGATGCCTGGATCTCTCCTTGGGGGAGTCTTAAATTGATTTCACCAGAGGAGAAGCCTGGGTTTCAGAAGTATGACCTGACCCTTCCAAAATTGAAAATAACATAAGCCAAGTGGACCGAGTACCCTAACCTACCCGTATGCAAGACCATGGCACAGTACCCTGCACCGTGTCAGCCGTCTCTCCTCAGAATGGAGGTCTGACTGGGAGATGAGCTGGATGTTACTCTCTAGCACCATAAGGATCCAACAATCAATCAGTAGACCAGGAAGGGATATAAAGTCACACCTCCATCTTCCTAGTGTCAGCTAGTCATGAAGTACAAAAGCCCCATGTTGACGATTATTTGTACCAAAGATAACCCCTCTCCTGCCCTGCAAGAGCCCATCTCCAAATTTGGATGTATAAATAATCATTTGTTGAAGATTTGGGTTAAAAGGACATACATAGTTCAGGTCAAATTATATGTAGTTTGAACTAATAGCTGTTATTAACACTTGAATAAGCCCATTTAGTTTTCACTGAGTTGGTAAGAGACAATATAGCCCTGGATGTCCTGGAACTTACCTTGTAGACCAGGATGGCCTCATAGAGATCTGTCTGCCTCTGTTTCCCAAGTGCTGGGATTAAAGGCATATGCTACCACTGCACTCACCTCAAGATTTTTAAGTTCTTAATTTTTCATGTATGAGTGTTTGCCTTCATGTATGCATGTGTACTACACACATGCAGTACCTACAGAGGCCAGATTCCATCCTCTGGAACTGGTGCTACATGTGCCACGCTGTGGGTGCTGGGAACCAAACCCAAGATCTCCAGAAGATCAGCCAGTGGTCTTAAGCCCTGAGCAATCTCTTCAGCTCCCTTGGTAAGTCTGACTGATTCAACAAGCCATTTGATTCCTTAAAATTATGTAGTTACAGCCCCAGGTCAGCCGGGTCTCTGAGGAACCATGTATGATTTTGTCAGTATTTAGAGTCTGATATAATACATCACCGCAGGAATACACATTACTTAATTCCATCCCAAGCAGTTATTAAGAAACTAGTTATTAAATTTAAATGCTGATAGTTTTACATAGGTTTGATTAATTCATCCTATAAAAATTTGATTCCTCAGATTCATGCAGCTACAGCCTAAAGGAAGTCAGAACGGGTTGGGGAGTTGCTTCGATTTTAAATATAATTTACTGAATGTCTACGATAGCACGTAGTCCGTCATCCCACCCTGCACATTCGCTAACAAACCCGTTATTAAATCAAAATGCTATTGTTAGAAAGAGACGGATGTTGCGTCGTGCCTTTGACCTCACATCCTGGGGACTACAACCCCTGTTGTTGCTGTGTCTACTAACCCCTGTCAGACATTATTGGATGTTGTGTCCACTTGGCACCTTGTGTCATACTTCCCATAAGATGACCTACCTGCCTGTGAGGTAGGTCACACCCAGGCTCTAGTGACTTCCTGTTCACAGTTTCGCTAAGTTAGAAAATGTCCCTAGGGTCCCTTTAATCCCAGAACTTGGGAGGCAGAGGCAAGAGGGTCTCTGTGAGTTCAAAGCCATCCAGGGCACTAGATCTTACATGAAGGAGAGAAAGAAAGAAGGAAAGAAAGAAAGAAAGAAAGAAAGAAAGAAAGAAAGAAAGAGGAAAGGAAGAATGAAAGGGAAGGAGGGAGGGAAGGAGGGAGGGAGGAAGGAAAGAAGGAAGGAAAGAAGAGAAAAGTCCCTGGTACTTCGCCTCCATAAAAGCTCTGTATCTTGCAATGGTTTGGGATTCATTCAAGAGTCATCTCCACTATCTTGATGTATCCACAGTTGGACTAACAGAATTAGACAATCACTGCCTCTAGTCACCAAGACCTGCAATTGTTTGCAAGTTAAAACCCAGGGTATCATATGTGTATGGGCCATTTTGCTCTCTGTAGTATAAGGGTCTATATTAGTCAGGGTTCTTTAGAAGAACAGAACTTACAGAACAAGTTTGTTTATATATCTCTATCTATGCCTATATCTATATACCCATATCTATATATCTAATCTATCTCTCTACATTATACCCACATCTCTACCTGTAGCTCTATAGGGATTTATTAGAATGGCTTACAGACTGTGGCTCAGCTAATCCAACAATGTCTAGTCTACCAATCAAAGGTCCAATAATAATCCAGCACGTGTTCAGTTCATGAGGCTTGATGTCTGGTCTTCAGTATACGCTGGAATTCTGAAGAAGCAGGTTCTAATGCCAGTGAAGGAAAGGACTTGCCAGGGAGAGTGATCGATCAGGCAAAGAGAGCAGCTTCCTTCTTCCATGTCTTTTATACAGGCTCCCAGCAGGAGGTGTGGCCCCAATTAAAGGTGGCTCTTCCACCTTAAAAGATCTAGATTAAAAGTGGGTCTTCTCAGTCAAATTATTTAATTAAGAGAAAAAAAAATCCCCCACAGGTGTATGCAGTCAATTGGATTTTAGTTAATTCCAGATGTCAAATTGACAACCAAGGATAGCTGTCACAGGTTCTATATTTACAAAAACAGACAGACAGACAGACAGACAGACAGACAGACATGAGATCTGTGAATATGCAAAGCATTCCAGAAGCTGGGGCAAGAAGATTGTGGGTCTGAGACTAGTCTGGGTTGCATAGAGGGTTCCAGACCAGCCTGGGTACATATAGAGAGACCTTGTAGAGAAAAGAAAGAGAGTAGAAGAAATGGAAGAAAGAAGGGAGGAAGGAAGGAAGGAGAGAGGGTTGGAAGAAGGAAGAAATATTGCTAAATTTCCTCCAATGGGGAGATGCAAACAATGCCCCCTCAATACCCATAAGTCCCAACAACCAACCAGGGTGAGACTCCACCCTGTTTATGTGAGTGTGTGTGTGTGTATGTGTGGCGTGTGTGTGCATGCTCAGGCACACACATGTAAGTTTGGGTTAAAAGAAGATTAACTCATGGTGTTCAAAAGTCTATACAGCAGATTCCGTATCAGCCAAGGCCTGTCTAAAAGAAAAGGAAAAAGGAAAAAAAAAAAAAAAACCCAAATCAAAAAATATTATTGCTGGTGTGGTGGCACATGTCTTTAGTCCTAGCACCAGAAGGCAGCGGTGTGAGGAGCTCTGTGAGTTCCAGAAGAGCCAGAGCCATATAGTAAGACGCTGTTCCCCACCACCACCAAAACCCACTCCTTATCCAAACTGCTCTTTACTGTAGCGGCCGTCAGAGACTGGCAAGACAACAGGGACCTACATTCCAATTTGCATCCAATTTTGGTAACTAAATTGTTTTGGAACAGAACGTCCTATATATTTTTAAATTTTCAGAGGCAGAGCCGAGGACTTGTGAGAAAGACCATGGCCATCGCTGGTGCCTGAAGATGCTCCTGTTTGATTTGGTTGAAGGATATCAAAGAGAATGCCGTTGGTGGCACCCAAGATAAACAGTTTCTCTGTTTTCCATACGCAGGCACGAGAGTTAAATAGTGCATTTTATATTTGTACGTTTGGGGGAACATGCAGCTGTGTAGTATGACAATATAAAAGACATTTCTTATGCTACTAAGCGTTTCACTGTTTGGGGGAATTCTGGGTGAGCAAAGACAATGGAAATGAGCTATCGCAAGAAACCTCTCTGCTTGTGTGGATGTTGGTCTGATTCTCACAAGAGAGCCGCATCTGACAGGTCCAAGCTGTCCGTGGAGCACGTGCTTCTGATAGCATCAGAACTTATCGATTGAGTTGTCACTGCCAGAAAAGTTTCCCACGAGTTTTTTTTTAAGTGAGATTTCCTTTTCTTTTCCTGGTCTCACTACAGATGGTGTATTAGGGTTCTCTAGAGGAACGACGCCACCAGGATGAATATGTATTAAAAGGGGACTCACTAGATTGGCTAAAGTGATGAGAGCCGATAGCTGTTCAGCCCACTAGGAGTCCTGTCTTTGGTCCACGGTGGACCTTTGAAGATGCCGGGCCCTAACGACAGCAGCAGTGGCAAGATGCTAACAGGGCGTGGATGGACTTAGTGACATAACGTGAAGGCACGGCAGGCAAAATCAGGTTTTCTTTCTCAGACTTACTTCTATCAGGACTGCCAGCTGAAGGGGACACCCTATATTTAGTGGAGGTCTTCCAATTTTAACTAATCAAGAAAATCCTTCATAAATGTGCCCAAGGGCTTGCCGGTTGATTCCAGATGCAGTCAAGCTGACAACCACCGTTAAGGATGGCAGGTGGAACTGGGTCTCACTCGCCACAAAGCCAAAGGTGGTGTTCTTTGTTCAAAGGACGGGGCGGGGCAGGGCAGAAGCCCCACCCAGATACAAATATGATCAAATGCATCTCCAGGATGAGCTTCCTCAAGCTCAACTGTAACTCCTTCTGCATGCTCACTTATTCTACAACTCTAGCAACAGCTATGCCTGCAAGCCAAGACGTGTAAGCATTATTTTCCTGCTTTTTTTTTGAGGAATCAGTTGTTGATATTAAACCTGGAAATAGAAGAGATAAATGGAAATAAGTCACACACACACACACACACACACACACACACACATACACACACACACACACATACACACACACACACGCACACACACACACAAACACACACACATACACATACACATACACACATATACACACACACACACACACCAGGTGTGTTGGTGCATCCCTCTACTCCCAGTAGAGTTCTAGGACAACCAGGGTTATTTGAGTGATGCCTTCTCAAGAAAGAAAGAAAGAAAGAAAGAAAGAAAGAAAGAAAGAAAGAAAGAAAGAAAGAAAGAAAGGAAGGAAGAAAGAATAAAGTCACCTCATGAGGTTGGCGGAAGGCTCAGTGGTTAGAGCACTTGCTGTTCTTGCAGAGGACCGAGGTTCAGTTCCCAGGACCCATAAGACTGCTCCCAGCTATTGAGGATCTGATGTCTTCTTCTGACACCTGTGGTTTCACACACTTACCTAGGCTTGGGAGCTTCCAGGTGCATATAAAATAAAAATTAAAATATAGTTCAATAAATAAAAACTAAGTCATCCAGTGTATGGTAAGTCTTTAACCGGGTTTTGTCCATGGCATGTGCTGAATGGTTATAATTAGTTATTGTAATTTGATTATTTGGGAACACTTGTCTTTAACGACAAGTGGCTTCTCTTTATTAGTGTGCACACACATTAGCATGTATAAACAGAGAAGGGTTTAACTTTCCTAGTCGCTCAAACCAATCTTTGTTTGTGAATAAAGTCAGTGCAGGTTGCTGTTTACTGGGTTACCTGTTCGGAGAGTTGGGAGGAAGCACACTAGTTGAAGTTTGAAAAGTCTTGTTTATTCCAGCTAATTATTAAGCTCCAAGACTCCCCACTGGAATTCTACTCGTAGTAGCGAAGTAACTGTGGCCATGCCTGGCATACTTCATCCATCAACGAAACAGCCAAACAAGCACTAGAGAGCCGCCAGCGTCACGGGATGACAGAGTAGAATGGGAAGGAACCACAGGCTCCACCTGGACCTTGCCCTCACTTGACTGGGGAAGCTGGGGTTTGAAGAGGTCAGGTGTGTGCACAGTGTGTGCAGGAACATTAGGTGGGGCATCCCAAAATGTGCATTTGCCTTCTTCCCTGGGCTTTGCCCATCTCGTTATCTGCAGGAAATCTCCCCACTCTATGAAACCCCCAATCTACCTGAGCTTTGTGCACTCTGTGTCTTGCACAGAATGGCCTTGTGAACACCTCGAACACCAGCTGTGTGCCTGATGCCCATAGAGGCTAGAAGATGGTGCTGGGCTCCCCGGCACTGGATAGTATGAGAGGCCATGGGTGCTGCTAATTGAACCTAGGTCCTCTGCAAGATCAGCAGTGCTTCCAACTGCTAAGCCATCTCTCTAGCCCTGGTGATTTCTTTTTAACTAAGTTCTTTGCCTGGCATTAGACTCTCAGTCCAACCGGTGATTAAACTTGCCCAGTAAGTGGTAGGAAGTACGAACAGAATATGCAACTTGAAAGATAGGTCCTCACACAGCTGCCTATGAAGACAACCCTCCATGTGGTCCAGGAGCAGGAGGCAGTCCCATGTGCACCCTTGAGGGGCTATACAAAGACATAAAGTTTGCCTAGTTCATCCATTTGGAAGTTGACAAAAGGTACAGCCAAGGAGCCTTTTAGAGCATCTCTATGGTTGGAACTTCCTGCAGTGCCGCTCTCTTCAGAGAGGAGAGCCTGCATCAGTCCATGTGTTTCTTCCATTCAAACACGAAATCTCTCTAAGATATACTGACATACTGATGGTAAGGTAGCTTTGTGTCCACCGTGTTTTGTTTTTTTTTTTCCTGGAGATGGCAGAACAGAGCAGGACTCACCCTGCTGTTGAGAGCGGCTCTGCCCGACGCTTGAGGGCCAAAATGTCTCGGCCCGAGCTATCAATGTTGGAACCCACACTGCCAAAAGCCTTGGGGGCTAAATTGTTAGAGCCTGCACTGCCCCAAGCTGCTCCGGTCTACGGGTTGGGGTTCAGCAAGAGAGAGAATGAGGACAGACTCGAAGAATGGAGACCAGACAGAGTGTGATTCAATCTCGTTTATTCTTAAGTCTCTCTTCCTAGTCCAAGTCCCAAGTCTTGAGTTCCTAGTCCCTAGTGCCTCCAAGTTCCAAGTTACTTCTTCCAAGTGCTAAGTGCCTAATGTCTAATTCCAAGTTCTTCCTCCAAGTACCTAATACTTAGTAATAATAATTTCTTCTGTCTGCCTCTCGCCTTTTATATGTCTCACTTCTAAGCCACGCCTCTAAATCACACCCTTAAGTCACACCCTTAAATCTCGATCTAAATCACATCTTTAAGTCTCACACACCCAAGGGAAAATCCTGGGTATCTAATCAAGATGTTATCAGAGTGTGCTCAGCTGTTGTAGGCTATTGTAAACAAGTCTGTTGTCAGGGTATATGGCTCAAGATGGCTGCAAGGATGATAGATGCCTTCTGTTGGCTCCCCACACCCTGCAGATCTAAAGAGGACGTGAATTCCTTCCTTAAAATTGCACGTGGAGTTGCCCTGCCTTTGGCTTCCCATACACAGACAGATATTTTTGTTTCTGAGCCGAGAAGGCTGTGTGCCTGTGTCTCTGACAAAGCAACTGAGTTTCACAAGAGTCTCTCTCTCTTTTCTTCAAAACCTAGGTTTTTTGTTTTTCCTGAGGCATTTAAAAATTTTGTACTGTAACTTTGCAACATCACTTTTTCCTGGTTCCCCAAGGCACCATCATGAGTTGGGGAGAGGAAAAATACCATCTACAAGCCCAAGTGAAGGCCAAGCAACCCGAACAGAGCCACACAGTGACTCCAATTACTGGCTGGGCAGTTTCTTAGTTTGCTGAGGTTAGCCATTTAAACAACCGGACACATTTGTTCTTTTTGGAAGTTTCTTAAGCTGTTTCTAATGGCAGAGCACTCACTTAGCATGCTTCAATCCTCCGGACTCAATCCTCGGGACTGAAGAACTAAATAAAACAGTCAGGCTAGGGGTCCAGGTCTGATGACACAGGGCTTGTCTAGCATGCTCAAAGCCCTGATGCCATTCTCAGTGTCACATAAAGGGGAGTGGCAGCTCAAGCCTGTCACCCCAGCACCAGAGAGATGGATGCAGGAGGATGCAGGAGGATCAGGAGCCAGAGATCATCTTGGACTATAAAGTAAATTCAGTGCCAACCTGGGATACATGAGACTCTGTCAAGCAATCAATCATTGATCAATCAGAGGTCAACATGGGATCAAAGAGGGATATCACCTAGTTTTCACTCACTATTCTGAATCAATAAAATGAAGATATACCTAAGAATTCAGATATGGTATAATCAATGTGTCACCTCAGAACTTAGGAGGTAGAGAAGATGGTACAAATGGCAGGAGGTGAGAAAGATGAGTGTCTTAGTTAGGGTTTTACTGCTGAGAGCAAACACCACGACCAAGGCAGCTCTTATAAAGGACAACATTTAATTGGGGCTGGCTTACAGGTTCAGAGGTTCAGTCCATTATCATCTAGGTGGGAACATGGCAACATCCAGGCAGACATGGTGCAGGAGGAGCTGAGAGTTCTACATCTTCATCTGAAGGCTGCTAGTGGCTGACTGACTTCCAGGTAGTTAGGTTGAGGGTCTTAAAGCCCACATCCACAGTGACACACCTACTCCTACAAGGCCACACCTCCAAAAAGTGCCACTCCCTGGGACAAGCATATTCAAACCACCACAAAGAGGTTATCAGATTCAAGAGCAACTTGGGATAGATCAGTAAGTTATAAGCCAGCCTGTGCTACATGATCAGCTCCTGTCTCAATAACCAACCAATCAGTACTAAACAAAGTATCTATGAATGTGTGTAGGACTTTTTTCTTTACAATAAATCTAGAGAAGGCAATTACCAAGCAAAGGAAGCCTACTTGGAAGCTGTCCCAAGCGTTTGAAGTTACTTTCATGAAGTCAGTCTGTGCCCTTATGACAATCATATTTTTCTTGCCCCAACAGTGTCCCTAGGAGAACAGTGTCTGAGACTAAGTGGTAACACCAACCCTGGCCCACTTGATATTTTTCACAGTTCATATCAAACATAACTTTCCAAATCTCATTTGCAGTTTTGATCTGGACGTCCGTTGCAGACAAGTGTGTAAGGACCCCAGAGGCAATGGGCCATCTTCCACTTACCAGCAGTAAAGGCTACCACATGTGGCCAGTTGGTACTGTCCATCCATCAATTCACACACTGTTGACATTCTGCTGCGTGGAAACTCACAGGTTTTGAGTCCATAAAAGTGTCTTAGAAGACAGCTGGAGTCTTCAGTTCTTGTATGGGCATCTGGGCATTAATCTACCCGTGATGAAGAGTCTTGGATCCTTTCTCTTCTCTTTCTCTTTCTCTTTCTCTTTCTCTTTCTCTTTCTCTTTCTCTTTCTCTTTCTCTTTCTCTTTCTCTTTCTCTTTCTCTTTCTCCTCTCCTCTCCTCTCCTCTCCTCTTCTCTCTCTCTCTCTCTCTCTCTCTCTCTCTCTTCCCCCCCTCTCTCTGTGTGTGTGTGTGTACATGCCTTGCAGCTCAGGACAACTTTAAGGGTTAGTTCTCTCCTTTCTTCTATCATGTATGTTCTTGGGTTTGAACTCAGATCACCAGGACTGACCTCAAATGCTTTCCCCGTGGTCAGTGTCCTGTAAGCTCTGCGTTATTAACACACGTGGTCCTGTGTGGGTTTCTCCAGCCACATGTTACAGAGGATTCAGCTCCGAGACATGGAACATTTAATGACCTGACAATTAAATGGTGAGACAGGTAATACAGTAATGAAATAAAAATATGTCTCCCAGCTGGGCGGTGGTGGCGCACGCCTTTAATCCCAGCACTTGGGAGGCAGAGGCAGGCGGATTTCTGAGTTCGAGGCCAGCCTGGTCTACAGAGTGAGTTCCAGGACAGCCAGGGCTACACAGAGAAACCCTGTCTCGAAAAACCAAAAAACAAACAAACAAACAAAAAAATATGTCTCCCAAGACATATCTGACAGGAAGAAAATCCCCAGAATTCTTAGCAACATGGCGATTTACAATTACTCCCTGTGAAAGCTAATGAGCTATAAGAGCCCCTCCCATTGAGCACAAAAAGCAAACCTGAGGAGAGCTGGCGGTGTGGCTCAGTGGTTGAGCGCTGGCCTACTGTATGTCAGGCACAATCCCTGCCACACACTAACATAAAGGGTAGAAAAAAAGAGGTGGAAGTTGTTGTTGAGACACAGTCTCACTGTGTAGACCTGACACTACATAGACCAGGCTGGCCTCAAACTCATGGAGATCTGCCTGCCTCTGCCTCCCGAGTGCTGGGATTAAAGGCATCACTATGGAGACATTTTACTTTTTTCTTCATTTTAGTTTTTAATAAGTTGTTGGGTTCCTCTCTACATGGACTCTTCCTGCCTTAGCTTCCCAAATAACGGAATGGCAGCTGCGTGTGCTACCATGTTGTATTTAACAAAAATCTCAATTGCTCAATTTTACCAATGAAGACTCGGGAGCCAGATGCTGGGGTGAAAGCCTGCTAGCTCAGAGAAATCGAGAAGAGCACCCAGCTGACGTTCCACCTCAGCTTATCCCAGCAGAAATGCCCTGTCTCATCCTGTCTCAAAATACCGTTTTCAAGTGGAATGCTCCTCCCTTCTACATCCTGTACTTTCTCTCTCTCTCTCTCTCTCTCTCTCTCTCTCTCTCTCTCTCTCTCTCTCTCTCTCTGTAGTCCTCTGTTCAGTTCCTGTCAACTGGTTACTTGCTCTGCCTCTTGACCTTTGGTTGACTTTATTTAATCCTAATATTCAAGCAGAAAGCTCTCAGATTAAAGGTGTGTGCTAAGGCTGAGCCACACGACGACTAGACACAGGTTTTTTTCCCCCCAGTAAATAACACAATCTCTTGGTTCACTAGTGCGATCAGATATCCTTCAGCACCTTCATGCCAGTCTAACCTCGTCTTTTGATGTGTTCCCCCTCATCCTAAAATGAAGACATCTGCATTCCATGTATTTGGATCTTAAATCACCAAAGGGAAAGTATCCAAGAAATCAAAAGTGACTTTCCCACATGTTCTTGTTAAGCAATGTCTGTGATTTGTAGAGGCCCTAACTTCCATTTTGTTATCCTTATCCCACTTCAACTGATGAGGGGGAAAAAGCTACACCAAGAAATAGAGAATGTAAAAATTCTAAACCTTTTGTTCTATTAAATTAGCTAGACTTTTTTTTTATTATGTTTGTTTTTGTTTGCTTTTGTTTGTTTGTTTGTTTTTGTTTTTCGAGACAGGGTTTCTCTGTATAGCCTTGGCTGTCCTGGAACTCCTTCTGTAGACCAGGCTGGCCTCAAACTTAGGGAGATCTGACTGCCTCTGCCTCCCATGTGCTGGGATTAAAGGCATCCACCACTGTTGGGGTCAGGAAATCACCACACAAACTGCTCAAACATTAATCTCAGTCAAATAGAGATGTTTTACTGAATGCTATATCTCAAGACTGATGGATCAGGGCCATGATACAGGCTTGGAAGATGAACTATGACCCTGAGTTAAGGTTTCACAGGGCTTTTTAAGCCTCAGAGCTACAAAGATTTGTGCCAAGTTATCACACCAATCAGGACTTAGGGATGGAGGTTTCCTTAGGAACATATCTTTGTTGTACACTTTTATCCTGCTCCCATTGGTTGGGGTATTCAGCTGTGGCACAGGGGACTTGCCTTGTGTGGTGGTTTGAACATGTTTGGCCCAGGGAGTAACACTATTAGGAGATGTGGCCTTGTTGGAAAAGTGTGTCACTATGGGGGTGGGCTTTGAGAGACCTTCCTCTTAGCTGCCTGGGAGACAGTCTCTCCTGTTTGTCCTGAGAACAAAATGTAGAACTCTCAGCTCCTCCAGCACCATGCCTTCCTGGACACTGCCATGCTTCCTGCCTTGATAATAGACTAAACCTCTGAACCTGTGAGCCAGCCCCAATTCAATGTTGTCCTTTATAAGAGTTGTCTTGGTCATGGTATCTCTTCAGAGTGATGGAAACCCTAACTAAGACACCTTATCTAACATTCATGTCAAGGTCAACCAGGATAGGACTTGTCTAACACTCATGCCTTCCTTAACTTGCCAACTAGGACGTCAGTAACCAATGTACCAAATAGGATGTCAATTCCTGGGGAGATCTTGGGAGTTTCAACCCCTACTCAAAATTGAAGTCTTATTTGAAATAGTTTCTTATATCTCTTATGTTGGGGCATAGAGGCAGCTTATAAAAGCTTATACATAGGTGCAGGAAGTATTGCTGGGTGGTTGGTTCAGGTCCAAGCTTATTGTAGGTACTAACTATACAAAGCAGTTCTACTGACTTCTATCGTGATTGGTTTCCAAGGCACAGAACATAACCGAATATATAATCAACCTGGGCATGAGAAAGTTCCCTAGTAACAGCAGAAACATATGAGAAGGTTTCCTTATACTAGCAGCCTAGTCAGGTAGCAGGACTTAACATTCCATCTAGACCTTAATATTTTGCCTAGAACTTAACAGCCACCACTGCCAGGCTAGATTTTTTTAAAAAAAGATTTATTTTTTGATTTTGTATGTCTGAGTGTTTTGCCTGCATGTGCACCATGTGTCTGCAGAGGCTAGAAGAGGACCTCAGCTCTGTAAGTCCTGTGGGCATTGAATGCGCACGGTACACATACACACCATGAAGGCCAAACACCATATACCTATACACATAAAACAACAACAATAATAATAATAATTGGGGTTGGGTGTGGTGATGCACTCTATAATCCCAGCAACTCAGCAAACAGAGGCACGTGGATCTTTGTGAGTTCAAGGCCAGCCTGGTCTACAAAGTGAGTTCCAGGGCTGCCACAGCTACATAGTGAGATCCGGTTTCAAAACAAACAGACAAACAAATTGGGGGCAGGGGAGTGCTGGAGAGATGGCTCAGTGTTTAAGGACACTTGTGCTGTCACGTCTACTATGTATGCATAGAGTTTTGCCTACAGACTTGAACAAACCCACCAGACAATGGGTTGGGCCCAGCAATGGGGAGGCAGACACAGGTGAGTCTAAGCAAAACAAACAAACACACCAGAAAAACAGCAAACCCAGTCAAACCCACCCCTGGAGCTCCTGCGGGCAATCTCTGATAGAAAGCGCAGGATCCCAGAGCTATACGGCTAATTGGGACATAGCTTAGTGGCGATCCAGTTTCCTCCTGGAGAGCTCTCCATCTCAATCTGGTCCTTGAGCTAATTTTAAAGAAGATGATGATAATAATAATAACAATAATAATGGCACTTGAGGATTTTTCTATGCTGGACTTGCCTGTACTGAAGAGTCAACACTGTTTTAGAATAGAAATGACCGCTTTCATTGCAGAACTTTCATATGCACACGTGTGCACACTAAAGTCTACACACTACGTGTGAGACTTACTAGCCCACAACGCGATAAACATCCTAAGGCAAGAAGTTTGCCAGTCTCCGGGCTTTCCCATTGGTGTGGCTTTATCACATTGCTTTGTGCAGAACGGCTATAGGCTAGCTAGACTTTGTTGTTGCTATTTCCAGTCTCAACACCCTACTCTGAGAGAATTGGCACCGCGTTCGGGGATGTTGACTTAACTGATTTCCAGCAGGGTTAAAGATAACCTCTCCCTCTAAGCCTTTTTTTTTTTTTTTTTGCAACGTCATCGAGCGAGGCAAGGTTAACCCACCACAAGGGAAACCGATCAAAGTCAGCGAAGAGTCGCGGTTTCACCCGTGTTGCGCGCAGCTCATACTTAGTGTAAGAGCAGAGAAGCTTGCGGCACGCCGGGGTCCGGAGCTCAGCCCATGGGAGCCTGCGGGACCGGGGGCCCACAGAAGCCTGCAGGAGCCGGGTTGTGGCTCAGAACCCTGCGATGTCTGGACTCTGCCTCCAGAACTGGAGTTCTCCAGAGTAAAACCAACGAAGAGCACCACAGGAGGCTGCGGGATCGGGGGAAGCCCTGCTCGCGGGAGCCCACGGAGACTTCCGGGAGCGTGTAATCGATGGACAGACCGACAGACAGCAAAGGCCAGACTCTGGCAGGTCTAGGACTCCCTGGCCGCCCCGCCTCCCCGCCCCCCCACCCCCCCCATTCCCCCACTACCTGAGGCTCTGAGGCTTCCCGCTTCCTAGTACAGACTCCTTAGGTATTCGCTTCCTCTCTCTCCCCTCCAGCTACTACCCTCCCTTCTGCCCCTTCTCCCTCCCCCTCGTATCTCCCCTCCCCTTCCCTTGCTTATCGACCCTTCCTCTATTCCTATTTCATCTCCCCTTTTTCCTTCCCTACCCCCTTCCATCTTTCCCTCTCCTCTCCTTTCCCCTCCCTCTCCTTTCCCCCTCCCCCTCTTTCCTCCCCTGCCCTCTTTGTTCCCTCCCACCTCCCTTTATCACCCCATCCTTACCTTTTCTCCGCTCTCTCCCTCCTTTCCTTTCCCCTTCCCCTCTCCCTCCCTCTCTTCCTCTCTCCTGCTGGACCGATTGGCTGCGCCTGGGTTTCGCTCACACACACACACACACACACACACACACACACACACACACACACACACACACTTGGGCACACACACACACACACACACACACACTTGGGCACACACACACACACACACACACTTGGGCCGAAAGTGGTTTTTAAAGAGTTTGGGTCAGGAATTCTTAGGAGCGAGTTTGGGCTCGCCGCTCCCCTTCGCGTCCGCGGCCTGCAGACCTGTGTGTCTAGGTCCCCGCCCGCCTGCTGCCTCGTTCCTATGTCTGCATTGTGATGTGGCGCTGGGCAGCTACACGTTTTTATTTTGGAGAAAGGGCTCGAGGGAAGCGGGAAAGCTGCCTTTACAGCCAAATCTGGTATTTGCATAGCTGTGCAGGAGAAGGTGGGTGTAACGATCAGGTGGCCTCAATAAAAGTCAAGATGAGACCGCCCAGGGAAGAAAGTGGGTGCTATTTCTGTTCTTAAAATTGATAGCGGCTTTTTTGGTCTTCGGAGATCCACCTTCCCAACTCCGGGCTTGGAGCCTGGGTGTGATAAGGGCGTGTGCGGAGCTCCTGGTTTCACTTGGGCCAGCTGGGTCTCACAGCGGGCACGGAGTAAAAACTAGCCGATATTCCAGGCACCGAACTAACCGCCTCTCAGACTTTACTGGCATCGATCCTTGTATGTGTCTCCTTTAGTCTCAGTTTAGCTAGATTGACCTGTGGGTAAACTAAGGGGACTTGGCCATAGCCACACAACTCTTCCTGGTTCTCTGGGTCTCAAATCTACCTCCAACATGGCTCCTAATGACTTTAGTGTTTGGGAGGCTTTGGGCAACCTGGTCAGGTCCCAGACAGACTGAGCAACACCTAGTTGAGGGTACAGGCCAAGTAGAAGTTTTACAATGGACGTACACAGCTCAGCTGCCTCTTCAACCCCAGGGTGTTGCCGCAGCCAAGTCTGTGATTGGCTGCAGAGCTCAAGGCACCCTGTGGTAGCTGAGGGAATTTCCCGACTGCTAGACCAGTATCCCTGTGCAAACTGACTGCACTGTCCAACAAGGTTTTAAAAGTTGCCCAAATGTTCATATTCAGCAAAAACAGTACTGGATAATGAAGGGTTGATCCAGCTAAAGTCTTAAAGGTTTACCAGCCATATACCCAGTCATCTCAGATATACTCTAGACAGAAGATGTCTTGGGACAAACTGAGATTTCTGGCCCTAAGGCTAATTTTTCAAGGTATTTGCTTTGGAGATAAAAGAGATAGATGCTTGGGAGGAGACGAGATGATGGACCATTTATGGTCCAACATGAATGTTTGCCATTTTCTGTTTTACCCCAACCTATAGAAGACATCTGTATGTGAGTGGTACGTGCCCTTAATCCCAGCACTCCAGAGGCAGAGTCAGGCGGATCTCTGAGTTTGAGGTCAGTCTGGTCAACAGAGGCAGCCAGGGCCACACACACACACACACACACACACACACACACACACACACACACAGAGAGAGAGAGAGAGAGAGAGAGAGAGAGAGAGAGAGAGAGAGAGAGAATATACCTGGTCATGTTTTACATCTCTAATGGTTGAAAAGCCTCCAAGGAGGAAGGAGGTTTTTCTGCTTCTCTGGTCCTGCCTACTCCTTCACACCTGTATGCTGGTCTCTGGAACACACCCTCAGACTCCCTCCTCAGCCACCCCCACATGAGCTGACTTGACTTTCAGTTGGCTAAGAAAGAGAGTGTGAAGGATGAGCTCCAGTGTCCACACATGTTCCAACAGGGTGCAGAGGGAAGTGTTCAGGAGTAGCACCTCAGTATAGAATGGTGGCTTATTTATTTATTTTTTTGGAGACAGTCTCTCTATGCTCTTGCTCAGCCTGGTTTTCTATGTAAACCTCAAACTTGCTGTGATTCTCCTGCCTCTGACTCTTGAGTGTTAGGATTACAAGTGGGAGCTGCCATGCCATGCCTTCCGAGGAATGCTGGGAAATTCTCTTGTCCATTAGTCCCTTAATAACTTAGTTCTTTAAGTTAAGAACTGAAGCCAGGAACGAGGGCCCTTACTGTGCCTTGATACCCAAGCCTTGGTAGTGGGAGGTAGGAGGCCTATCTCTATCTGTAGCTTCTTATGCAGGTGATCAAGTCAAGAAGGAAGTGGGCTCCATCCGTCAGTGCTTCAACTATGGAAGGGGCTTCTGTATTGTTTTATAACAAGAGTGGTCATTTCCTCCAGGGCAGTCAGCTCTTCCTTGATTTCACTAGATTTTAAAAATATTTTTTTATTTTTATGTGTATGGGGTTTTGCCTGCACGCATGTCTCTGTACCACAGGCCTACTTGATGCCTATGGAGGCAAGAAGGCTTCTAATCCCTTGAAACTGGAGTTACAGATGGTTGTGAGCCCCATGTGGGTGCTGGACACTGGTCTTAATTGCTGAGCCGTCTCTCTAGTGCCCCCTCCTGCCCCCATTGCTTTATAACTGGATCATTCACCCCTAAATTTAGGACAGTCTCTGTCTTAGGGTTTTATTGCTGTGAAGAGACATCACGACCACAGCAAGTCTTATGAAGGCAAACATTTAATTGGGGCTGACTTACAGTTTCAGAGGTTCAGTCCATTATCACCATGGCAGGAAGCATGGCAGCGTCCAGGCAGACATGGTCCTGGAGAAGCAGCCTCTTGATCTGCAGGCAGCCAGGAGGATGCTCTCTCTTTTGCACTAGGCAGAGCTTGAGCATAGGACCTCAAAGCTCGCCTACACAGTGACGCGCTTCCTGCCACAAGGCTACCCCTCTTTAATGGCTCCGCTTCCCATAGGTGAAGCATATTCAAACTACCACATTCTCTATTCATGAAGACCTGGTCCTCATGACCCAATCACTTCTCATTAGGCCCGACTCAGCATTGCTGCATGGGCAGTCAGTGTCTAGCATTCGAATCTGAGAAGCAGCGCCACAGCAGGGATAGAGCCCTGGAGGGTGGTCAGAGACTTCCCTTTTTGCCTTTTGAGTAGTGTGCTGGAGAGATGAACAGGTAAGGCCGTATGTGGAGTCCTTCCCTCTGCAAGTGCTGAGGCTCAAAGCCTCGTTCCCACCTAGCGCCTGCTGTTCCTCTCTGTGTTGGTAACTGGCCTATGTAACCACCCCCCACCCCATTCCTTAGGTCCCTCTTTCACTGTAAGGCCCCGCGCTCCCTACCTTGCCTGGTGGATGGGTATCTCTCTGGTGCTGTTCTTAGTGTCATTCCCACAATGCCCAGAGGCTCTGCAAAAGCCATGGGCCATGGAGAGACAATGAATGCCTTTGGCCCTGTGTGGGTGTGGGACAGGGGAGCTACAGGCTGGCGGTGGCAGAGCACTAGGGGGGTTTCTTTAGGTTTTCAGTACCTCTTCCATCATCTCAGGGAGTGGGAACTACTTCTGTCAGCACAGGCTGCCACCGGCTCCAGTGGAAGAAGATGAACGATGAATAATAAAGTCAAGACTAAGTTCTGCATAAATCTTGACAGCTCACAAAGCTGAAGATGGAAGGGATATGAAAGATAATGACATTTTATCTCTTCATTTCACAGCTGTGAAAACTGAGGCCCAGGAAGGGGGCCCTTGTGAAGCCTGGCATCCCTCAGATGCCTGGGTGGAGAGGTCCACTCTTCTCCACGGCCCTACACCATTACACATATCATCTTCCCACCTCTGAAAATCAGTTATGGAGAAATATCAGTCCTCCAAGCGTCTTCATCTCCCACGATGCTTATTGTTTCCAGCTGTTCAAATTGGTCCTCTTAATGGTTAGTGGCTCTACCAGCCACTGAGGGTCATCACTCCTGGTAGTGCTTGCTGATCTAGAGAAGAGGCAGGTGATCCTTAGAAGAAAAATTATCAGTCTCCCCCTTGGCAACCTGGGAGCTTCTGTGACTCCAGTCCCTGGGGGTGTGCCCTCACTAAATACTACCCTGCAGAAGCAATTGCTAATGGCATTAAACCATGTACTTGCTCTCTGGGGCTGGGAAGCTCTGGCAAATGTTGTTTCCTGATTCAGCTGGCCTAATGTTGCCTTTGCCTGTGGAAGTGTTCTGAGGGAGGATGCTGTTGTATTAGATGGCTTGGGGGCTCGCATCTAGACAGACCACAGCAGGCCAAACTGTCCCACGTGAGGTTTTATTGGAGGACAAATGGGCGAAGGTGGTGGTGAAGGGACAGAGAGGTCAGAGGGGTCTGCCTATTTATTTGGATAGTGAAGTAGCCTTTTGCAGGTAAAGGTGGGAGGTGAGCCGAGTGGATTCTGGGAATGTGTGGCGGTTTCCTTGGCAACGGATCTGCAGAAGTGGGGGTCACTGTCGCCTAGGTGTGATGTCACTGGGTTCATAGCCGATCCTGATACCAACAGATATTGTATATTTGGATCCTGTAAAGCCCCCCCCCCCCCAAATGCTGTAAGCGAGTGGCTATGAAAAACTCTTGGAACAGTTCTGGTGACACAGGCCTGTAACCCCCAGCTACTTGGGAGGCTGAGGCAAAGGACTACAAGTTCAAGGCCAGTGTGGCCCACAGAGGGAGTTCAAGGTCAGCCTGGGAAATTTAGTGAGACCCTGTCCCAAAATACAAAGTAGAGAAGGCCAGATCTATAGTTCAGTGATCAGGTCCTTGCATGATGTACGTGTGGTCCCAAGCAAACTCTTCAGTATAGAGAAATACAACAAAACCCCTCACAGATGCATTAGAATGCAGAGCAGGCTGGCCTTGAACTCAGAGATCCACATGCCTCTGCCTCCTAGGTGCTGGGATTAAAGGCGTGCTCTGCCATGGGAGTCTGTGTCTTTATATTAGTTACTTTTCTATTGTTAAGATAAAGCACCATGAGCAGATGGAAGAGAGTGGCTTACACTGCCAGAGCAACAGACCATGTGGCGGGTAGGCGGGGCAGCAAGAGCAGGGAGCTGAGAGCAAACCAGAAGTGGGGTGAAACAATGGACTCCCAAAGCTCCTCCTCCAGTGAGGTACTTCTGTCAAGCCCCCACCTCACCCCCACCCAACTACATCCCAACTCAGAACCAAGTGCTCAAATTCCTGAGCCTATGTGGGACATTTCCCATTCAATCTATCAAAATTTTGAGGTGGCCCAAGTGTGGTGGCCACACCTAATCCCAGCACTTGGTTGACTCATGCTGGAGGCTCCTGAGTTCAAGACCAGCCAGGGCTGCATAGTGGGATCTCTTCTTAAGACAGAAAACAACAGCAAAACGAAGACCAGCAGACTAACCCCCAGAACTTTCATTTGGAAGTGGCTACCTTGGGCTGGTATAAGCATGTAGGGAAACATAAAATACATCCTGCCTCTTGAAGCCCTAGAACAGACGGCTTTGACATAGCTAGGAAGCTTCAAGACAGCCAGGACCCCTGCCTGAGGTCTACAGAGTGAGTTCTAGGTCACCCAGGATTACATAAACCCTGTCTCAAACAAACAAACAAAATTAAATAAATCCGTTCATTATGTTGATATAGGTTTGATCTGTTATTCTAAATAAGTTGGTACCGATTTGGTTTTGTTTTACTTTCTGTGGCAAGCATTAGCAGTTATCAACGCAATCGCTCGGGGGCTCACAAAGGTATTGAGGTATTGAGATCAAAATGTTTGAAAACTGCCAATCAACACTATGTTCTGATTTAAAAATATCTTGGTTGCTGCTATAATTTGGATCTTGAATGTCTCGAACGCCTTGGTTAAATGCCAGCCTGGGGCATTAGAGGGTGATGAGAGTGCTCTTTTTTTTTTTTTTTTTTTTTTTTTTTTTTTTTGGTTTTAACTCACTCTGTAGACCTTGAACTCAGAAATCCGCCTGCCTCTGCCTCCCAAGTGCTGGGATTAAAGGCGTGCGCCACCATTGCTCGGCATGCGAGAAGGAGGGGGGGCACTACTGGGCAGAAGTAAGGGTTGTGGGTGTGGCCTGGAAGGGGATACTGGGATTCCAGCTAATTTCTGTTTCCAGGCTGCTGTGATGTGGGCAGCCCTGTCTACACACTCTCTGTCATAATGTTCTGCCTTACCACAGGCCCAGTGTCGCAGGCCAACCAGCAATGACTCAGGTACGCAGTGAGCTGAAGAAGTCTTCTCTCAGTAACTCTGTTTATCTCAAGTGTCTGTTATAGTAATGGAAGCTGATTTTATAGATGGTGATTCAATGCCTGCCCACAAACCCCTTTCCAGAAGCACAGGAGGGGCCGCATTTGCTCTTCCGTGCTTGGCTTATGAATCATAGATGAAGCTGCCTTTGTGCACACATACTTTTTTTTTTTCATTTCTCAGGCAGGAGCTGCTGCCCCACCAAGCATATATATACTGTGGTGGACTCTGGGGCAGAGTGGAGGGGGAGACAGACATGGCTCCTGTCCTCACACAGCTTGTAGTCTTGTTTGCCAACAAGCAACACTAATGACTAAGAAGAGCCCCAAATCAATTCACGTTACAAAAGGATTTCAGGACTGTAGAGATGCCTCAGGGGTTACTTACTGATCTTGCAGAGGACCTGGGTTCGATTCCCAATGAAGTAGGTGGCCCCTTCCTGTTTGTACTACTTTGAGGGGATCCAGTGCCCTCTCTGGCTTCTGCGGGTGTCTGCACACATGGCATGCCCAAACTCATGCACATACACACATTTTTAAAATACCAAAAAAAAAAAAAAAAAAGAAAAAAAAAAGAAAAGCCTATTTCTTAATCTGAAGGTAGAAAGTTAAGAACTTTCTAGGCAGAGGGACATTGTATTCTAGGCTTTGGATTTAATGGCATTTAGCTCACAACAGCATTTTCTTCTTAAATTTTAATCATGACGTGTGTGTGTGTGTGTGTGTGTGTGTGTGTGTGTGTGTGTGTACACAGTTGGTAGTCAAAGGGACATCAGATCACCTGGAGCTGGAGTTACTAGCAGCTGTCACCTGCCCACTGTGGGTACTGGGAATCGAATTCGAGTCCTCTACAAGAGGAGTCTGTGCTCTTAACCACCCAGCCAAGTCTCCAGCCTTGGAAAGCATTACATTTGCATTACAAAAAGAGTCTACATTTTGAAAGTACTTGGCTGACCCGAGTGGGGAGGGCTGGGGTAAGTGAAGATGGGGGGGGGGGTAAGAGGAGTGGAGGGAGCGAGGGGGTGTGTAGGGGGCTGACCCATCTCTGTGGTAATTGAACGACTGAGCAGTTGAATGTACTCTGACACTGACTCAAGATGATCCTAACAAATCCCCAGAAGTGTGTAATTCACCTAGGAAACTGTCACACAGTCAAAAGGAGGTGATGTCGACCTCTGGGATGGGATGGAAAATCCAGGATTGGAAAAAAAAAGCAGCCCCCCCCCCCACCTCCAAAATGAGACCTAAGCAGAATTGAACTTAATAAACAAATATAATGGGATGACAGGTCGAGGCGGTCCATAAGTTTCAATGATGCACTAGTCAGAGTTCTGTGCAGAGCACTTGCTGATTAACACAGAGACATAGGCATAAGTTTCAATGATGCACTAGTCAGAGTTCTGTGTGGAGCACTTGCTGATTAACACAGAGACATAGGAGAGAGGCTGGGAAATCAGACTGATTTGCAACTGGCCAAGTAATGGCTTCTCTGAAGTGCTGGCTCATCGAAGATTCAATGGAGAGCTCTGCTGTTGGTTCGAGGCTCCATCTCCAACTTCACTCAGGACAACATTGTTACTGATAACACATTGTATCTGTTGCTGTGATAAAAACATCACTACCAAAGCAATTTATGGAAAAAAGAGGAGAGTCCATAATGGTGAGGGAAACCTGGTAGGGGATTGATACACACACACACACACACACACACACACACACACTTGTCAGCAAGGTACTTGCAAAATGTAGAATCAGCAGGAGGCTGAGGGATCATATGTTCCATAGCAAATGTGGAACAGAACAAACAGGAAGTGAAGCAAGTCTGTACACACTGAAAGTCCACCCCCCAGTGACAAATGTCTTCCAGCAAAAGCGCCACAGCCCCAAACAGTGCCATCTATTAGGGCCCAAGTGTTTGAATGCACGAGCCTGTGGGGGACGTTTCTTATTCAAACTACCACACATGCTAAAGAATCAGTGGCTGATATAAAAAGACTGTCATGTCATCTATTTAAAAGATGCTAGACCTGAGATCCTGGAGGGTCTTACTGTGTATGTTCCACAGGCTGATTTGGAACTGGTTACCTTCCTGCCCAGATTTCAGGAATATGCCGCCATACCCAGCTCTATAAATTCCTTTAAAAAGCAGGAACAATTTAACAAGCTTAATGATAGAGTTTAATAGATTAATATTCTAATCCTTGCAACCATCTAAACGTATTTGTTTAGGGAGAACTGGGATGGGGCAAGTACAGCAAAGACCTTGCTACCACAAGGCAGCTGCCTGGTTTCTAGATCCAACCGAGGTGGGGTGGGGGAGGGAAGATGGCTTTTCAATTTGCCTGTCCCAGCCTCTGGGAGAGGTGGGACAGATGTGTAGTAGGATAGAGTTTTTTTTCAATGAGACAGAACTCTTTCTTTCTTTCTTTCTTTTTTTTTGAAAAGGGTACTAACAAAAAGGACACAGTTCAGAGAACAGAAAATACAGAGCTTTGTATACTTTAAAAACATTTATTTATTTATTTATTTATTTATTTAGTGTGTGTCTGTGTGTAGCTCAGGGAACAGCTCCTAGGATTAAGTTCTCTCCTTTCACCCTGTGGGTTCATGTCATCAGGCTTGGCAGGAAGTCCCTTTACCTATGGAGCCAGAGCTGTCTTGCTGGCCTGTATTGTTTTGTTTATCAGATAAAACAGGTAGAGATAAAAGTGCTTATGAAGAACTCTCTTTCCCCATCTAGACAAAAGGGGCCAAACACCAGCATGGTGGGAAGCCAGGCAGCTTTTAGCTCTCAGCCCTACCCTCTCCACACAGGCCAAGAGCCGAGATAGCGAAAGTTTGTTATAGGAATTTGTGACAATCTCTCTGGCTTCACAATGAGATGTTTGCAGGCTACAAACCCCAGATGTTGGAACCACATGTTCTGTTAGCCTAGTAAGAAAAAAAATAAAGAAAGTTTTTCTTGGAATTCTGAATTTTTAAAACATTTAAAGAATACAAAGAAAAAAAAAAAAAAAAACCCCAAACCAAACATTCAACACACACACACACACACACACACCCCAATCTAAAACCAGGCAACAGATAAATAAAACCTGGGCTACGAGGGAGACAGCACTGGTGTGGACCCTAGTTCCTAACTTCAGCCAGAATCTAGGATACAGTTTCACAGAAGGGAATTTAAATATATAGTAGACAATGGTTCCTAGAACAGTCCAGGAATGGATTTGTATGGAAATAGGCTCAGTGCTCAGGGGTCGGAATGCCTCTATCACTTCTGTCCCTGGGTATCACTTAAACACTTAGGCCTGAGTTCCAGTCTCCCCCTAGACGCCGGCTACTCTCCTATGCACTACTATGAGTGGGGTTAATCCTGTTAGACCAACATTAGGATAGCACGCACTCGCTTGCTTACACGCTCTTCTGCTTTGGGAGCCAAGGTCTTAAAGATTCACTGTGTCTACTGTATCCCCAGCACGCAGCGGCGAACTCAAACCTCAGCGAAGATTTTAAAACCCACCGTTAAGGAAATAAGAGGGTTTAAAGAAATGCGAAGCCCTTCTTACCTTTTACCTAGAGCCAAGATTCTTGCTTGGCTTGAGAGCTGGGGGGTTTTCTTCCCCAACCTTGAGTTTTCAAGCACTGGGCACCAGAAATCATGTTGCTGCCTAAAAAAAAAACCTCACTGCTATTGAGGTCAGGGTGACCCGGACAGGACCTGGAGTCCCTGCTCACCCACTCAATCACTCCTGCAGGGCCTGACACCCAGTAAACGACCTGTGAGTATTTGATTAAAAAAAAAAAAAGCATCCGCCGCCCCCGAAACAAGAGCCAGGATGTTCCTAGGCCAGGAAATCCGTTCCTCTGCCTGTGTCTCAACCTCCTCCAAGCGCCTCCATTTGCTGAACTCACAGTGGATTCGGAGGCCAGGAAAGCGACACCTGCCGGTGGATGGCCGAAGTGCGGCTCACCCGAGCTGGCTTCCTGCAAGCCAGGCAAAAACAGGCCCTGGGCCAGGGCGCGCCTGCACGTGGTTTGCCTGTGCAAGCCAGTTCTTGATTCGGCTGCTATGGACACAGCACCATCTCCTTTGAAAGATCTCCCAAAACTTCTCCACCAGGCATGTCTAGGGGAGCCCATAGATCTTCTGGCTTTAGTCCTGGGTGTCATTTTCAGTCAGCCTGCACCCCTCCCCCCCCATGCCCCATGCCTACTATTAAAAGGGGGTCTGGAGTGCCCAGTCTCTTTTACCTGCTCAGTGAATTCTATTGATGTTAACTCTACCAAGTGAGTGGAGTCCCCTTTCCTGGCTCATTAGATGCCTCCCTGTGCTTCCTGTTCTGACTTTTAGTAACAGAAGGAGGTGGGGGCAGGAAGACGGCCATGAAATTCAAGGCCAGTCTGGGTTAGCTGTCTTGCCTCAAAAACAAAGAGCAAAACCCCAAAAGAAAACAAGCTTGTTCCTCCGCCATCACTGGTAGTTCTTTTAGAGGTTCCCAGTTTGCCCGATTGTCCTCTGGTAAGCTTTGTCAACCCCTTGCTTCAGGTTGGAGCTAGTGTGTTGTGTGGTAACAGTGCTGTTCACTGAGGCTACTACAATTCAGCAAAAACACATCACGTATAATTTACCCCTTGTCTAGGCTATGCGGGTGTAGCCTCAGCTTTATAATCACCCGCTTTCATTGTCACCGAGGGCTGGAGGGGAAGCTCCAGAAAGGCTGGAAGATACACGCCTTCTATCTATAGCTGCTGGTTTGGGGCTTGTCCCTTTAAGGAAGGGAGAGACTTGGGTTCTTGCAAGGCTGGCAAATGGGCAGGCTTTTTTAGTGGGAAGGTTAAGGTGCCACCTGCTGTCTAGGTGGACGAGTGGAGTAGCCTGGTTCTGCTTCTCTGCAGGTCAGAGAGTAAGTAGAGAGCTAGAAGTTAGTATGTGGGCGGTTGGACTTCTCCCAGCTGCCGCGAACGTGTTAGAAGTGGGGATTTCAAGGTGCTGATGGGAAGACCTCTGACTCATCTCTGAGCATGCGTCTGCTCAGTAGGTCCCTCCAGTCTAAAGGCTAGGTGTGGAACCCAGAAAGTTCCTGTAAGTGCTTCTGATGTTCTGTCAAGCTTTACAAGGGGCTGGATGAGCAACCAGCGGGGCTGGGAGTATTCTTACAATCCCAGCATTCAGGAAGCCAAGGCAGGTGGATCGGACGTTCAAGGCCAGCCTGGGCTCCATTGTGAGACGCTACCTCCAACATCCGAAACCCCCTAAAAGATAAGTTTGTTAGCCTCTGAATTAGAGAAGGGAGCAGGGTGGGTGATGAGCAGACTCCAGGGAAAAGCTGGGCTGAAGGAGAAAGAGAGTGTACCATCACCACGAATGGGTGTAGAGAAGGGAAACCAGTTTGTGTGAGAGCGTGGTAAGTATATGCTATCTGAACCACACTGAGCGACAAAGTACAAAAATCGCAATTAACTTAACGAGCTTAATTACCTTTATTTTAGGTTCTGTGAGTGAGTTTAATGTGACTACAGGTAAGACATCCACAGAGGGAGGGATTGCTTAAAGCCACTAGCAGTCAAAGCAAGAAGCACGGGTGTGGAGAGGAACCCCCCCTCCACTCCGCACCCCCCACCCCCATCACACACACACTCCATGGAGGGAAGAGGAGAAATGAGAGCAGTCTCTGGGTTCCAGTTCACTGAGGATGTAAGTGTGCTGAGAGGAGAGGAGACAGCCGGGGAAGTCAAGAAGTTGATTTTGTGACAGGCGACCTGGGCAGAGAGGAAGAAAGGAACCCCTGTGTGGCATCACCGAGGCAGAGCGGCAAGACATTCCAGTAAGAGGAGTAGGAGAGAGCCGCCCTGAACTGTGCCTTCAAACCAGCTGCCGCCCAAACCCGCTTGAGAAAGCCGGATCTTAAGAGACAATAGAAGGGGTCCTGGAGAGACGGCTCAGTGGTTAAGGGCACGTGCTGCTCTTCCAGGGGACCCGAGTTCTGTTCCCAGCATCCAAGTCAGAGCTAACTCTAAGTTCTAGCTCCAGGGGCTCTGACGCCCTTTTCTGGGCTTCATGGTTATCTGTACACGTGCATGCTCGTGTATGTGTGCACAGGCACACATAATCAAAAATCATCTTTGGAGAATAGAAACTGTCAGAGGATATATCACAAGGCAAAGAAAGTTTTCCTGAGACCTGTTGTTGTTGTTTGAGACAGGGTTTCTCTGTGGACCCCTGGCTGTTCTGGAACTCACTCTGTAGACCAGGCTGGCCTCAAACTCAGAGAGATCCACCCACCTCTGCCTCCTGAGTGCTGGGGTTGAAATCACGGGCCACCACCTCCCTGCTCAAGGCCTTTCAGAAGGATCAAGATTATGAAAAGGAAGGAAGGAGTGAGGAACACTGGGAAACTTCAGGTCCTCAGAACTAAAGAGGAACGGCATTGGGAAACTGGTGTCTGAAGTTTGATCTGTGACATTGTACAGGTGCTAATTTCCTGATTATAACATGAACTATGTTAGCATTTAGCTGGGTGAGGAATAGATAGAAATTCAAAATACTATTGCTGCCATTTTGAGATTATAATATAATTACAATGTTTCTCCCTTAGAATTTTTGAGTCAAGGTCTTGCCCGGGAACTTCCTTGAGTTTTAGCTTCAGCCTTGCAATGCCTGGCTTTTTGTTTGTTTGTTTGCCTAAAAAAAAAAAAAAAAAAAAAAAAAAAAACAGAGTCAAATGTAACCCAAGATGGCCTCCAATTTACTCCGTAGCCAAGGCTGGCTTTCCTGATCTTCCTGACTTTACCTCCCAGCTACAGGGATTGGATTGTAGGTTTGTAGCCACCTTGGCTCTTAGTGTGGGTTTTCTATTAGGTCTAAAAAACTCAAAAAGTAAAAAAAATCATTATTTTGTATGTGTGAATGCCACAGGGTTTATGATGTAAAATACATTTCTTAGTGTAAACTGTTCACTTTCGTAGACTCTGGGAAGTCTGGTATTGCCAGCCTGGGCCGGGCTGGGAAGGAAGCTCCAGGCACTAAGGGCCAGGTTGGAGGTGGGGGGCTATGTTTTGATGCTGCCAAGAACAGGCTGTGGTCAGAGACCGTTGCATCTCCTGTTACCACAGTGTCTGGAGGCCTCCCTGCAGCTGCTAGATAGGGCTCCTGGAGTCTATAGTAAAAAGAGCTGAGACCTAAGAAGTTGAAGTTCATCTTGGGGCTATAGAGGCTGACCTGGAACTCTTATTAGAAGCTATCACAGCCACCATGGGGGATTTGGACACCCAGAAGAGATACCCTAGGGAGATGATTATCTGTGAAAGCCTGTGGTCTGGGGTGGGGGCTGGAAGGTTTCTTCGATTTGTGTGTGTGTGTGTGTGTGTGTGTGTGTGTAGGGAGGAAACATAGTTTCAATCTTAAAGGCCACAAGCAGTGGCCTCCTTCAGCCGGGGTTCTTCAAGCAACCCAAAGAATGAATGGGCGGCTAACGCCTTCCTAGCCTCACCACAAAGCACAGCTATGCTAGAGGTTCTCTGCTGCGGTGATGTTGCCCCGCCCCAACTCCGGGAGACATCTGGCCATGTCTGGAGATATTTTCAGTTGTTACATTGGAAGACACATATGTGTACAGGCATCGAGTGTAGCTGTTGAACACCCTGAAGGGTGTAGGACTTCCCTGGCCACCCCTGTTGATAGCATGCCTTCCTGTCTCAAGTAAGGCCCCAAATATTGGTAGCACACAGGCTTAGAAAATCGGAGTTAGAGGAGGTGAAATTTCCAGCTGTCTCTGGTCCAGTAGTTGCCTGGGCGCTTTTCATGAAGGAGAGGGGTATTAACTTCACTTCCTGGCTTGGTTTCAAGTGGGTAATTATAACCTGCCTACCTGAAATTTATACTGAGTTTCAGTATGTGTCTGTCTTCGTGCTTAAACAAGCCAAGCGTGGCTGTATTCTCGACATCAGGGCAATATTCCGAGCCGGATGGGTTACAGGTCAGCAGTGGGTTAAACAATCGGTCCGCGAAAGTAATTCAAAGCCTTCAGGGATTAAAAACCAGGAAAACAAGAAACCCGGGATATTATTGTCATCATGAGTTATTAGCAATATTACAGCAGTTTTGTTTTTTTGTTTTTGTTTTTTGACCACTCAGGAGTCCCATAGGGTTCCTATTGAGTACTAAGGTCAAAAGCAGACACGTGACCTTCAGTTAAAACCTACACAGCCTGGAATTAATAAGTTAGCTGTTAAAAGCAGGGAGCTCTCTCCAGTATGGGTCCCGGAGCTTGGGTGCCTGGGAGAAGCTTGGCTCTGGGGTTGTTGAGCTTCAAAGCAAATCTCCAATCTTTGTTTGTTCTTGCCGTTTAGAAGGGAGCGGCACATACTTGTCTGTTGCTTCAAGGCAAGAGCAGATTCTGACGGCACCAAAGGCACCAAACAGAGGCTCACTTCCAGTGAAGCTGGGCACCTGCAACAAGGGCAAGGGCTCTGACTATTCCAGTCCACCCCAAAGGCGACAATAATTTACAGTGGCAAAATTTAAAATCTGGTGGCATACTTGACACATAGAATGGCTATCATTCAGCAGCCCCTGTGGAAGACTAATTCACCTTCTCTCCCACCCCCAGCACCATTTGAATGTTGAACATGCTGACGGCCCTAGGCACACAAAAAGCAGGTACTTTGTGTTGGTTAATATTAATGTTCTCTAGAATTTCTATTTTTACAAAAATAGTATCTACTTCATGTCAGTAACGTGGAGTTTTGGTAAAGTGCAACTTGGGGGAATTTTGAATGGTGGTACCTATCACGTTTCTGTTGGATACATTTTGATTAAGTAGACTTGGGAGCTAGGAAGCCAGCTCAACAGTTAAGAGCACTGGCTGCTCTGGAAGAGGACCTGGGTTCGGTTCCCAGCATCCACATGGCAGCTCACAACCATCTGCAACTCACATTCCAGGGGATCCAACAGCTTCTTCTTGCTTCCTCAAGCACCACGCATGCACATGGTACATAAACATACATGATAGTATATCCATACATGTAAAATAAATGCATTTATTTTATGTATGTGAGTACACTGTCGCTGTCTTCAGACACACCAGAAGAGGGCATCAGATCCCATTACAGATGGTTGTGAGCCACCACGTGGTTGCTGGGAATTGAACTCAGGATCCTCTGGAAGAGCCATCAGTGCTCTTAAGTGCTGAGCCATCTCTCCACCACCCCCCCCCAAATAAATACATTTAAAAAAGTACTATGAATATGTTTTAAAATGTCATCTCCTGGCACCATTTTTTTTCTTGAAATAATTACTTACTTATGTATTTATTTTTCCTGGTATAAATGTAGCCTTTTGTTTATCTGGTTCATCCACATGTGTTCTCAGCTAAAAACATGTATTTTGAAGTTGCAGTACAGAGAGGCAGAACTTTTAGCCAAGGATCAGGAGTCTGTTTCACAAAGCAAACTGATGTTCCTCAGGCATGAGTCTGAAGCTGTGCTACCCTGGGACCGGGAGTCCGTGTGGACCAGTTCTTCCGTAGATGCTGATCGGAGCCCTGAGCATGTGTGTGGCTAATTCTTAGCTTACCATCTCTTGGGATGAGTTATGCTCGCTGCCCCTACTTTACAGCTGGAGAAACGGAGGCTGTGAAGGGTTGGGAACGTTACCCACAGTCACAGCAGAGAACAGAGCTAGAAGTTGCAGAATTGTTTACACCCCCTACAACCGTGATAATTGTATACTTCTTCAGTTGTTTCTACTTCACACTCGTTGCCTCCAGCGCAGGAGGCAGATGACCCCTGGCGTCTTGGACTATCTCTTTGTATAAATAACTGGTTTGAAGATGGTTAGATTCAGTGCACGAGAAGAGGAGCTCTGCTTGGTGGAATTTGGAGCCCCGTTGTGATCAGAGCATTTGTCTCCTCTCTTCCCTATTTGAGTTTAGGTGATGGGTGTTTCTTTTCTCACTTTCCATGCGCACGGTACAATTGATGCTCACTAAGGTTCAGTGATACCCCCTTGCCTCCCAGCTCAGCCTTTTGCTTGTGGCTGTCTTGCGAAGTACAGTGTGTGGTGGTAATGGCATGTTCATCTCGGAGGGGTGGCTAGAAAGCCAAGTTTCTTCCTTAAACATGAGACACATTACCTTTACTCCTGGGAGTCTACATAGTCTACATCTTAGCCACCAGGTCATCCCCACAGTTTAGTGCAGTACTGCTCCCCCTTGCCTTCTCATTCACTGCAGTAGTGGAGGAAGGTGTAGATTGGTTAGCAAATCAACACTTTCAATTTACATTTCAATCAAATGTAAATACACTTTACACGTATTCAGGGTTACCTAGGACCATTTTGCATCAAGTTTTAAACACAGCCATTTGCTAACAGACAGCTCTGTGCTTGTGAGACATGTGGTGACTTGTTGACACAGCCGGGGAGGCCCTTTGGCTCAATCCCAGTCTATGTTCTAGCCCTCCTGGCATCCTCTACCCAGCTGCTATCCCAGGTGGCCTTCTCCCATTTACTTCCAGTAAGGTTAAAGGCACATGACAGCCTCCATACAGACAGACCCCCGAGGCCTGCCGCCCTGTGCTCTAGGCTGCAACTCTGAGATCTGGCAGTTCCATGCCAATGACTGGCTGAGTGGCTGAACTCAGACCTCACATGAGAGATGCCTGCTCTCACATTGTTCAAGGTAAGATATAGTTCATGTGCTTCGGATTTCTAGACCTTTCCTCTGTGTGGGTCTCTCACCCTTGCTCAGGCCTGGGCTGCCGCTCACTGATAGAATGTGCAAGGGCTTGATCCTCACCATTGGGGGTAAATATTAAAAAATTTAAAAATGGTGGCACCCAGGTGTTTTTTTCTTCTTTGCTTTCCTTTGTATCTCCTGTCTTCTGTCTCTTACCTTCCGAGGAGGAGCTCGTCCTGATACTGTGTAGTGATTGACATACTCCTTCCTTGCTCACACAGCACCCCAGGGCACCCCTCACTTCCTCTGCACAGCTGGGAGGCCTCTCACCACTGTGTTCCCTCATTCCGTCTACGAGTCGGGGAATCAATATTTTCGAGGAATGAATGAATATGTCTCTCTCTCTCTCTCTCTCTCTCTCTCTCTCTCTCTCTCTCTCTCTTTGGCAGGTGAGCCAACTGAAGGAAACAACTCAAGTCAAAAGAAATCTTGACTACTGAAGCTTAGGATGGGTCAAGCTGGAATCACCTCCAGTCCACGTGCGCGGCAGCGGCCGAGGACATGTGACCAGCGTTCTCTCAGCTTCTCCACGCGCTCCCTTTCCCCCAACGCTGTGAGTGTCTCTGTCAGCTCTGTAGGGCTCAAGCATCCCAATTAATGAATGCAGACATTCTTGGTTTATGTCGGCCATGATTGCTGCAAAGAAAGCAGCCTGGAAGGCTTTCCGGACACATGTTAGACAGGAATGCTATTCTTCACCCTTGGTGTCATGAGCAGGACCAGGCCAGCTGAGGAAGGGGTTGTATTTACTGTCTTTGCCACGGCTGCCTTTGTGCCCATTTATGACATTTGTGGGATGCTTGAAGGGTCAGCTCTACCAACCCCCTTTTGCCAATTAGCACCGCTGGGTGGTGGTGGAACTTTAGTTCCAGTACTTGGGAGGCAGAGGCAGGCAGATCTCTGAGAATGTTTGAGGCCAGCCTAGTCTACAGAGTAAGTTTCATGGCAGTCAAATTCCAAGACAGAAAAACCCTGTCTTGAAAACCAATCAAACAAGCAAAAGCAAGCTGGCACTAATTAGTTTATTTATGGACAGGTCTGTTTGGAACAGGGCCTCTGAGTTAGGTCTCCAGAGGGACAGATAGATTTGTGGGCAGCACGAGGCTCCTGGCTCTACTACCCACCCTTTCTTATCTGTTCAGTCTCAATACTGACCCCCCATCCCCAAAAACCCTCTGCCAAGCCCTCAATATAGAGTTTACATTCAGTTTATTTCTTTCTGGGTTCTAAACTAATGTAAGTATTTGAAGCACTCATCGGAAGCTCCAGAGGCATGGCAGGCCTGGAGCTGTGGTATCTCCCCACAGCGCCTCCCTGTGCCCCCTACCGTGTAAGCACAAGGGCACTTTGCCGGGCCTGACTGACTCTGAAGGAATCCCTGTAGAGTGCCATCACACTTGTCATCTGTGACCATCTGTCCTGAATCTGTGTACCTTGCCTTGCAGCCCCTCTCTCAGTAATGACTTGGTTCAGCCCAGTACCGTCCCCTTTCCTGTGGCCACTCAGTTTGTGTCTTTCATACTTCCTTGGCCAGGCAGTGGTGGCGTACCCCTTTAATCCCAGCACTTGGGAAGCAGAAGCAGGTGGATTTCTGAGTTCGAGGCCAGCCTGGTCTACAGAGTGAGTTCCAGGACAGCCAGGGCTACACAGAGAAACCCTGTCTCGAAAAACCAAAAAAAAAAAAAAAAAAAAAAAAAAACCAAAACAACAAACAAACAAACAAAAACCTCTTTCACACTTCCATTGTTACTGTCTATCTGCAAGTTGAATTGACTGCAACAAGCTGAGTTTGCATCAGTTGTATACACCACTGGTCCTGTAGATCCCAAGAGATTGTAAACTTGGGGTGAGCTTTATAGTTAAGTTGGAATAACTTTCACATAATGACTGTGAAAGGCCATCATAGGCAGCCTGGAAATTTCCATGAAGCCTCAACTTGAAATAGTCTGTATGTCTGTATTTGCTTTTTATCTATATGCATACGCCTTACACTAGAAGCTCCTGGTTTGGGGATGTGAACCATGGTCATCGTAATAATACTAGATCCAGTGTGTGTCATGTGCCAAGCATAAGGGTTACAGGAACATGCTTTCAAGACAGTTGTGTCAGCCAGGGGTTAGATGCTGCTCTGTCTATGGCTTCGCCATCTGTTAAGATTCTTCATTGTGAGCTCAGCTGGGCTCTGACCTGGTATCCTAGTTTGCTTTCTGTGGCTGCAACAAACACCATGAGGGGAAGCAACCTGGGAAGAAAAGGGTTGGCTTCAATATAGAGCAGCAGTACTTAATCTGTAGGTCACAACCCCTTTGGGGGTTGAATGACCGTTTCACAGGGGTCAGGTAAGACCATCGGAAAACACATATACTTGTTACAATCCATAGTAGCAAAATTACAGTTATCAAGAAGCAATGAAATAGGTTTCTGGGGGCTGGGGGCTCACCACACATGAGGAACGGTATTAAAGCATCACACCATTAGGAAAGTTGAGAACCACTGGCTTAGAGATTATATAGTCCATTAAAGCAGGAACCCAGAGGCAGAGCCTGAAGCACAGCCCGTGGATGAATGCTTCTTCCAGCTTGTTCAGCTTTGTGAACCAGGCCCACCTAGCAGTGAGCTGGGCCTTCTCCATTAAATAGCAACAAACAAACAAATCAAACCACAGAGATATGTGTGTCAAGTTGACACCCACTGAAGGTAGAAATGGGAGACAGATGTGTTGGACAGTAGCAATAGAAGTCTCCCATATCTGACCTGCTTCTTAGTTTATGAACGAATCCTGGAGACTGATCGCTGTTAATAGGGACAGTGCTCCAAGGCCATTGATATCACCAATCCAACACTGTCCAGGGAGGCCTGCGGAACGTGTGCGGCTTCCTGTCTACTCTTTGTCCTTTTGCTTCCTCCAATCTTCCTCCCTCACATTCCCAGTCCAGCTCCCATGCTCACTCGTTATCCAGATTTTCCAGGACCTTCTATAAGATCTATTAAAAGGTGAGAAAAATATGACCCTGGCAGACCAAGACCAGTTCTTCCCAAACCGATGACCCCTCACTGATGGCAGCAACTCAGATCAGGCCATAGCTGCAGCTGACCTTGTCCCTTCCCCACCCCCATTTTTTTCTTGCCAGTAAATCTTCCCAGTGGCCAAAAGGCTGAAGAGGGTTGGGGATGCACCCACGACAGCCATGGGTACCACAAAACCAAGGCTAAAGGACAAGAAGGTGGCATTTCATCTCCAAGGACATCGAAGGGGTCATCTTCAAAAAACTTGTCATTCCTAAACAGGCCAAAGACTGTTTGAGATTACCAGAGGCTAGCAATATTCTGTGGTAGAATATTGATGATATACAACTTAGTGTGCTGATATTTTATACGGACAGTTGAGTGGTATGGAGAACATTTACACTGCTGGCTGACTGTTGTGTTGGGCCTCCAGAGCCTTTTCGTCTTTCCATTGAAACTTCTTACCTACTAAGCACTGGCTTCTCTCCTTGTTTCCCCTCCCTAAGCCTCCAGTCACCACGTTCCCCTCTAGACCCCTCATAGAGGGAGAACTGTGTAATAACCACAGCTAGTGGCCAGTGGTGGCGCACACCTTTAATCCCAGCACTTGGGAGGCAGAGGCAGGCGGATTTCTGAGTTCGAGGCCAGCCTGGTCTACAGAGTGAGTTCCAGGACAGCCAAGGCTATACAGAAAAAAATCCTGTCTCAAAAACCAAACCAAACCAAAACAACAACAACAACAACAACAAACCATAAGCAAGGCACCTTGTAGAAGAAAAAAAAAATATTTGGGCTTCAGATTCAAGAGGGGTAAGAGTTCAATAGAAGGGGGGCCAGAGCCCCGGTGGCAGGAACAGGAAGCTGTGAGCTCACATCTCGAAGTACAAAGTAGACATAGTGAGCTGGCAACAGCACGGAGTCTTCAAACTCTCAAAGCCCTTTCAGGAGGTACCTCCTAAACTCCCCCAAAGAGCACCATGACAGGGCCATGACAAATTCATGAGCTTGTGGGGGACATTCTTGTTCAAGCCACCATGAGTCAGCTGGCACATTCATGGGTCTTTCAAGCCAGTAGACCAGGGCCCTTGGCAATGCCAGGAGGAGAGAAAAGGGCCTCTCAGACCCCACCAGCTACTTCAGTCTGGGCCAGGCTGGGCCCTGGAGATCTCCAAAGTGAGTCTGTCTCTGATTTTTACTCTTGCTTCCAAGTTTCCTGCAAAACCAGCTAGCAGACTGTGGAAAGAGTTCACCACTGAGAACTTCTTGGCCTGGGCTGGACAAAGGGCCTCCTCAAAGGAGGAGACAGGTATGGGGACTTCCCTCGCCAGTCCCCCCAGGGGAGGGCATCTGTCCTGTTCAGTCATGTGTGTTTTTTTCCTCTCTGCCTATCACTTGTGATTATCTCTCTGGGCAGGAGAAAGCAAAGCATCGCAGGGTTCCATTTGCAGGGGAGTTGGACAGTCCTAAGAAACACACAGTAAGGATATCTTGGTGGGGAAAAGGTCCTTTAGAGACTAATGCGCTTATATTTTCATTCATATGCATGCATATAATGTCGCCTATGAAGCTTCTCCCAGATGCTGAAAATAAAAATTCAATTGTTAATATTTTACAAATTAAAGGAACCACAAAAGGCCTTTTCATTTGCAGTTTAAATTTGATACTAATCACAGAGCCTTTTACTTTTCCCCTTCTTTCTCCCTCCCTCCCTTCCGCCCTCCCTCCTTTCCTCCCTCTCTCCAGGTTTGACCCTAGGACCTTTAATACATCAAAGGCAAACACTCTTACTATTGTATTAGAATCTTAATACGGGGTGGAGGGGTGGGGGATAGGTTGCAGGGTGGTGTTGTGCGGGTGAGGGGGAATGACACAGGTTTTCATAGTGTAGCCCAGGCTGGCCAGGAACTTACTATGTAGACTAGGTTGGCTTCAAGCTCACAAATTTCTACCCGCCCCTGCTTCCAGAAGTCCTGGGATTAAAAAGTATATGCCACCAAGTTCTGTTAGTGTACACTTTTTTAATATGTAAAAAGAACCTATTTTGAGGCCTTTTCAGGGAGAGAGAAGAGAAAAGCGTGGTAAAAATCGCCTGTTGCATGGTAGTTTTATCTTTTTGCCCCCAAAAGGACTAGTACAGTTGGGCAAGGTTGGGCTTTTTGTCTTTTGCCAAGATGCATTTTCTAAAGGGAAAACGTACTCTCACTTTGGAAAACACCAAGTCCTGTTTGTTTTCTGTTCCTTTAGAAGTCAGCCCCGGAGCTGCTGGCAGCGGCGAGCCCGGCTCTCCGGCGTTGTGTAACTGCCAGGCAATCACGTTGCACCCACCGCTCCCGCAGACTTGTAACTGCAATAATAAGCCGGAGCTTATTCAAAGAGAAGCCATCCCAGCCGGCTCCAAGTCACGTGTCCAGGTCACGTGGCCCGCCAGACAGTGAAGGCGGCTGGCAATCATTAACTAATGCTTTCTCCCAGGGAGAAAAATGCTGGCTTTAAGGAGGCCGGGACGTCAGAATTGCAATAGAAGGTATCCGGGGTGGGCGGGTGACTTTATTGTCGCTAAGTGCTTTCTAGAGGAGATGGCAGAGCGGGCAAACAGAGCCCCTCGCCCCCCTGCTTTCTCTCGAACTTGCAGACTTGCGCAGCACAAACTGCTTTTCCAGACCGGTGGTAGCTAAGGCCGCAGCATCCGCAGCTTAGGAGCCAGTGCGCCGCCCCAGCGCTGCTGGGACCTCAGAGAAGTTCTGGGCTGAAACTTTAGGGAGAGCCAGGTTTCTGTGCCTTAGGAAATTGGTGCCAAGAGTTCCCGGAGACGTGAGAGGGAGGAGGCACATCAGCCTGTGGGAGTTCTGGCGGAGTTTTCATTACACCTAAGTAAGTCTTGATGAGACCAGGCACTCCCAGCCAGGAGATTTCCTTGCTCAGCCTTTGAATTTAGACGTTTCTTTCTCCTTCTCTAGCTTGGGTACTGTTCCTGGGTGCTATCTAAATCTGCGAAGTAGAGTTGAGTTTGATGTTGGCGTAGAAGTGAAAACAGTGAGCAGGATGGAAAGTGGCCAAGCTTTGTTGGAGGGCGAGGGTAAAGCACAGAGAAAGGGCCTTAGCAGAGTAAACAGACAGACAGACGAAGAAAGGAAGGAAGCACGCGCTTTCAAAACCTCAAAATTCTATTTTTCACACTGTGCAAAAAGCCCCTTTTCCAATCACTGTGTAATAAAGATTTAGTCTTATGCAGATGGATCTCTGTGAATCTGAGGCCAGCCCTGTCTACATAGTAAATTCCAGGACAGCCAGGGCTACATAGTGAGGGCCTGTCTCAAAAATAAACAAATAAAATGACCGTAGGTATCTGGTTGCCTATATAGCCCAGTTTTAAATCTAGCTAGTTTACTCAGTGGTTCTGTGATCCCATGAGAATACTTTTGCAAGGTTCTAATTCCCTTTCCTTTGGGTTTGTACTCAGCAAGGAGACTTAATTATAAAAGTTAATTATTCATGAGTTCTATTTGTTGTTCCATATATGCAGTAAAATGCTATTTTTCTTAAATTCTTCAAAAGTCTGAGATGCATCCTACAAAAATGGACTTTAATTCAATTTGTTGTTTTAGACTGGTTTTAATAAAGTTGTCTTAGTAGTCTTTCAATTGTTTGGATAAAACACCATGACCAAAATCTCTTTGTGAAGAAGTTTGTTTCAGTTTACAGCTCCCTGGTCATACTGTCACCGAGGGAAGTCAGGACAGACACCTGAAGGCAGGAGCCAATGCAGAAGCCATGGAGAGATGCTGCTGACTGGCTTGCTCCCTATGGCTTGCTCAGCCTGTTTTCTTATATTGCTCAGACCTACCTGCCTAGGAGTGGCGCTACCCACTTCAATTACTAATCAAGAAAATCCGCTAAAAGGCTTGCCTATTGGCCAGTCTGATGGGGGCATTTTCTCAACTGAGCTTCCCTCTTTCCAGATGGCCTGAGCTGACGTAACAACTAACCAGTGCTCCCACACACGCTTTCTCCAAGCTGCTGTAGGATTGATGGCCTGAGCTGACGTAACAACTAACCAGTGCTCCCACACACGCTTTCTCCAAGCTGCTGTAGGATTGATGGCCTGAGCTGACGTAACAACTAACCAGTGCACCCACACACACTTTCTCCAAGCTGCTGTAGGACTGATGGCCTGAGCTGACGTTACAACTAACCAGTGCACCCACACACACTTTCTCCAAGCTGCTGTAGGAGTCCAAGATAGTATTGAGATACTGCGGCTTTAATTGCTGATACTGGGTGGACAAAACTGAGGTCATGGTTTGATTTGATTTGATCTGAGATAAGAGCCTCCTGTGATCCAGGCTGGTCTCTATGTAACTTCCAATGCTCCTCTGTCTATTTCCCAAGCTCTGGGATCTTGGCAAGCATTCTTGTACCTGACCGGTGTCCCATCTTAGCTGCCATTACCGAAAGAGTCATGATTACTAAAAGAGTACAAAGGAAGATTCTAGTGAGAAGAGAATATACTATGGAAATGTGGTCCAGTATTTTGTGAGTTGAAGCATACAAAAAAAAAAAAAAAAAAAAAAAAAAAAAATATAGAAAAATTAAGCCTGGCGTGAAGAAAATGGAGGCCAGAGGACCAGGAGTCATCCAGGCCTGGTAGTGAACAGCTTTAATCCAACACTCACGAGGCAGAGGCATGTAGACAGACCTCTGTGATCTCAAGGCCAGTCTGGTCTGTGTAGCTGGGTCCAGGTCATCCAGAGCCATTCAGTGAGACCCAATCTTCAAAACAAAACAACCATAACAACAACAACAACAACAAAACCCCCACAACCAACAACAAAAAGAGGATTGGGAATTCAGTATCAGCCTCAAGTCAGCTTTAGACTAGCCTGGGCTACCTGAAACCAGGCATCAACAAAACAAAACAAATCCCCAATAGCAAGCTGTCTGTGACAAAGGCAGAAGTGGAAGTATGTGGTTCTGAGGAGAGCTGCGTATCCAGGCAGGTGTGACTGAGCTCCATCCACGGGTAGTGAGTGGGTGGCTCCCACAAGGGTCTCGCATCCCCCAGTGCATAACCGCCTTGTTTACAACCGCTAGCTGCTTTGTTTGGCCTCTGACCTGGACCCCTTGATGAGCCCACAATAAGAACAGCTTCGGGTCTCTTGTTGTGGACTTTATAGGAGGGTTGAGTGCTGTGACAGAGTGCGGTCCTGGAGCGTGGACAAGTGTCCACAGTTAATCTGCACCTGACTTCTGTGTCTTCTGCTCCATCAGTCATTGGATCACTGGACACAGGGAGAGCCCACAGCGCCTTACTGATAGAGGGTTCTTTTTGTTGTTGATGGTTTGGTTTGGTAGCCTTAGTTGTACTGAAACTCACTCCATAGACCAGGCTGGCCTCGAACTCACAGAGCCCCACTTGCCTCTGCCTTCTGAGTGCTGGGCTTAAAGGCGTGTAAGCCACCACGGCTCAGCAGAGGGTTTTGTCTATAGTCGCTTCACCCAACCTGCTTAGGCTGCATATCACTGTAGAAGAGAGCCACTCACCGTGTGGCCAAGCAGGAAGCAGGAGAAAAGAGGCAGGGACCTTAGGTAATTAAGAATCCTACCAACAAGGGCTAAGAAAGAGATGGGCTCTGTGGTACAGAGAGCACTTGCTGCTCTTGCAGAGACCTGGATTTGATTCTCAGCACATGCGTGGTGGCTCACAAACACCCATAATTCCAGTTCCAGAGGACCTGATGCCTTCTTCTGACTTCTGTGGGTACCAGGTACATGGTGCACATACATATACTCAGGCAAAGCATTTGTACACATAAATAAATAGACTAAAAATAAAATCTCACTAACGACCAAGGACCGTCATATGAACCTGCGGCTGGGCCTGTGCACATGCCTCTGGATGGCCATGCAGTGCATGGGTCTGCAGTTTGGGTTTGAATGGCTTCCTGGCAAACTTGCCCTAGGCACTCAACGTGTATCTTAGAATTATTCTCGAGGGCTGGGGCCGTAGCTTGATGAGAGAGCCCTTGCCTAGTTTGTGCCAAGTACTGCATTCATTCCTGAGGCACCTCCTCCCCAAATCTGGGGTCCAAACAACTTAAATGTACTTGTGGTAGGCTTGCCAGGGCATTGTCTATGGGATAATTTTCCGTTATAAAATTCAAACAGTAAAAGAGCCTCTTCCAGGATTGCAGGACTCAATCCCGGGAAGAGTCCTCCCTCCAGACTGACACTAGGAAGATAAAGAATGAGGGAACTGACAGTCTCATTCCACAATTCTTCCCAGCCCTGACTCATCCCCCAACTCGGCTTTCCCACTCACACCCTCCATTTCTCAGGATGACCCCGGAAGTGTCTGACTTTTGCTTGCTCTGTGAGGAGACCCCTTGGTTTTAGACTGTCTCCTGCTGGCACACTGGGGAAGACATTTAAAGCTATGATGATGATGATGATGATGATGATGATGATGATGATGATGATGATGATGAAACGAAAAACAAACCATACATCTGATCCAGGACACTGGTGCCTGGCTAGGGCAAGGGTGCGTGTAGGGGTGAGGTGGGGTGGGATAGAGTGGGGTGGGGTGAGAGGGATGTAGGGAGGAATTGGAGGAGGTCAGACCTTCAGTTTCTCACTACAAGAGTAGTGAGAAATGCTTCTTGTTTTAGTTTTACTGAGTGTGGCTGACTGTTTGCAAGTCAGGGGACTGTTTGCAAGCCAGGCTCTGCGCCCAGACTGAAAGCCCCTCTCCTCTCCGAAATTCAGAGGTCTTTCTGTGTTATCTGTGTGCTCCCTCAGACCTTATCAACACCACACTCCATTCTCCCAGGCTTCCCCGTAGACAGCCTCTTAAGTCTGCCACTAGCCTTCGCCCTGATGGCTCACCCAGCGAAAAGGCTCATTTTGTTAAGTCACTCAGCTTGTCGGGACAGCATTTTAGACTTTAGAAAGACCAACACGCCGCCGTTTGTCGGGAGCCTGTGAGCCCAGACACTCTGTAAACGCACTAATTAGCTGAGTGGAAAGAACCCAAGAGCAGGCAGCAGCACCTCCCTTTCCAGAGGGAAGCTCACCAGACTCTGCCTCAGCCTCCATTCTCCAGGATTCCAGCTCGGGAGAGGGGTGGGCAAGCTGTGGCACTGATTCCCCAGACTGGGGCTTTTTAGCCCCAACATCACTGATGTCTGGGGTCTGAGTACATGGGCAAAAGGCCTCCCTGGATACAGCCTAGTCATCTGCTTTCCTCCCCAAAGCTGTGATAAGCAAAAATATCTGTCAGGCTGGGAACGTGGCTGCGGTGGAGTGGCTACCTAGCATGTGGAGGATGAAGTTTGAATCCCAGCCTACCTTCTAATCAGCTGTGTGACCTTGGACAAGTTACTTTGCCTATCTGTTCCTTAGTCTCCTTTCTTGTAATGTGGGATAATAGTATGGATACTGGTCTTCTGTAATAGAAGTGTTGAAAACAAGGCAGCAAAGAATAATTACATATTAAATGAGGGCTGTGCAACTCATTTTCAAGACCGTTGGGCAGACCATATTTTATAAAATAGAAAACAATAGTTCTGATCAAACTCTCCAAATTGTGTCAACCTTGACTTATTACCTGGAAGTAGCAGCCACTTTATTTAGGCTTATTTATTTATTTATTTATTTATTTATCGTTGTTTTTTTTTTTTTTTTTTTTTTTTTTTTTTTTTTTTTTTTTTTTTTTTTACAGTGTCTCTGGTTGCAGGTTGGCCTCAATTTTCCTAGCTGGATATTCCTAGAGGATAGATTATTTGTTTTTCCAGACAGGGTTTTTGTGTGTGTGTGTGTGTGTGTGTGTGTGTGTGTGTGTGTGTGTAGGCTTGGATGTTCTGGAGCTTGCTCTGTAGATTAGGCTGGCCTCGAACTCACAGAGATCTGCCTGCTTCTGCTTCCCATGTGCTGGGATTAAAGGCATGTGCCACCACATCTGCCTCCTCCCCTTTTCCATGTATGGGTGTATGGATGTTTTGCCTGGATGTATGTCTTTGTACTATATGCATGCAGTATCTGTGGAGGCCAGAAGAGGGCAACAGATCTTCTCGAAACTGAATTATAGTTGTGAGTTGCCATGTAGGTGCTGGGAATAAAACCCAGGTCCTCAGCAAGAGCAGCCAGTTCTCTTAACTGCACAAGCATCTCTCCAGCTCCTTTGTTTTTTGAGACAGGATCTCACACTCGTAGCACAGGCTGGCCTCCAATTCACTATGTAGCCAAGTTTGGCCTTGAACTCAAGGTAATTCCCCTGTCACAGCATCTGCAAATGAATGCTGGTAGATGGCAGGAGTAAATTATCCTGCCAGTCTAAAAATCAACTTTATCATTTCTTTGTGTGTGTGTGTGTGTGTGGTGGTATGAGGATGTGGAGGGTTGGTCATTGCCTTCTGGGTCTGCCAATCTTGATCCCTGAGATGTCTCACCAACAATTTAACCCCACCATGCCCATGAAAGGGCTTACTCCTACAAAGGGGAAATGATTTTATCTCACTGTGTAGCCCATGCTGGCCTCCTCACTGCAGATCCTCAGTGGAGATTATAGGCGTGTCCCAATTTTATTATTAATTTTTCCAAGTCAGGGGTTTCTATCACCTGTTTTAAAGGTAGGATCTTGCTTTGTAGCCTGAGGGAGGGGAGAAGCCTCAAAGTTGTGGCAGTACTCTTCCCCGAGCCTCCTGAGAGGTAGGAGAAAAGAGAATTTAAAAAGGAAAGAAGAAGGTTTGGAAGGAGGAGAAATCCGAGAACAAACAGCCTTGGGATAGAGGAGTCAGCTGAGATTCGCTTTCTCCTGCAGGACCAAGGGTTAGCATGTGATATAGAAAAGCGACCTCGGTTAAGTGGCAATAACGGGCCAGAAGCAGGAAAACCTCAGAGTAAATCTGGAAGATCTGGGTATTTCAACTTGGATTCACCAAAGCTCAGACAACAGTGGATACGAAACAGTGTTGGGGATGTCATTTTCTACAGGGAGATTTTTTTTTCCCTTAAAATTGTTTTATAACATTTACTTATGTATGGGGGTGTGTGCATAGGTGGGGGACACACACGCCATGCATGGCACAGAGAACAACTTTGTGACGTGGTTTCTAGGGATTCAATTTAGGTCTCTCTTTTCTGAGTCATCTCTCTAGCCCTTGGGTTTTTTTCTTTTTTAAGATTTATTTATTTATTTATTTATTTATTTATTTATTTATTTATTTTTCTGGTTTTTCGAGACAGGGCTTCTCTGTGTAGTCCTGACTGTCCTGGAACTCACTCTGTAGACCAGGCTGGCCTCGGACTCAGAAATCCACCTGCCTCTGCCTCCCAAGTGCTGGGATTAAAGGCGTGTGCCACCACCGCCCGGCTTTTTATTTTTTATTTTTATTTTTTTATGTTATGTGTTTGAGTGTTCTGCCTGCGTGTCTACATATGTACCACATGTGTATCTGGTGGTCTTGGAAGCTATAAGATGGCATCAGATTCCCTGTAATCGGAGTTACAGGCAGTTGTGAGCTGCCGTGTGGGTGCTGGGAACTGAACCCCAGTCCTCTGCAAGAGCAGCCAGTGCTCTTAACCATCTCCCCAGCCCCACTGGGATTTTCATTATAGACAAATCCTGATTTGTTGGTAAGAAAATCCACCAATGAGTGTGACATGCACTAAGTCAGAACACCTACCTTAGCTCTGGGATGCTCCCATTTGGTGGAAGTAGATCTGAGAGCTGTAAGCTCGAACCCCTCCCTGGAAATAGGAATGAGAACACTTAGTAAGTGCTGCCTTTCAGGGCTTAACCTAGCCAAGGCTCTTTCCCATGAATAGTGTGTTAGCCAAGGCTCCCCCCCATGAACAGTCTCTTACCCAAGGCTTTCCCCCTGCATGAGCAGTCTTGCCAGGGCCTGGAAGCTTCTTAGGTATTTCCCCCATAAGTGTGATGTAGGAAGCTCAGATTTGTAAATACTGCGATCATTTTTAAAGCTTCCAAGGGCACAAAGAGTTGGTGTGGTTCCAAATGTTAGCTCTATCATTCTGGAATCTTCAGCAGATAATAAAAAAGCAACTTTCTCTAAAGTACTCAAGAAATACCCAGGGCTCAGAGCTCTAGAGCTGAAGTCAGACATAGCCAGCTGTGGACAGCACAAGAAAGCAGGCCTGACCCTGTAGATCCAAGGCCTTGGAATTCTAGCCAAATCCATTGGCTGATGGAGAGGAATGAAGGAGTCCAGGATGTAAGATGATTTATTTCATCTGAAAAGATGTATTTATCTTGACTTTGTGTATGTGAATGTTTGCCTGAATGTATGTAGAGGCACCACATGCATGCAATTCCCATGAAAGATAAAAGAGTAGTTACAGACACTTGTGAGCCACCACCATGTGTGTGGTGAGAGTTGAACCCTGGTCCTTTGTAAGAGCAACCAGTGCTCCTAAAAACTGAGCCATCTCTCCACCCCCAAGATGACTCCCTTGAATATGCTGGGTGCATTTATAAAAGTCTCTGGCATGGTCAAGGCGACCACTACTGTGGAGGCAGTGATCTAGCCCTTTCAAAATTTTGAGACAGGGTCAATGTGTAATCCCGGCTGGCCCAGAACTCACCATCCTACTACCTTTTTCTCAAGAGCACCACATGCCCAGCTCAGTTTTTTATTTTGAAATACTATTCGTAATAGGTTTTCTCTGCTGACAAAATAAGCCAATTCAAGCTGAATTGAGAATAAAAAGACGGGTTATTTGGGTGCAGCAACTTGATGGGTTCACTGGAAGGGGCCAGGGAAACTGCCATGCAGATGGGAGTGGGGGGGTGGAGAGGTGAGCGCTTGCACACAGGGAGAAAGAGGGAAAGAAAGGAGAGGGAGGGGGAGTGAGGGGGAGAAAGAGGAAGAGAGAGCATGTGCAAAATGACTGGATTACATAGGGAGGAGCTTCCGGGGGAGGGGAAGAGGGTGGGGTCTTGCAACCCAATCAGTAGGTTCTGAGGGATGCTGGGAGAGCCTGGAGGCTAGGCCCACTTTGATATGTTTGATATGCACCTCAGCAGTCTGTCCCCGGTCTGGAACTCAACAATTCGGCTCACAGAAAGGTAAAACTGGCCTAGTGTTTCATTTGTGATGCTGGTACGACCCAAACCAAGACATCAGCTGTTGTCTTTATGTTTGTCTGTCTATCTGTCCATGTGTCCATCCATTTATCTAATTTTTGGGTGGTTTTTTTTTTTTTTTTTTTTTTTTTTGACAAGGTTTTTCTGTGTATCCCTGTCTGTCCTAGAACTCCCTCTGTAGTCCAGGATAGCCTCGAACTCAGCCTCCTGAGCTCTGGGATTAAAGGCATGAGCCACCACTACCTAGCAAATTACTGTTATTTAAACTACATCAATTTTCCACTAGCCCTTCCCTTTCTTTTTAAAAATCTATTTATTTATTTTTTAAAGATTTATTTTTATTTACACGAGTACCCTGTAGCTGTCTTCAGACACACCAGAAGAGTACATTGGAACCCATTACAGATGGTTGTGAGCCTCTATGTGGTTGTTGGGAATTGAACTCAGGACCTCTGGAAGAGCAGTCAAGTGCTCTTAACCACTGAGCCATCTCTCCAGCCCTTAAATTTATTTTTTTAAAGATTTTTTAATTACTAATTACTTTTACTTTACATGTGTTAGTGTTTTGCCTATGCATATGTCTGTATGAGAGTGTCAGATCTACTGAAACTGCAGTTACAGACAGCCATGAGCTGTCATGTGGGTGCTGGGAATTCAACCCTGGGTCCCTAGAAGAGCAACCAGTGCTCTTAACCGCTGAGCCATCTCTCCAGAGACCGCCCCCCACCCTACCCTATTCTCTGTCTTTTTCTCTTCTTTGTGGTACTGGACATGGAACCCTAGTTCTGCTCACACCAGTTATCTACGCAGGCTCTTGGAGATTGAGAACACCCCAACCCTGATGTTTCTTCCAAATCTCCATTCCAGGACTGATCTGGGAACCCTACAGGCATTTAACTACTTGTTATGTCTTTCATGTGGTGACAGTTCCTTGTTCACGATTTTGTCACTGTTCACTGTTTCGTGGGTTGTCCCTTCATCTGGACTTCTCTTCCCCTGAGGAAGTTGAAAACCACAGCCCTGCTGTATAACCCAAACCCCTCATTCAGCGAGAGTCTCGCTCCATCCGGCTTTCGCCTCCCTACTGCTCCTCTGGGTCTTGTTGTTTCTTTTCTTTTCTTTTTTTTTCTTTTTTTCTTTTTTTTGTTTTGTTTTTTGTTTTGGTTTTTCGAGACAGGGTTTCTCTGTGTAGCCCTGGCTGTCCTGGAACTCACTCTGAAGACCAGGCTGGCCTTGAACTAAGAAATCCACCTGCCTCTGCCTCCCAAGTGCTGGGATTAAAGGCGTGCGCCACCACTGCCCGGCGGTCTTGCTGTTTCTAATCAAGGTGATCAGATACAAATATCTTCAGCTCTGGCTCTTAAGAAGAGAGCATTTTCCAAATTGCTTTCCTGCAACGAGACTGATTTTGCAGGTGCTTACGCTGACCAGCTCATGGGCACCTCAAACAGATGAGCAAGTCCTCTCCCTTCTGAACCTGCTCTTCCTGCCATCTGTCCCGGGAAACAGTGCCACCAAAACCATCATGATCCAAGTCAGAAAGTGGCAATGGAGGCACTCAGAGCGAGGTGCCATCAGTTTCCCAACATGAAAAATGAGCTCCCTTGTCCAGCCTCAGTCTTGCTTTTGGGCTAAATGACGGTGCTAGCTGATAAGAACAATAGGTTATGATCTCTGTCATCACCACCCTCTCCTGATAGGCTCTTATGTTTCTACACTCCCCAAACACATTCTCCACCTGATTTGATTTCCTTGCTCCTTTGATTATTTCTGCTGGGAAGTTTTCCTCCCAGTATAGACCAGCAGTGACTGACAGATGTGCCAAAATAACGCACAGGGATCTGAAGAACGTACTTGAATTCCTACTTAGTTTGTTCTGTGAAACTCCTCTTTAACCTTTTGTTTTTGTGTGTTATGATATTTAACTGACTGTATATAAGGATTTGAAATATAGTCCATTCTTGCTGTTTAACAATTTTTCAGTTGCTGATCAAACACATATGTGATGCTAGCTCCATAAGGTTATCGTAGATCTGCCTGGACACGATGGTGCACGCTCTTAATCCTCCTTCTGAGTCCTCTGGAGGTAAAGGCAGGCAGATCTCTCTGAGTTCCAGGCCAGCGGTGACCACATAATGAGACTGTCTCAAATTCAAACACACATCAAACCAGTTTTGTAGCATGGCCCATGCAGCAAATAACACTCAGTGATGATTATTATACACAATGGCAATTGGCTTACGCACTTGTTACATTTTATTGATGGATGGATGGATGGATGGATGGATGGATGGATGGATGGATTTTTCAAGACAGGGTTTCTCTGTGTAGTCCTGCTGTGCAGGAACTCACTCTGTAGACCATGCTGGCCTCGAACTCAGAAATTTACCTGCCTCTGCCTCCAGAGTGCTGGGATTAAAGACATGCACCACCACTGCCTGTCTAACATTTTTTCTTAAAAAAAAAATAAAGATTTATTTTAAAAAATTTTGTGTATATGTGTATGATATGTATGGGTATGTGCATGTGAGTGCAGTATCCATGGAGGCCAGAAGAGGGCGCTGGATCCTCCAGAGTAGGATTTAGCAGTGAGTCATCTGATATGGATAATGGGGACTGAACTCAGCTTCTGCAAAGGCCGTGAGTGCTCTTAGCTGTTGAACCATCCTTTCAGCCTCATTATACTTGTTTTATTATTATTTTGGTTTTAGGAATGGACCCTATGGCTTTTTTCATGTTAAGTATATGTTCTAAGCTAAGCTAAGCTAAGCTATATCTCATTCTTTCTGTATTATTTTAGAGGCTGTTTCTATTTATTAAAAATAATGTTAACGGGCTGGGGAGATGGCACCACGGTTAAGAGTACTTGCTGTTCTTATAGAATTCTCTTTCCCAAAATTCACCTTGGGTGGCTCACAGCATTTACAGAGGTTCCAGTGCTCTCTTCTGGCCTCCGTGGGCACCTGTATGCATGTAGTACACATACATGCACTTGGGCCCATACACATACACATAAAATAAATAACTCTTAAAAAATAAACCATGAACAGCACATCCAGCTTCTCCCGCACAGCCTCAAGTACCGGCTGCTGTTTACCGCCGTATTGCATCAGAAGGCCACGTGGGGTGATCGCCAGGGCCATCAGTGTCTGTGATGTTTACACGGCAGTCAGGCTGACCACTGATGCCTCTTACAGTGTGTCCCCATGTTACCTGATGCTTGATTGAAACCACTGATGGTTCATGTTCAAAAGACAGCTAGGACTCGGGAGAGGGCCACTGTTCTGGTCACCTCTTGCACGCCATACTGAGGATAGCTGTGATTGGATCAGTGGTAAATTGCTGACCACCAGATCTACGCAGATTGAGTGTAAACATACTAGATGAGGGGGTGGCAGGACAGCAGACCCTCTGAAGCAACAAGGCCTCCCCAAGCTGTCTCCATCTGGGAGACACATGGGGCAACATAGGGCACAAACCTCTGTGTTTGCCTCAGCAATGCTTCTGCTTCTTTCTCTGTTTCCTCAGATACTAGAAACCAGGGGCGCCATCTTGGTTGGCCTAAAAGATCTGAGATGGAATTCATCCCTAGAAAGATGGGGGTCAGAGGGAGCCCTCAGTGGTGCTGGCAGATCTCAGAACATGTTCCAGTGCACTCCCCAGCCAGCACATTGGAGTGATCCCTCTGCCTTTCTGTTGCCACACTACATGAGAGAGCTGTGAGAGTGAGTGGCAGAAGCTGAGGGTGGCCTCAGGCTTCTGATCAGACTGGCAGCTTGGGTGTTTGGGAAATGCTTCCTCCTGACATGAGTCCAGATCTCCTTAAGGACACAATCATCATAGTAGCTCTTGCGGACTCTGACAGGGCAAACTGTTCTAAAGGTTTCACAGTGTTTACAGAATCGAGTGTGTGAGCAGGTTTGCACCCTTGTTATCTGTTTGCTGGTTGGCTGAGTTTGGGTACTGTTATCTGTTTACTGGTTGGCTGAGTCTGGGTGCATCTTCTCCCCCTTCTTACTTCATCTCATGCTGTTCACCACTCTGAAGGTGGTTGAACCTGGGAGAACGGAGTCTAAAAATGAGGCAAACTAAAGTCTCATGCAATAGGCAACTTTATTCAGAGCATCGGACAGTTTATCCTCTGAGGTTTAAGAATAACCATATGAATAAATATACAATCACAAGGACATGCTGCATATGACAAAACATGCATGTCCATAGAAGCATATAAACAAGGATCGATAGTCATGATGAGCGGTGCTAAAACACACCTCAAGAACAGTTCCATGTTTTTGAAGAAACTGAGGTCACAATTCTTGTTTTCTGGGAGTTTTCTCACAAGCACTCAGAGAGAATTCCCCACACGCGGCTCAGTTCTTGAATCATGTCTCCTCAGTTCACAACTTCTTCTTCCCTTCTCCCTCTCACTCTGGCCCAAAGGTTTTTTATTTATTTATTATATGTTAAGTACACTGTTGCTGTCTTCGAACATCAGATCTCATTATGGATGGTTGTGAGCCACCATGTGGTTGCTGGGATTTGAACTCATGACCTCTAGAAGAGCAGTCAGTGCTTTTAACCACTGAGCCATCTCACCAGCCACAGTTCAGAACTTCTTTTCAGACTTGTTATCTTTGAACTCATGATCATCCCGCTCTACCCCTTTAGTGCTGGGATTACATGTATGCACCTCACTGTGTGGAGCAAGATGACCTCAGACTATTAGAGATCTGTGACCTCTGCTCCAGAGTGCTGGGATTGAAGGTGTGTGCCACCACATCTGGAAAGTAGGTTACTTTATTTTTTAATAATCATGTGTATGTGTGTTGTAGAATTTTTTTTAATGTTAATGGGGATTTCTACCCCCATCTTTGATCATTCAGTTCCCAGATTAAAACACACACACACACACACACACACACACACAATCTTCATATTTATAATACGTCTTTAATGCACTAGAGCTGGGCCGAGATATCTACCTGCTAAACTATTAGCATCTACTTCTCTATCCACAACCCCAAGTTATAACTTGCCATGCTCCATCTGGGCAGCTCTTAACTCCCATTGGCCAGCCCTCATGGCCATGTTTTCATGACTCACCTACCCCATGGTGGCTTCTCCTCTCTCCACCTTCTCTCCTCGTGGTCTCTCCTTTGACCCCAACCCCAGGAACCCAAACCCCACCTATCTCTCCTCTGCCTAGCTATAGGCTGTAGGCATCTTTATTCACCAATCAGGGGTAACTTGGGGGACAAGGTTACACAGCATCACTTACGTACATGCAGATCTTCTCCTCCCTGGGGCAACCAGGCCTTGGGGGCCAATATTGAGCTTTACAGTACATAGCAACAGACGAAACCTCAACTGTGTGTGAGCATGTGCATGTCAGGGCTGGTATCCATGGAGCATGGAATCCTCGGATCTGAAGTTATAGGCGGTTATGGACTTCTAGACGTAGGTTCTAGAATTCTCTACAAGAGCCGCAAATACTCTTAACTTAGGAGCCATCTTTCCAGCCCCACTATACACTATAAACAAACAAACAAATCAACAAAAACTTTCTTTACCTCAGTTTCTTCAGTAGAAAGAGAAAAAGTCACCCTTGCCGTAGAGCAGTGGTTCTCAACCTCCCTAATGCTGTGACCCTTTAATACAGTTCCTTATGTGTGGTGACCCCCAACCATTAAATTATTTTGTTGCTACTTCATAACTGTAATTTTGTTACTGTTATAAATTGTAATGTGAATATTAGATATGCAGGATATCTGATATGGGACCCCCAAAGGGGTCCTTATCCAAGGGTTGGGAATCACTGCCATAGAGACTTTTGGGTTTGTGAAAGGTGCCTGCTCTCCCTAGTGGTTGTTGATAATTAGTAGGGAGACCATTGGCCATGGTGACAGCACTGAAGCCTCTGTGAAGGTCTTCGAAGGTGAGAGGTGAAGGAGGTTTTATGCCTGAATTCTATGACTGGTAAGAGGGCGTGTTCAGTAGGAGGTGGGGCTTCCTGGGTGTCTCGAGAGGCCAGAATGTGCTAACTTCTGGGTCTGTGACTCACACAGTCATGTTTTCAGCTACACTTGTTCTGACCATAGCAACTCATTGACGTACTATTCTTAGTGGCTTCTGCTGGATCATTCCTGACACTGGAGTTATTTAATTAAACTATCTTATTTTTTTTTCTATTAAAAATTCTTTCCTACAGTCAGCAGGAGCTGTGCTAGGAGCAGGAGAAGAACAGACGTCTTCATTTTTCTTACATTTAATTAAAAATTAATAACAGGAGGCCATTTGAGCTCACTTATTTATTTTCGAATCATGACAGCCTCCTGGAGGCTGCATGGACACGTGTGTAAGGGCCTGGACAAGGGCCCTACTCTCCTGTCCCCAGGGAAGTGGTCAGTATTCAGCCACAATGCCAGACACAACCCTCTGGCTTCTGAAATACTTAGTGTTGTATTTCGTGGGAAATGAAGATTCAGAGAACAAAGAGAAATGTGTTATACAGTTGTTCTGGGGCTAGGAGCTGGCTCAGTGGTTAGAGCACTTGATGGCTCTCGCAGAGGTCCTGAGTTCAGTTCCCAGCACCCAAGTCAGATGGCTCACAACTGCTGCTAACTCCGCCTCTCAAGGACCTGCACTTCCAAGCACAGACTTACACATGGACCGATACACATATACTTAAGTTAAAATAATTTTATAAATTAAATTGTCCAGGAGGTCAGTAAGATGGCTCATTGGGTCAAGGCATTTGTCTACCGAATTGAGTTCAATTTCTGGAATCCACATGGTAGAGAGAAGTGACTCGTGCGAGTTGCCCCTCACCCCCAACACACATGCTGTAGCAGAAGCACACCATCCCGCCCCCCCAAAATAAATACAAAACAGTAAAGAGCTCCAAGCAGACATTACTCCTCTACCTCTCTGAATGTCGCTCCCATGGCTGCTGCATTTACAGAAACAAAATAGAAAACGAGAACATTCCAGCTGAACTTTTCTCTGACTGGAGTAAACTTGAAAGGAAGCTAGTTTCTAAATTTGAGAATATTTCTGCCACGTATGGTATCAGAGGCTTCAGTCCCAGCAGTGGAGATGTTGAAGGATACATAGTGAGACCTTGGAGAGAGAGAAAGAGGGAGAAGAAAAAGAGATAGAGAGAGATTGAGAGACAGAAACAGAAAGACAGAGACCAAGATACAGGGATTGAGAGAGGGGGGAGGGGAGGGAAAGGGAGAGAAGAGAGGAAAGGCTTATTCCTGTGATCTCAGCACACAAGAGGATAGCAAGTTCAAAGCCAACCTGGGTTACAGATTGTCTCAAAATAATACATATGATATATGATATCATATATGTGAGATATATGTTAAAATTTGAGGTAGAAATTAATGATAAGGAATCCTGAGTGCACTAAAAGTCTACAGCCATGCATTTTAGAAAATCAGTGGATTGAAGGAAGAGGGGGCTCTCGATGGGACTGGGGTTGGTGACTTGGGTGCCTTTTATATCATTGAGCTGCAGAGTACACATCTGCTTAGCTCGTGAATCTTACACCAGGGACTGATGTCTCAAAGAAGCTCCAGCTAGCAGGTGCGGTGTTTGTGCTGCAAACACAGCCGTCTGCTGTGGGCTGCAGTGTGGCCATCTTTGCTTCCCATCTACCTCCCAACGCTCTCTTCCTGAAAGCAAAGACTTCTCAAGTGTGTCATGAAGTCTCTCCAAACACAAAATCATGCACTCCCGTCTGTGTGGCGGGTCTAACAAGCATTCATGAATAAGCGATGTCCAAACAGGGAAGTCAGAACAAAACCTGCCAGTCCAGAGCTCAGTGTGCACCGAGGGCAGGAATTACCGCAGAGAACTGAAGGCCTGGTTAACCTGCAACCACACAGAGCACGAGGCAAAGGCATGTGTGGCTCGCTCTCTGTGGTGCACTTGGAACTACATAGCTGAGGGATTAGAGGTTGTTTGCTTACTTGGTGCAAAAACAAGAGGCTTAAAGGAACTTCAATGACAGCCGAAAGTTGACTCCTGTAACTGACTGGCTATGCTTGACAAGCCCCATAAGCTGATAACCTTTTAAAGCTAAAAGGTCCCAGAGTCCCACTGAGCACTGGCCTATAACATTCCTGCCTAAGCCTGCTGCTGTTTGGCACCACGGAACCTAAATAAAGAAACACTTTTCCTGCCCAAGTTGTTTTTTCCCCCCTGGGCGTTGATTACCTCTTGAGGCGTCCCCAAGGGCTGCAGCTGGCGTTTCCCACGGTTCCTGAGGTTGTAACTATAGAAGCATAACACGGCAGTTACAGCACATGGCCCAGGAAACTGTCACATACCGACATGCTTCCTGCCATAGGACCTTTTTTAGCCGATGGCGCCATTGCCCTTCCGCAGCCACCTCTCTGCAGGAGTACCTTTGATATACTCAGGGCTAAGGCTCCCCCAGTTCTCTCTCTGCAATACTGTCCTTAACAGAGTAGCTGGACCAGGGCTTAACTGGTGGAACTTTCTACTTGCTTATTTTTATAAAAGGGGCTAGATTTAAGTGTGAGACACTTCCTATCTTTGAGTTAATTCAAACCCATTTCCTACGAACAACACAGGCAACGCGGCTGCTAGGATTCAGAGGCTTGCTTGGATCCCAGCCTGCAAGTTCGTGGATGACACAAAGAGGGTGGCCTTGCAGGAAGGCTGGGGTTTATGACAAGAGGATTTCCTGAGCTTTTGCTAACATCTGTTCCTTGGGAGGCCTGGCTTCTAGGGGAGGGGATTTGGGTTGAGCTCTGCCCTTGGGGTGGAGGACATGGAAGCCGTTTAGAGCTGCCTGCTTTGCCAGCTTCTGTTTCCTGTTGTAAAGTGGTTTCTTGTCAGGGGTTTGTGAAGGGCTAACAAAGAACATTGCTGGCTTTCCCTGGTGCCAGTTGTCCCATCCCAGGGCCTTCTCTCTCTCTCTCTCTCTCTCTCTCTCTCTCTCTCTCTCTCTCTCTCTCTCTTTCTCTGTCTCTTTCTTTCTCTTTTTGCCAAGACAGGTTCTCACTATGTAGCTCTGCTTGTACTGGAATTCACTATGTAGACCAGGCTGTACTGGAATTCACTATGTAGACCAGGCTATGCTGGAATTCACTATGTAGACCAGGCTATACTGGAATTCACTATGTAGACCAGGCTATACTGGAATTCACTATGTAGACCAGGCTGGCTTCAAACTTCAACGCCCTTTGTCTCCCAAGTCCTGGGATCAAAGGAGACTATATGATACGCTGCTGCTACATCCTGCTCTTTAGTACCTTGTCTTAACTCACTGATGCCCTAACGCAGTCCTCTACGCCAGTCCCTATTGGTCAGCTCATGTGCCAGACAAGAAGTGGAATCCCAGAAAGAAAATTTGCCCAAAGTCATACGTCTTCTGTGTCACACCCGGATCATACCCAGGATAACACTCCTGTCCTTGCTCGTGATGACAAACTGAGATGGATATAGTCTGTGGGTGGCATCAGTCAGGAAGTACTCCATGCATATCAGATCATAAAGCAGATGTTGCCCAGGCCGGAAGCATGGTGTCAGCTGGGTTAGCTACACTGAGCCACCAGTGGCCCTTTAATGTGGCCTGGTAGTATAGTTGTGACTGGAGCGCTGTGGCATCCACAGGAGATTCGTTGCAGGTCCCCATGGATATCAGAATCTACAGGGGTCTGTCTCTTTTCTGTAAGACTACATGGTGTTTGTATAGAACCTATACACACTCCCTGTCATCTCTACAGGATTTTTTTTCTCTTTTGGAATAAAATCTTACTATGTAGCTTAGGCTGGCCTTGAACTCACAATCCCTTTGCCGTACATAGCCTTTTATGTTTGTGGGTAACAGGTGTGCACTACCACATTTACTGTCTAGATGACTTCCGTCTTGATGCACATGCCATATGAGGAGCTGACACGCTTTCCAGACCCTTTTGTGTGTTCAGTAAATAGGTAATTTTTATCCTGCATGTTTTAAATTAGTGGCTTTTGAATACACAGATGTGGAAGGAGTGGTCAGGGAGGGCCAGCTATGACCGTGTAGCAAAAACTCAGCTCCTTCAAAATTATGGCTATGGGGGACTAGAACAACCAGTAGTGTGGGAGCTGTCAAGTCAAAAGTCAAATGGGATGGTGAGATGCCACCATGCTGTTGCTAAATTAAGCCCATCTAGTGTTGTGTGCTTGTATGGCGGAGAGTAGATGCTGGGACCACTGGGGGAGTCGTGAGAAGGCTGAGGTAGGGAAGAGATACATGTTTGCACACGTGTATTTAGGGAGACAGTTCAAGACCTTTGGATCCTGGGGGGAAGCTGGTAGGCAGGTTGTATCTACCAGTGTCTCAAATCCATTTGCTTTTAGAGACTTAGAAGGATAATTAAGGCTGAATTTGAGAAAGCACCTTGTTTTAGGAGAGATGGGAAATGTCTTATCAGTAGACAGGTTCCTGTCAGAGGAGACACCATGGACATGACTTCAGGTGGCCATGTTTCTGACTCCTCTCCAGGCTCTCCTGGACTGGAGCTTGCTTTGGCTTCCTGCCCCTCCCTGTAACTTCTCTTTATGACTGGGCCAGCACTATTCTAGAGAATGATGATTCAAAGAGGGTAGAAATCACCATCCCCTGCTCCAAGTAGTTCTCATTTATTGGAAGAAACAACTATAGAAACCGACGGTGTAAGATCAAAAAGTAGCTGGTGAGACGGCTCAGTGAGCAGAGGCACTTATGCCAAGCCAGATAACCTGGGCCCTACAAGCTGGCCATAGGCATTCTGTGGTACCTGCGTATGCCCTCAAATAACATTTTTAAAATGTGGGTCTCCATTTTCCTTGTGGGTCATTGGCTACTGGTCCAGGAGGGCCAGCAGAGGGAGCAGAAGCCTTGAGCAGGGTCTGGACAAACCCTGAGTACAAGGGAAGGACTTCCGGAGACAGCCCGCTTTACTGTTCCAGGGATAGGGTGTATGGGGGCTCCTGGGAGTCTGGGTTGAAAGGGCTGATTGGTTAGAACACAGCACCTAATTATCATATGGGCAGGAAGGTAGATTGGATCTTGTGTGCTTAGTCAGAGCGCTCTGTACGGGCTCATCCTCCAAACAAGGTAGGGCGAGGAAAAGAAGCCTCACTGAGGAATGGAGTCCTCCATTGTGCGATGAGCTCAGAGTGGACTTCGACCTTAATAACAGGGTTCCCCAACAAATAAATATTTAAAAAAAAAATCAAAGAACAATTTGGCTGGTGTGTGACACATGCCTGCCATCCCTGAATGTGGGTGCTGAGGCAGGAAGAGGATAAATTTGAGGTGCAAATCAACAAAAGAGTAATTCTTTGTGAAGTCATGGAAGGTCATAGAGACTGGGGAAGAGCATCTCACCCTGGGAGACAATGAGAGATGACTAGGGACATCGGCCTTCAGGACAACAGGAAGTAGAACCGTGGGCAGACCGAATGGGGAGACAAGAGAAAGAGCTGTTGGAGCCTAAAGTCTCCGGCAAGGTGAGGTATAAACGTGCTGGAGGTCTGGCCGGGCGTGGCATTCAGAGCATTTCGCTTATGTTGGCCAGTCACGGCAATAGTGCCCTGGCTGTATGCTGCAGTGCATCCAGAAGAGAAGTTGAGGGAGGCCTACAGCTAGGACTAAGGTCATGGAGAGACACTGTCTTTGTTTTAGTGGCTTCTGTTACTGTAACAGAATGCCTGACACTGGGAAGTTTATAAAGAACTTTATTCTTTATTCATCCAGAGGCTAAGGAGGCTGAGGCTCTGACACCTGGTGAAGGTCATCCTACTGCGTCATCTCGTGGTGGAAGACAGAAAGGCAAGGAAGTATGGGAGAGAAGCAAGACGACTCTTGTGCTAACTAACCCATGACAACACATGGCAGACCTAAGCACTGTCTTAGTTGGGGTTTCCATCACTGTGAAGAGACACCATGACCATGGCAGCTCTTATAAGAGACAACATTTAATTGGGGCTGGCTTATAGGTTCAGTCCATGATCATCATAGTAGGAAACATGGCAGCATCCAGGCAGACATGGTGCTGGAGAAGGAGCCAAGAGCTCTACATCTTGATCTGAAGACAGTCAGAAGACTGGCTCTTCTGCCCTGGTGGAGCTTAATCACAGGACCTCAAAGCCTCAACCCCCCACAGTGTTGCACTTCTTCCAACAAGGCCACACCTCCTAATAGTGCCACTTCCCATGGGCCAAGCATATTCAAACCACCACACCACCTGTTGTTAGACCCCCCACCTCCCACCATTGCTGCACCAGGGATCAAGTTATGAACACATGAGCTTTGAGAGGTGCATGTCAATCATAGATAGCATCAGCTAAGTAAAGGAGGAAGGACTTGATGCCTGATTGCTTACATTGAGGGGTGTAAGCGAAAGAACTGAGAATGCATAGAAGTCCACAGGTTTCTGGCTCAAGTGGATAGGTGGATAGAGATGCCATTCACTGGTTCAAAATTATGGGATGGAGGGCAAAAGATGGGTAAAGAGGAATGAATTATAATAACCTATATAGCACAGTAGGATAATAGAGTTTACATTCCAAAATGGCTAATAGAGTGTTAAATATTTGCAACACAAAGAAATAATGACTGGCTGAGGTGATGGATATGCTAATTACCCAAATCCTGTCATTCACATAATCTAGATATTTATTGAAATATCTCACTGTATTCCATGAATATTTGCAATTATATATATCAGTTGAGAATTGAAAAAAAATGATAAAAGTTCGATGTAGTGACTCATGCCTGTAGTCCCAGCTCTTGAAAGTCAAGGCAAGAGGAGGCTATGGGTTCAAGGCCATCCTGGTCTATATTGAGTTTCAGGCTACCCTGTACTATAGACTGAGACCCTGTCTTAATAAATGAATGAATGAATGAATGAATGAGATGCTAGAATGATACAGGGGACAGCTATGTTTGAGGTTCCCACTGGGCATTTAGGTAGGAGGTCTAGAAGGCCCTGGACATTACAACAGTATTGGGGGAGGGGTAGGCTCTACTGCAGATTGAGGGTTGGGATGCAGCCTGGAGCTCTTGAGAGAGTGAGAGAACAAGAGAGAGAGAGTGGGAGAGGGAGGGGGAAGGGGAGAGGGAGGGGGAAGGGGAGGGAGGGAGGGAGGGAGGGAGGGAGGGAGAGAGAGAGAGAGAGAGAGAGAGAGAGAGAGAGAGAGAGAGAGAGACAGCAAAAGTCTGGCTCTGGTTCAAAGCACTGGTACTTAACTGATTCCAGTCAGGTGACTCCCACCCCCAACCACCCCCCACCCCTGGTCACACACACACTGGCTTTTCAGGATTGTAGCAAGGCCAGGGATGCTGTGGTCCAATGCCAGTTGTGTCACAGAGTTTTGGAGAAGGCCAGGCTTGAGGAAGAGCAGGAGGCACAGAACTCCTTGTTCATCTGGGTCCAGGCAATCATTCCTGTCAGGGCTTCTCTAGTAAGCATCTCCTCTCCCTCCCAGGCTGTCAGAAGTGTGGAGCTGATTTGGAAAAGCCAAAAATGAGCCTTCCAATGTCACCTGGTGGGAGCCACTGCCTGGAGCCCTCCTTAAAAAAAAAAAAAGTTACACAGTTTCCATCAGGGTTTCAAAGTGCCTCCTGCCAGTTTGATCCCAGTGCTTGTCCCTCAAGGTGGCACCTCTACATTTTCATCCCCTTTACCCTCTACTGAGGGTAAACAGGCCTGTAACCATCACAGCATACCATAGCGTAGTAGAGGAGGACATGGGACAGCACCCAAAACTGGGGGGTGGGGGTAGCTTTGGAGAACAGCATGAAATATTGGAGTATTTGTTTTCTATTAAATGATCTAAGAGCAACTTTATGAGGAGAAATCAGACTTCTCATAAAAAAACAAAAAACCAAAAAAAACAAAAACGTATATATGGATACAATTTAAAACTACCACCAGCTGTCCAGGAAAGAAAAATTGAGCTGTCACACCAAGCCAGTTTCTGCTAATCTTTGTAGCCACTCTTGAGAGTGTCTTAGTGTGTCTGTGTTCACTGGCAGACAGTAGTGTAAGTGTCAAAATGCTAAGAACGTTTTCAATGGAGTGCTCTCAAGTGGGACAGTTTTCAAACACTAATGTGACCTTACCACCCTGGGAGATGCTACACTGGTTAGAGTTTGGTTTTTTTTTTTTTTTTTTTTTCCTTCAACTTGACACCAACCAGAGCCGCCATGGAAGAGGGACCATCAATTGAGGAAATGCTTCCAACAGATCGGTCAATAAGCAAGTCTGTGGGGGCATTTTCTTGATTAATGATTAACGTGGGAGGACCCAGCTCACGGTGGGCGGTGCCACCCCGTGCAAGTGGGTCTGGGTTCCATAAAGAAGGGTGAGTAAGGGGAGCAGTGTTCTTCCACAGCCTCCCATCAGCTCCTGCCTCCAGGTTCCTGCCTTGGCGTCCCTTAGTGATGGGCCACAAGTTGATCTTGGCTATAGTCTTCATCACAGCAATAAACGGCGGATTAGAGCAGGAGATAAGAGCCACCATAATGTCCTTTGACTTCTGGATCTGCCACCAACACCGCCCTCACCACCCAAGTCAAGCTTGTAAAATTGGACTGTCTTGATCTGCCAGCTCCCCATAATGACATAGAGACTTTGTATTATTTATAAAAGATTAGGCTTGGTAGCTTCTGCTTGTTCCTCACTAGCTTGTATGTCTTAGTTAACCTGTTATTCTGATCCTCGTTTGCCATGTTGCCTCTCACTACATCCTGGTACATCTGACTTCCTCCCATGTCCGGCTGGCAAATCTACGCCTTTCAATTCTTTCCACAGTTCCGATCTCTGCTCAGAAGTCCTGCCTTTCCTCCCCTGCCTCAGGTATAAGTCATCAGCATCAGTTCGTTATTTAACCAATCAGAAGGTGATGGAGAAGAATGTTTACAAAATGCTTAGGCAGGCAACGATCCAATAAAAACAGCAATACCAAGCTCCGGACAGATAGTACTCAGCTCTCTGCTGGTACAGAAATCAACATTTGAATAATAGAAAGACAACCTCCTTTACACAGTGCATAAAAAGATTATCCCAACATAGGGGTATTTGCGGTTATATTTAAAATGGCGGCACCCAATCTGGCTTGTTGTTACCGGCTTCCATGTTCCAACTAGTCAAGGCCTGGGGCCACAAGCAGCAGCTTGTTCTCGATGCTGCTGCTGCTGCTGCCACAGCCTCAGCTCACGCAGGCCAGAAGCACCGGCCCTTCAACCCATGAGACACCAGCGTGGGAGATGGCTCTGCAATCTACCACACTGTCTCCACAATGCTTGGCTGAGCCCAGACCATCCTGCCATCCACGCAGTACCTGGTAGAAATGAGACTCTGAAGCTTAACTATTAACCAAAGGCTTTATATATTTAGAAATGCTCAATTAACAATTTGCCCACACAATTAGAGTTGTTTCCCAGTATCTAACCTTATGATATATATTGTTACCCTGGACCATCCTGGACCCGTGCGTGATTCTCCATGGCTCCTACATCTCTCACCTTTCTAGCTCCTCCTCTTCCTTCTCCTCTTCCTCTCCTCCCGACACCTCACTCCGCCTACCTCTCATACAGCCCAATTGCTGAGCTCTATACAAATGTAGTGGGAAGATATCCCACTACACAGGGGCACAATTTGAGAACCACTGTCAGAGAGAGAGAGAGAGAGAGAGAGAGAGAGAGAGAGAGAGAGAGAGAGAGAGAGAGAGAGAGAAAGAGAGAATCACTGTCTTAAAGCTCATGTTATTTTGCTTTTTAACTGTTAAGAAATGGCTATGTTCATATCAGCTGAATGTCTCTTAGGACAGGCTGTACTGTGAGAAGTGTGACAAGGTGTCACAAACACCACAGAATATGCTTGTGTAGAGCCCGGCATACACGCGGGAAGTGTACAGTCTACTGGTTCTGGGCCTGTACAGTGGTCACTGGATAGTGACTGTAGTAATTAATATTAAAAATCCCAGTGCAGGGTTTCTTCCATGTCCTTGACTACTTATGTTCCCGGATGAAAGACACACAGCCTTTATAATTTTAATATGCTGTAGGCAGCACAAAGCAGGGCGGCTGCCTCCCCTCCGTGGGAAAGTAGTTAGAAGCTACTTTCTTATCGATAACCCTGAGTTATCACTTACTAGTTACTATGTTCCATCTGGGCTGCTCTTACCCAACTGGCCAGCCCACAGGGCCACGTTCACTTGGTCCTTAGCCCACAGTGGCTCTTCTCCTCTGTCCGCTATGTCCGTCTCTTCTGCTCCTTCCCTCCTCATAGTCCTCTCACCAGCAATCTCGGGAAAACTCAACGCCACCTATATCTCTTCTGCCCAGCTACCGGTGGCCATCTTTGTCCACCAATCAGAATTAACTTAGAAGCAGGGTCCCAGGGACCATGAACAGATTGCAGGTTTTGGGGGCCGCACTTAGCATGATCATAGACAGTAAAAGACAAAGCCTCAAGTGACTACCAGTAATTTTAAATAGGAGGGTGAGTATTTTCTGAATGAGACAGAAGAGAGACGGTGAAACCATTGACTACACACAGGGCACTCTCAGTTCAACTAAAATCCTCGAGGACCATCCCATAGAATCTGCCACTGCTAACCCTAACTCCCGTTGTTGACCAAGATGTCTTCACGCGGTGCATTAATGTCCATATTCTTAACCCAAGTGACGGGTGCACTTTGTGGCAGATAAGGATTCTGCTGCCTGTGTACAGGCTGGCTTCGAATGCAGAGATCCACCTGCCACTGCCTCCTGCGTGCTGAGATTAAAGGCGTGCACCGCCAGGACCCTCACGCGGCTCCTACTGTCCTTTCAACTCACACATCTGAGAGCAATCCTTCTAGGATCCTTCTAGGATCAGTTTGTAGGCTACTTACCATTTCCTAGCTGTGTGACCCTGGAAACTTACTTAAGCTCTCTGAGCATCGATAACCATCTGTGTAAAATGGAACAAGCAATGCTGTCTAGAAACATAGATCATTCTCAGACCCCAAGTTACAGGAAGACACTGCCTGACATGTGGGAAGTTCCCTACATAGCTTGAACAGCCTAGCAAGACCTCTTTAGACCCATTTGTGAAAAGAGTGTCATGAAAGAGACTGTGCAGGATGAGAGACAGCAAGCATGAATATGCAGTCAGCAGAAGGCTTAAAAATGTAAAGCCAAGGTTCCCGCATAGGAAGTGGGCGCGGCAGAAGACAAGTCACAATATAGTATGCCAAGAGCAAGCGAGAGGGGCAGGAGTTGCCACTGGTGATGGAAAGAAGACGGGAGAGATTCGGGTCAAGTTCTGGAAGGAAGATGAGGAAGCAGAATGAGAATGTTCTAAAGGGAGAGAAACAGCAACCGTGTGCGGGGCCCGCTGTGGGGCTGAGCCAGCACAGGCATGCTCACCAGAAAGCCACGCAACCCTGGTCCCTCACAGCCCATTTCGAGCCCTTCCTCCAGCTCTCCTGGCCCTGCTGCTACGGGGTCACGTGGCAGAGTGGCAGCTATTCCCCAGGGGGTCTATGAATGAGCGCATGCTCCCAGCTCCCAGGAGGTTTCCAGTCTCTTCCTTCCTGGTTGTTGGATGCAGACCTGGAAACACGAAATGAGTTTTGTTTTTGGTGTGTGTGTGTTCTGCAATTGGCCTAATAAAAGAGAAAAAGAGAAATCAAATAAACTTCCCAGAGCACGCTGATGCTCAGGGAGATTCTAGACACATGCGCAGTCCGGCTATTCATGGAGACAAGAAGGGCTGAGGGCTGCAAATGCTGAGTCTGCACTGAAGACGGAATTCTCAGTCTGGCTTATGTGAAGGCTGCACTTCAAAGGGACTTGGAAGCTTTGATTGGAATCTTTGCTAACTGTTGACTGAGCAGAGACGGTCTGGGAGAGCCAGCTAAGGGAACGCGCCATCCACAAATCACCCTCCCTCCAGGTCAAGAGGTCTGGCTCTTGGGCTGCCTGTGGGGAAGTGGGGTGCTGGATAAATCAAAGTCATTCAAGTTGGAAGGGCACCGGAATCAGTCACAGAGGCAGACTCTCAAATCTGAACTCCGAAGACATCTTGGAATTCTTTAAAAACCTGCACACTAAGGCTTTTTTCCCTCCTGGACAATTAGCTGTTAAATATTTACCCACCGCCACTGTGTGTAAAGAAGATCCAAGAGGAAGCAGCTTTATTTTGCAAGACCCGATGTAGAGTTCAGATAAAGCTGGGCAGAGAGAGCCACAGATAAGATTGTGTTGTGGCCACCCCACCCCTACTCCCAACAGGTTTTTTCTGTATTTCCCTGGACGACCTGGAACTCAATTTGTAGACCAGGCTGGCTTTGAACTCAAAGATGAGCCTGCCTCTGCCCTCTGAGTGCTGGGATTAAAGGCTTGCATCACCACAGCCCGGTCTTTCCCTAATGGAAGTTTCTAGAAGGGCTGATTATCATGACTGCATGGGGAGTGACCCACACATCCTGGGACAGCATCAGGATGAGCTTTTCTCCTTCCTCCTCCTCCTCCTCCTCCTCCTCCTCTTCCTCCTCCTCCTCTTCCTCTTCCTCCTCCTCCTCTTCCTCCTCTTCTTCCTCCTCCTTTTTATTTTTCAGCCCTAAATGGAGGTCTTGCTTACAAAGCTTCTAGGTATTGGATCTAGATGCCTAATGGGTATCATGAGTCCACAAAAGTGAATTTTTCTGATATGAAATTCAGGGCTTTTTAAATTTTATTTATTTTTAAACTAGTAGCCTTAGATCCTTGTGTTGATAGTTGAAGGCAAGCCAGGAGGTTTTAGAAACGGTGAGGCCGAAGCTTGGTGATTGTATAGTTCCCTGTGACCAGAACTGCTGACGAAAAAACCTGAGGGAGAAAAGGTTTAGTTTGGCTCAGAGTTTCAGATTTTGGTCTGTCACGTCGGGGAAGGCGATAGGGAACACGTCTGTTAGTGGTGCTGGGAATGTGTGGTGGCTGTTTGCCCACCACAGGGACCAGCGGGAAGCAAAGACTTGCAAGGGGAAGCCAACTGTAACGGTGAAAGGCCCGTCTCTGGTGCATTCTCAGCCAGGCCCCATTTTATAAAGTTAGTGCCCCAGACTGGAGCCCAAATATTCAAAACACAAGCCTGTAGAAGACATCCTAGATTTAAAGTCTAACAATGACTTTTTATTTTTGTGCTGTGCCTAGGAGTGTTTTTGCAGACTTCGTGTACGTACGTGCACCGCACAACTGCAGTTTCCAGAAGGGACATTAGATCCCCAGAAACTGGAATTGCAGATGGTTGTGAGCCACAGTGCGGGTGGTAGAACTGAACCCTGATTCTCCACAACAGTACCTGTTACCATTCCTTTTAGGCTCCGCCTAGCAGTTACCTAGCAACAGTCAGGAAGGCCTGGCTTGCTATAAAAAGGACTGTTTGGCCTGGCCGCTCCTCCTTCTCTCTGACTCTATTCTCTCTGACTTCTTTATTCCTCTTTCCTTTCCCTCTCCCACCTCTCTCTCCATGTGTTCCGTCCAGCAGCCTCCCCTCACCTCCCCTCCCTCACCTACTCTCTCACTTCTTTCTCTCTTCTCTCTCTCTCTCTCTCTCTCTCTCTCTCTCTCTCCTCTTTCTCTGCCTCGACTCCCTTCTCAGCCCCACGTCCCATGCCCCCAAATAAAGTCTATTTTATACTAGACTGGTTGTATGGTTGGTCCCTCAGGGGGAAGGGATGTCTCAACATGGGCCTGTAGAGGTGGTACCCCTCCCACGGGACCACACCACACTCTACAAAACATACCCTTGGCTTTACAAAACACATCAGTACCCACCCTAAACCATTGAGCCCGTATCTCCAGGCCCTCTAAAGCATAACTCTTGCCTTTCCTTTCTTAACTTTATGACCATTTTTTTTCCTGCTGAAACCCACGTAAAACATCCATCACCTCCAGCTAGATCTGTCATGTGGGACCCGAGTGAAAATGGGCTCAGTAAAGAAACCAAAATAATCACTCAGTGGGTGAAAAAAAGGAAGTTTATCCCAAACTGCAGAGGCCGCCTCCTGGGAAAGCAAGGAGAAGCAACAGGGGAAAGATTGTGTGTGTGTGTGTGTGTGTGTGTGTGTGTGTGTGTGTGTGTGTGTGTGTGTGGTGTGTGTGTGGGGGTGTGTGTGGGGGGGTGTTAAGGGGGTTGGGGAGCCTTGAGGCTAGGCACTGACCAATAGGTACCATAGTCATATGTTAATGAAGGGTCACTAATTCTTCTTGCTGGAGAGAAGGAGAGCAATACCCCTTCTAGCAAGTAGGAACTTTCTGCCATCCCCTGAAGGAATGGGGTCTTTTGTTTAACTGGGAAAAGGTCTTCTTTAGGGGAACCCGTGGTACCTATTTTGTTGATTGCAGAGACATAGCTCGGTGCACAAGAAAAAGAACAAAATTGGAAATACTGAAGCCTTTTTGAGTTTGTATGAGAAGCCACAAGTGGAAAGCTCCAAGCCTGATGACACGGGACAGGGCCCGGCCATTACACAGGTATACTAAACTGTGCAAACTTACTTCAGGCTACGTATAGGAAACACAAACACATGTGGTATGTGGACTTGGCTGCTATCCCCAAGATGAGATCATCATGTACAAGGAAATGGTCCCAAACTGGGGAAATTCTTAAACTCAAAACATTCTGGTCCCATGCCTTTAGATGGGAGATGCCCTTTGCCAGAACCCATCGAAGCGAACACCAAAGAGCCTTATGTCTAGTTTTTAACCCCTCGAGGTGCTGAGGATTGGATCCAGGGCCCTGTATGTGTGGTGGAAAAGCACTCTGCCCTGGAGCTGCATTCTTGGCCCTGTGTGTCTGACCAAATACAATTTACATAGCTGTTTTCAGAAGAACAGGCCCCAGTCCTGGCCCTACTTCCTGCACAGAATTCTTTACTTCTTTAGGGGCCTTTTTATAAGGTGGAAATAGCCCTTATACCTGCATTATGGCTTATTGAGAATATTAAATAAGACCATGTGGGTCAAAAGTGCTTGGTAAATGATAAAAGCCTGCACGGGTGGGTGGCTCCATTCTTTTTATCCGACCGCCTTCTGGAGCAGATTACAGGGCTGGTATGTGCTGTGGGTTTTGCCTCGAGACTTCCCTTGGAGAGCAGTGTTTATCTATTTTAAGGAGACCCTAGAGATAGCAGGCTGCTGCAGAAAAGCAAATGGAATATGGATTTACCAGAAAGAGGAGGGCCGGCTGGAAGGGAACAGCTGGGGAGAGAGTTATCAATCCGGCTCGGCACCAGACGGGTGCCAAGAGGGAGTTGCTAAATGCCTGAGAGAGAATCGTGACCAGAGAGAGCAGTGAGTTTGAAAAAAAAAATCACATCCTGCCAAGCAAACTGGGTCATATTCCTGATGGAGTTAGTCACCGAGCAGAGCTGAGCTGGGAAAGAGGTTTCAGGGCAGAAAGAACAGCACAGTGACTCAGCTGGCAGCTGCGAGGCCTCCCGGCTCTTGAGCAGAGACCCCTCGTGTGGCTGGCGTATAGCATCTTGTGGTATTTTAGATTTGAACTTGATTTTTTTTTAACCCCTAAAGGAGATTACAGACACCATGTTTTTTTTCCTGGAATAGTTAAGCATTTCCACACAGCCGCAAGCACGTGTGCACAAGCACACGCACGCGCGCACGCGCGCGCGCGCGCGCGCGCGCACACACACACACACACACACACACACACACACACGGTTTCAAAGAGGTAAATCTTAGAGAGGAGATAAATTAAATCAAGATGGAAGAGGAAGAAGGCCAGCCTGGAGCTTTTCCCTGGAATTCAAGTGGGAAGGGACAGTGGGGCCAATCTTACTACTTAGAAACCTTTAGGGTCCTGGGCCCCATCCTGTGCAGACAGGACCCTGTAATACAACTGGAGGATGCCGAAATCAAAGTTTAGCTTGTGAGTCACTAGGATAAAGTTAAAGCAGGGGGCTAACCAGCAGGAAGAAGTCATCTTCAGGAGAAGGCTGCTGGGGGGAATCTCGATTTTGTTCTCATTATAAAAATTTTTGGTGCTTTCTGCTACATATCTCTGCCAGGAAATGTGATATGTTGGGGAAGAAGAGGAAATGTATTCTACATCTTGATGCCGTGACTATAAAAAGCCGTTTCAACGACAGAAATTAGTCGGGGCTCTGTCAAGGTTGTAAATGAGGGTTTTACACTAGCCAATCAGGGTGAGAAAAAAAAAAAAACCTTAAAGCAGCGTCTATATTTGTCCTCATACGGCTCCATTATCCCTGTCGGGTTTTTTTTTTTTTTCCTGCCAGATTTCCTCTGTGGTAAGTCCCTTCCCTAAGAGCTGTTCTCACTGGAGCTGACAGAGCCGGGATTCTGAGAGCAAGGTAGCATGATGACACTAAGAAGATAGAGGTGACCCCACTCCTGAGATGCTGATGAAGCCTGCCCCAGCTCTTCCATCCTGTCTTTTCTGTACCTCAACACTCGGTGGCCCTCATTCTTGGTTTGGATCCTGTAAGCACATGGAGCCTGAGGCTGGGCCATTTGCAGTGTGACTTTACCTCTGGTGTTCACTTATCCCAACCCCCTTTTCTCCCAGGTCTTTATGTACGTCTGAAAAAGTAGCTTGCCCCCAGTGTCCTGTGCGCTGTAACTCCTGAGGGGATGGAGTCTATCTATCTCTTGACTTTGGGCAGACAGAATTAAACCTAACCTCAGCTCCATTATTTACTAGCAGATTAGGTAACCTTGTGAATGGGGAGTTCTTTGCTTTGAAGGCTGTGATTAGCTACTTACCGTTCTGTCTTGAGACAGAATATGTAGCCCAGGCTGGCCTTAAAAGTCACAGCAATCACCCTGCCTCAGCCTCCTGGGCGCTAAAGTTACAGAAGCGTCACCCTGCCTGGCTCCCTACCACAATATTAATTTGTCTTTTTCTTAAAGGTTTATTTTATTATCAACTTATAGGTCTCACCATGTCTATGCCATTCATGTGGATCCTCTGGAGGCCCGAGGAGAGGGTGGGATTCCCTGGGGCTGGAGTTACAGGTGGGTTCAGGCCACCCAATGTGCATGCTGGGAACCCAACTCAGCTCCTCTAGAAGAGCGAGCTCTTTTGACTTCTGGGCCATTTCTTCGGCCCCTTTAACAGTTTGTGTGGGAAACCGTTGAAACCTCAGTGGCAAGTTAGTCAGATTAGCTGTCAATAAGAAACAAGAATGAAGAGAAGAGACTTGTTGTCATCTTTTGGTTAATGACTAGTCAGGGAGAATCAGGAATCAATGGAGTAAAGGCTTATTCTCCAATAGCATCCCCAGGAAAGAAAATTACGTTGTCAACCCAAGGTAAGACATTCCTAGCAGGGGGCTAATTCACCCTTGCTTTCCCAGGGTGCAGCTCGGTTCACTGCTTGAGGAGAAATCTGTCCAAAACAGGAGCTAATCTAGTTTCTGTTTAAGAAATGGCTGGAAGAACTAAGATTAAAACCAAAGAAGAGAGGACTGGGTTAGTTTTGCATGACTGTCCTTAGATACTGTAAGGCCTGGCTCACGGAAGCAAGAACAGTTTGTATTCCGTATGTCTAAAAGGAAAAACTAAAGCCAAGGAATGGACTACCAAGTGAAACAGGCCGAGGTGGTACACAGCAGTAAGATACTCCACAGACGAGGAAGCAGGAAGGTCATGAGTTCAAGGCTAGCCTTAACTTATGGGACTCCAGTGGTTGGGAGCACTGGCTGCTCTTGCAGAGGACCCAGGCTCAGTTTCTAGCACCCACCAAGCAGCTCACTGCCACCTGTAATTCCAGTTCCAGGGAACTGGACACCCACTTCTGGCCTCCACAGACACCAAGCACACACATACATGCATGCAGGCACATATTCACATATAAAGTAAATATAAATTGGAAGCGAAACAGTTTTCTTTGAACTGTATCTAAGCTAGAGTCTCCGAGGAAACAAGGTAAGCCGACTTGTAAGGGAGGGAACTTTGTATCCCCAGGAGTGTTAGTCTTCAGTTGCCTATGGCAGCAAGGACCACAGTGGACCACAGTAGACAGGATGCTACAACTGATGACTTCATGGCTTTCAGTGGTGACATGCATCAGTGCCTGGGTGGCCACATCTGCCCACCGGCACTTTTCCATATGTGGAATTCCAGATGTGGACAATGTGAGTGACAGAGGATGTGAGGAGCTCCCACATACACTTCCCGACCACCTACTTAGGTCTGCGATAGTCCAGACTACTGTGACTGTGGGAGAGTTCTTCATGCTGGAGTGATGCCCCGTTCCGAGGTCACCGCTGGGATGTGATACATCGACCAGGATCCTTCATGCTTCCTCCAGTGTAAACCACACCAACATCTTGTTTATCACTGAAGAACAAATATATTTTGAGTCCCTAGGGCTATATCTGTTATGAGAAAGCTAAAATATCCATATTTATAAACACCACGTTGTAGATCAGAAACACATGTGATTTTAAAAAGATATATTTGTATTAGCTTAAAGATGCGTGCACGTGTGTGTGTGTGTGTGTGTGTGTGTGTGTGTGTGTGTGTGTGTGTGTAGGGGTTTGTGCACATGAATGCAGTGCCCACAGAGGCCAGAAGAAAGTGTCAGATTCCCTGAAGCTGGAGTTGTAGGTAGCTATGAGACCCTTTATATCGGTGCCTGGAACTGAACCTGGGTCCTCTGGAAGAGCAGAAAGAGCTCGCAACTGCTGAGCCTTCTCTCCAGCCCTTGAAAGATATACTATATATTTTGTCAATTAGGGCAGTAATAAGAGAAAGCTAGACATTGAAGGACAGTGTGGTTTGGATATATCCCGTCAGATCCTGGGTTGGAAACTTCACTCATAAAGTGCTTTGATGCCGGGCAGCGGTGGAGTACGCCTTTAATCCCAGCACTTGGGAGGCAGAGGCAGGCGGATTTCTGAGTTCAAGGCCAGCCTGGTCTACAGAGTGAGTTCCAGGATAGCCAGGGCTACACAGAGAAACCCTGTCTCGAAAAAATAAATAAATAAAGTGCTTTGAGGAGGGACCTTTCAGAGGTGGTGAGGCTCTGAGGGCTCCCTCTTCTGGTGGGGTGGATGCCAGACCCAAGTCCCAACCACCTTTCTGCCTTCTACCATGGGATGAAGCAGTATGGTCTTTGCCAGATGCAGGACACTTGACCTTACATCTCCAAAGACTTCTAAAGCTGAAGCAAGAACTGCTTGTTCTTTATAAATATGAAAAGGAGGGAAGGAAGGAGAGAGGGAAGAGAAGAGGGGGAGGGAAGGGGGAGGAAAGGGGAGAGGGAGAGAGAGAGAGAGAGAGAGAGAGAGAGAGAGAGAGAGAGAGAGAACAAGTTAGTGAATCAGACTTGGCTAGAATCTATAGTGAATGGCAATCCTAATAAGTTGGACCCACAACATTTGTGTAGTTTCAGTGAAATTCTTCTTACTCAGCTTGACAATGGTGGCGTGCGCCTTTAATCCCAGCACTCAGGTGACAGAGGCAGGCAGATCACTGAGTTCGAGGCCAGCCTGGTCTACAGAGTGAGTTCCAGGACAGCCAGGGCTACACAGAGAAACCCTGTCTTGAACAACAACAACAACATTTTTATATGCATGAGTGTTTTGCCTGTGTGGATGGATGGATGTGCAGTGACTGTCAAGGTCAGAAGAGTATCATCTCTTGGAGCTACAGTTACAGATGGTTGTGAGCCCATATGTGGGTGCTGGGAATGGAACTGGGGTCCTCAGGAAGAGGGGCCAGGGCTCTTACACAGAGCCATTAACTTCTGTCTTACTTAAAAACAATTGTGGTGTTGAGACTGGAACCCAGAATGTATACCATATACTTCCCTTCTTTCCTCTCTCCCCTTCCCCCATTTTTCTTACCCTAACCCTAACTCTGCTGCCAAGTCTGACCTGGAACCCCTAGGCCCAAGGTTCCTCAGGGGGCCTCAGCCTATCCGGTAGCCAGGACTATAGCTGCCCTGGACACATACCAATTGTGGGTCTCCCTCCACAGAGCACCTCTCGAGTTTTTTTTCTGTATGTGTGTGTATTTGTGCGTGCGTGCGTGTGTGTGAGATGCGTGGGGAATGGGGTGTGGCAGATGGATGGGGAGGGGTGAGGTGGGACAGGACTGCAGACCCAACCTGTAGATACTAGTCTTGCTGCAAGCTCCCTACCCTGACTTTGCTCCCTGCCGCCCAATGCTGCTTGGGTTGCTAGACTCAAAGAGATCAAAGGAAATCCGTTGCAGTCATCTGACTATTCTGTACTTTCCTAGGCATTTTACAAACTAGATTAAATTAGTTACACACCGTAACCCAGTAGACAGCCAGGGACCGTTTTTCTCATTTAAGTAGGACATGTCCTTGGCTTGTGAAAAGAAGGCTTTCCACTGGTCTGCGCCCTTCAAAATAGAGCTGGTGGATAGAGGGGACTGTCTCCTCCGAAGGATGAGAAAGCAGCTAAGCACCCTACATTGGGAGTGCAGTCTCCTCTTCCTTGAGGAGAGAAGAGCCTGAGATAGCCCCAGGGTTGCACCTCATACCTTCAAGATGCACTTTCAAAGGCCGGAAGCTGGGGCGCAGGAAGGTTGGGTCTGGAAGCCCCCTGACCACTAAGGTTAAAGATTTTGGGGACTCCCGACGCCTCTAGCAAGGCAGGTTAGCATGTTTTAACTCAGGCCTGGGAATGACAGAAAGCCTAACGACTTTACTGTTTACTCATAGACTGCTGTTGGTGTCCTTTGCACCCAACCACAAGATTATCAATCTAGGTAAGTAGAAGGCTTCAGAGGTAGAAACCACAGACAGTGGGCTAGGGAGAAAAGGGACCTACGAGGGAGAGAGCGGTTTCCACGGGAAGTCAGTTTTGGTTGCCCAGCCTGTTTAAATTACTTAACTGCCCGCCTGCCCAATCCCAGATCTCCTGCAGGGAGGCGGGGCACTGCTTCCCGTGGTCCCCTGCTGAGCCGCAGGCTGGACCTTGAGCCGTGCATTTGAGACGTGTGGGACACTGGTGCTCATGCCAGGCTCCGTGGAGTAGGACCCCCCTGCCAATCCCTGCAACATCCATAAAAGGCTGCCCCTTCACCCTCCACCTCCCCCCTCCCCAGCACACCTGGTCCTCATGTGGAGCTGGCCGTGGGAACCTGGGAGTAATGAATCACCAGGTGGGAACCCAGAGGACAGCCGGAGGACCTTTGCAGAAGCAGGAGCCAAGCATCCCCCAGTGCCAGACTGTGCAGAGGACCCTTTGTCGCGTGATTCCCAGACGCGGATGCAAATCTCTCTGTGTGGGGGGATGCTGGGCTCATCCTCTGGAATCTAGAAGGCCGAGCTTCCAGAACCGCTGCTGACCTCCCCACCTGCTGGACCAACCGCCGGCTTCCTTCCTCTCACCAGGGCTGAGTCACTGGAGCATCTATCTGCACGCTGCGGTTTCGACTTTCTCCCGAGTGCATAGCTGTATGTCATCTGAGAGGCAGGAGTCAGGCTGCCCCTGGTGCTAAGACAGAGGCTGAGGTGACATGCATTGTCCCTGGCAGCCTGGCTTCTTAAAATCACCTGGGAGGACAGAGAGACCTGTCAGGCGTCTAGTCTAGTGGAGAAGCCCCTTCGATCTCCACAGCCTGAAAATTACCGTTCTGTGCGGCCGGGAGCAGAAGAGTTTCGTTTCACTGTTTTTATGTTTATTTACTTTTATTCCAAAAGTCACAGAGGTGGCTTTAAAGTCCACATGTTAAATTTTTCTAGAAAAATCACAAAGTTGTGACCTCCTGGACCACTCTTACTTCCATCGCTGAGTTTAGTTGTACTGCCGGCGTTTGGAGCAATCATTCATAGGCAATACATTTTAAAAGCTGTGTCTTTGTTATCTTAATTTGGAGACTCCAGATGTTGCTATGGCAGTCGGGGAAAAGCTCTCCCCCTCCTCACGCTTTCTTGCCCCTCAAATTTTTGTATTTCTTCCTGTCTTACCTGTCCACCATCATGAGATTTAGCCTAATTAAAATATATATATTTATTTTATGTGTATGGTGTTTTACCTACATCGAAGTGCAACTTATGCATGCATTACCTGTGGAGGCCAGAAGAGGGCGTCAGATTCCCCCCTCCACCCCCACCCCCCGGAACTAGACATTAAAGATGGTTGTGAGCTGCCACATGGATGTTGGGAACTGAACCTGGGTCCTCTGCAGGAACAGCCAATTCCCTTTACCCATGAGTCATCTCTCTAGTCCTTTAACAATAGTTTGTGAAGCACTACAAAAGAATTAAAGTGCACCCGTTGAAACTAGGATGGTAAATATTGTTAATTTGGTAGGATCTAGAATAACATAGGACATAAGCCTCTGGGCACCCTCTGAGGAGTTATCAAGCTAGGTTACTTGAAGTAGAAGAACACTGTACTTGTGAGCATGACTATGGGCTAGGATCCTGAGTGAGTAAACTGGGGAAGGCAAGCTGAGCCCTCCTCTCTTCAGTTGTTCTTGGTCTAGCGTTCTGCCACAGGAGTGAGAAAAAGAATTAGCGCCACAATGTATCCTGATTCCTAAGATACTAAAATAAAAATAAAGGTGCATTTTAGAGTATCATGAACTATGTTGTTCACATGTGATGAAGTCACTGGTCATAGCTGTATTTTGACTAGGTATTATCTGCATCAAAGTCGGGTTACACACATACACACTATACACACAAACACACGCGTGCATACACACACAATCATTACAAAAACACACACATATATGTATACACACACACACACACACACACACACACACACACTCTTTCCTAGAACTTGCTGTGTAGACCAGGCTGGCCTTGAACTTTGTGGCAATCCTCCTGCCTCTGTGTGCTGGAACATCTGTCTACTACAGGTGTATAACCAGCTTGCTCCACTTGCCTTATCTTTTAAATTGTGAAGTTTTAATTAGGAATTAATCTCCAAGCTCCTTCCGGTGTCACAAGCATGCCGCTCCTCTCCAGGGCCTTGCTCTTTGTGATGACATCTTCCCCGTACTGGTACTGCCGCTCTGTTCTGCCGTAAGACTGGGTGTCTCCTTGGGCCCATTTTACACCCTCAGCCTCCACCCATCCTTGTCTTCTTGTGTGCCTTGTTCCCTGAACTTGTATTTTCTTCCTTGGCTTGTTTTAAACTGGGTGTGGTGCACACAACTGTAATCCAGTCCTTAGGAGGTAGAGGTAGGAAGATCAGGAGTTTGAGGAAATCCTCACCTACGGTGGTGAGTTCAAGGTCAAGCTGGACTACCTGGGAGTCAGACCAAGTAGAAACAAAGCATGCCTTTGTTCTGAGCATATCCTGTAGGAGCTTTGTGAGAAAGGTAAATATTTTTAGTGGCTTTGCTAACGCTTGTTCTGCTTTTGCTTGCCTGTAGGCAAGTATGATTTGTCTTTGCTAAGAGGCTTCCCTCAAACTCCTCAAACTCCTCAAACTCCTAGTAATGGCTGCTGACTCTCAGATGATGAACTAATCTCTGTGGTCCATTCTGCAGCCACCTCAGTATGGCTCTAAGGGACTTCTGACAGGTGGTTTTCTGTGGCTTTTTGCTCTTGTTTTGATCAGTTTCCAGAGTCAACACTTCACTATTCACTATGGGATATAAGCTTTAGTGCTAAGCATCATGGGAGCCAGGAGACTACCATGGGTCCTAAATTCCTGATAGCACATTTTTCATCTGCTTCCAAAGTGTGTGGCAGGCCAGCTCTTAGCTGTGCCTAGAGTTCTTGGGCACTTTTTTTTTTTTTTTGGTTTTTCGAGACAGGGTTTCTCTGTGTAGTCCTGGCTGTCCTAGAACTCACTCTGTAGACCAGGCTGGCCTCGAACTCAGAAATCCACCTGCCTCTACCTCCCAAGTGCTGGGATTAAAGGCGTGCACCGGCTCTTGGGCACTTCTGCAATTCAAAATTTCTCCCCAAGGCTGGGCAGGGACAGTGGCACAGGTGTGCACAGTCATGAGAGGAAATGTACACATTTTTAACATGTTTGTTTTCAGTACATCTGCACTGCACACGTGCAGTGAAGAGGGAACCCCTGTCTGTTCCCCCCCCCCCGCCCCCAGGTTCAGCTGGTTCGCTACAGATATCCTTCCCATGAGTTTAACACTCAGCCTCAGGTTTTCTGTTAAATGGATCCACCCAACTGTTGTGGCACTGAGAGTGAAACCTGAGGCCCTGCACGTGCTAGGCAAAGTACTCTGTGATCAATCTATACTGCTAGCCCAATTAATTGCTTGTTACAGGATGTTTGAACCTGTTTCTAGTTAGGGTTTGGCTCATTGCTTTAGTCCTTCTGACTGGAATAGACACGCCCTTAGTACTCACCTTTAATCCCAAACAGTGAAGGTAAAGTTAGTTTTTAGGAGGAAGCACCATGTTTGAAAGTGATGTCTAATTGAGTAGCGCACAAAGTGATGAATCAGAGAAAGATTTGACAGGATAGGATACACCCAACTCTCAGGAGAAGAGAGAGCAAAGGGAAGCTACTTAAGGGAGAGACAGACAGTACAGGAGAAGAGAGTACAGCGCAGGATACAGTAGAGTTGGGAGGGAGAGTAGAGCAGCAGAGAGGGAGGAGGAGGCAGTGTTACCAGCAGAGTTTTACAGAGACAGATTGAAGAGAGAACAAGCTAGACACAGAGAAAAACGGGAGCAAGAGAATGAGAAGGAACCAGGTCTGGAGAGACGGCTCAGTGGTTAAGAGCACTGACTGCTCTTCAGAGGTCCTGAGGTCAATTCCCAGCAACCACATGGTGGCTCACAACCATCTGTAATGGGATCCCATGCCCTCTTCTGGTGTGTCTGAAGACAGTTGCAGTGTACTCATATAAATTTAAAAAAAAAAATTTTTTTTTTTTTTAAAGAGAGAAGAAACCAGAAGACGACAGCAATTGCCAGAGTTAGTATGAGGCTAAGCAGTGCAATTCAGGAGAAGCCAGACTGGATCAGTCAGTCAGCTTGGAAAGGAGTTTAAACCAGAACAGCTGAGTTGAACCAGCCAGCCAGAATTCAGAAAGAACCAAAAAGGGTGAGCTTATGCAGCAGCAAGTCTCAGAGGCTGGTAACATTCTAGGCCTATATAAGATTGTACAGAGGCTAGAAGCTTCCAGGACTAGGCCTAGGTTAGCCCATGGAGATGACGATTACATCAGAAAAATAAAAGTTACTTTTACAATTGCTCTTATTCTCCTGCATTGTTATTCTCCCGAATATTGTTAAAAATTACCTCCGCTGCTGCCATGTCTGCTCTGTCTGCTTTGTTTCTCTTTGTGGATGGTTTGCAAAGAAAGGAAGTTTAAATTGGACATGGCGATGCACACCTATAATCCCAGCCCTGGGGAAGCTGAGACAAGAGGAGTAAGTACAAGGCCAGCCCGGGCTACCCATGGGAGACCCTGTCTGAAAAAAGCAAAAAAAAAAAAAAAAAAAAACCCTCCGAAACCAAAACCCAAAAAAGCAGCCAAGCCAAAGAAGACATGTACTGGGATGTTCAAGGTTATCTTGTTGATCTTTTTGGCTGTTGGTGAGTCCTTTGTGCCATTCCATCCATGGCGGGAAAAGCAGAAGGGCAATCAGCTGCCTGTGAAGACGGGGAAATGGCAAAGTTTTTTCAGTAGCTTTATAGGCTATTATAGGTAGACACAACACAAACCTGGAAGAGAGAATCTCTAAGGGATTGCCCCATCAAATTGGTTCATGGCATGTATATGGGGTATTTTCTTGGTTGCTGATTGATACAGAAAGGCCCACAGTGGCAGTACTATCCCTACCCATTCCACTGTGGGTGGTACTATCCCTACCCATTCCACTGTGGGCGGTACTATCCCTACCCATTCCACTGTGGGCAGTACTATTTCTACTCATTCCACTGTGGGTGGTACTATCCCTAGGCAGGTGGGCCTGGGCTATAGAAGAAAAGTGGACAAGTGACCAGTAAACAGTGTTCCTCCATGGTCTTTTCTTCAACTCCTGCTTCCAGGTTCCAACTTTCCTTGAAGGTGGACTGTGATCTTGGAGTTGTAAGATGAAATCAGCCCTTTCCTTCCTAAGTTGCCTTTTGTTTTTGTTTTTCCCTTCCACAGCAACAGGCAACTGTAGGACCGTGAAAGGCAACCTGGTTTCTGGTCGAGCACTGGCTGGAAATTGCTGGAGACCCAGATGATCCTGAGGGGCCCCAGGTGGGATGCAGGTGACACTAAGGGACAGTATGCGTTTTGCCATGCTCCCAGACTCCTGACAAGAGGCTGCAGACTTCCATAGATGCCTTTCAGTCATGTAAGACAATGCTCCCTAACCCCTCCACAGACAGTGGGTGTGACTACAGGCCACAGAGCCTCAAGACAGATCTCCATATTAATGAGGTACCTAAAGGCCAGAGTGGCGTAGCCAATTCAGCATTCCTTCCCAGACCCTCCTCCTTGCAAAAGGTATTTAACCTCAGGCCTGCCCTGAGGAAACTAGGGAACAGTTTTCATCTACTTTCTGCCACGACAATAAACATCTTCAGACCATGGACTGTTTCTCTTCTTTAGGGTCCGCTGTGGGGTAGGTCTTTATCTACATAGCCACCGCCTAATCTCCTGCAGAAGAACTCTCTGCAGTCCCAGCCACCCAGCCAAGTGAGATTCTCATCCCTGAGGACGTAGCGGAAGCTCATCTCTCCCTCTCCCCTTCAGCCGTGGGCAAATCCAACCCGTATGACCCCCACTTCATCCTCTGCCCTTCCACGCCCCCCCAGCTGTGTCTGGGGGCCCAAGAGCCTGAGAACCAGTCAGTCCCCGGCCGCCTTTTAGCCCAGGGACCCCCAAGCCAAGAGCTCCGGCTCCCCGAGAGATCTCAGACTGCGCTCTCCATCCCTGAGACTCCGGCCTGAGGAGAACACAGTCAACTTCCTGCACCTCTGTCCCCATGAGAGGCCCTAGCTCCTTGGTGAGACAGACACGGGACCCTCACACATCAACCCAACAACAAGTCCCACGCACACTACAACCCAACAGACAACCAAGCTAGAATAATAGGTAATTCAGTTTAATTTTTGTGATCTGCACCTCTGACCGTCACATATCTGACCTGTCTCTGTCCCTCCAATGCTGCCATACCGAGGCATTAGACCTCGAAGTGAGTTCGGATAAGGACGAACAGCACCACATCGATCAGACTGAATGCTTGTGAAATTATAGTGAAAGGCAATAATTCTGAGAAAAAAAGTGGGAACGATCCATACGAAGAGGCCCGGGTGAACTACAGCGTGTGTGCAGAGCACTTGGCCACGCTGAACACTTAAACTGAACTACTTAAGCCAGGCCTCGTGGAACAGTGGCTACAGCAAGGCTGGGAGGCCGAGGGAGCTGGGCTGGAAGCCAAACCCCACTTCATTCTACAAGTATGAGCCCGCAGGAGGTTGAATTTCCTACAGCTCATAGTTTATAGAACCGGAGAAAGCCGTGGATAAAGTCTACTTGTGTGGTTGTTGGGGGAGGGGGCCAGGTGACAGTAATGAAAATTGATGTTGTCCTTTATTTTCTTCATTGCTTCTAATTCCCAGTACCTTAAAAAGAAGAAGAAGAAAAAACCCTGCATAAAAAGAAATGTGTACACATCTTGTTCCGGTCAGTGGGGATGACAGCAACCTCTGAACTTGGGGTTCTGTCCATGCTTGGCAGATGGAAGCATGAACCAGAGACTCTGCTCAGCCTGCAGACGGTAGCCTGTGTTGCTCTGCTGAGTCACTGTCTGACAGTGACGGGCACAAAAAGTACCATAGGACTGCAGACTGCTTTGTGCTATAGGAAGGATGAACATCACAGAAGGCACTCTTTCTTAAAAAGAGAAAATCCGCTGGGCGGTGGTGGTGGCGCAGGCCTTTAATCCCAGCACTTGGGAGGCAGAGGCAGGTGGATTTCTGAGTTCGAGGCCAGCCTGGTCTACAGAGTGAGTTCCAGGACAGCCAGGACTACACAGAGAAACCCTGCCTCGGGGAAAAAAAAAAGAAAATCCTCTCCCCTTCCCACTAGTGTGTGTGTGTGTGTGTGTGTGTGTGTGTGTGTGTGTGTGTATGTATGTGCGTGTATGCGCGTGTATGAGAGAGGGGGGGGAGAGGGTGCTAGTGTGTAAGTGTGTGTGCATATGAGAGACAGAGAGGGAAAGGGGGAGAGAGAGGGTAATGGTGCTAGTGTGTGAGTGTGTGTTTGTGTATGAGAAAGAAGGGGAGAAGGAGAGGGAGACAGAGTCTCACTATGAGCTAGGCTTGTCTTAAACTTGTAATCCTCCTGCCTCAGCCCCCCAAGTGCTGGGTCTATATGGGTGTAACACCAAGTCCAGTAAAATGTGTTATTTAAAAAACAAATCGGGCATGGGGCTGGAGAGATGGCTCAATGGTTAAGAGCACTAGCTGTTCTTCCAGAGGCCCTGGGTTTGGATCCCAGAACCCACTTAGTGGCTCCCAGTCATCTGTAACTCCAGTCTCTAGGGATCCAACACACTCTTCTGGCCTCTGGGAGTACCAGACATATACATGGTAGGTATACAGATATACAGTCAAAGAAAACACTCATATACATAAAATAATTTTAAATAAATAAAAAACTTAAAAAAATTTCTTAAATCAGCTATGGAATTGGAAAGATGGCTCAGTGGTTAAGACCTAGGTTCAGTTCCCAGCACCTACCTGACACTGCACAATCACTTGTAACTCTAGTTCCAGGGGATCTGACACCCTCTTCTCGTCTCTACAGGCACTAGGCACTTAAATGGTATATCTGCATGCATGCATGCATGCACCCACACATATAAAATAAAATAATTTAAATAAGTTATGAGGTGGTTGTGTTGTTGTCTTGTTTTGGTTTTTTTTTTTAAGACAGGGTTTTCTTAGTATAGCCCTGGCTGTTCTGGAACTCAGTCTGTAGGCCAGGGTGGCCTCGAATTCAGAGATCTGCCTCTGCCTTCTGAGTGCAGGGATTAAAGAGGTGTACCACCACTTCCTGGCTTGTGTGTTCTTTAAAGTAAAAACTAAATCTCAGAAGACAGACAGTTGTGCTGAAGTCTGCAACCATATTTTCCAATGTTGCATAAAATAGAAGGAAGACGGCCTGACCCATCCTGTGCCTACACTTGACCACTTGATGTAGAGAAACCTGTGACTGGAAGTCTATTCGTGTCCTCTAGTCTCCTTCCCATGTGTGCTCAACCGGGGTGTAGAGAAAAGCCTAGTGCCACGATTGCTCTTCCCCAGACATTCCTTGTCCCATCCGGATGCCCTTTTACTCTTTCAACATCTCCGCATGGTCATAGCGGCCCCAGTGCCTGGAGTCACTCCAGCAGGAGTTGTGACTCAGCGCTGTTCTTATGCAGGCAGATGCAATGTCAAAGAAGGCAGCTTTGACTGAGTGTCTGGGATTACACAGGGATTTGGGGAATTAATCTCAATCGTGTCTGTTGTTGAAGAAGAGGAAAACAGAGTTGTTCTTTTGCTCTTCTCACCCCTACTTCGTATCTGTCCCCTTCTACCCTGGAAGGATGGAGGCAGAGGAGAGAAAGCCCAGTTAGCCTCTTAAGGAGAGCTGGGTTCATCTCAGACCTCCAAAGTGGAAGCCTGTTAATCACTGGTCACAGATCCAGGACAGATATTCTGCAGCCTCCCTGGTCCATCAGGTCAGAGACTGAACTGTCATGGAAAAAACTTATTTTTCTTGATATTATACTAACAATGGCATAATTAAAAAGTATAAGGCTAAGGATTGAACCCAGGGCCCAAGAATAAAAAATTTTTTAAAAATTATTTTTTATTCTTTTATGTCTAGGGGTGTTTTGCCTGCATGTATGTCTATGCACCATGTGCATGCAGTACCCAGAGAGGCCAGAAGAGGGCACTGGATTTCCTGGAACTGGAGTTACAGTTGTGAGTCACCATATGGGTGCTTGGAGCTGAGCCTAGGCCCTCTATAAATGCAATAAGTGCTTTTAAGTTCTGATACGTCTCTCCAGACCTCTACAGCCAGTATTCAAACAAAACATTTAAACTTGTGGTGCTAGGGGTCAAATCTGGAGCCTGTGTACTTGAGGATGGCATTTACTACTGTGGCCCATCCTTAGACCTAAAAGAGTTCCTGTTTTTGTTTTCAGAGTGCAAACAATTCCCCTTCTTCTATAACCTCTGCATTTGCAAGGATCACCCCACATTTGGAAGCTCCCAGTAAGGATGTGGCTCCGGTTTGATGCCCTCATGTTGTCTTAGGGTTTTATTGCTGTGAAGAGACACCATGACCAAGGCAACTCATTTTATTGGGGCTGGCTTATAGTTTCAGAGGTTTAGACCATTATCATCATAGTGGGAAGCAAAACTAGTGCAGGCAGACATGGTGCTGGAGAAGGAGCTGAGAGTTCTACATCTTGATCCAAAGGCAGCCAGCAAGAGGGTCTCTTCCGCACTGGGTGGAGACCTGAAAGCCCACCTACACAGTGACATACTTCCTCCAACAAGGCCACTCCTACTCCAACGAGGCCATGCGTCTTAGTCTTAATAGTGTCCCTTCCTATGGGCCAAGCTTATTCAAACACACGCATGCGCTACCAGCCTCCTGAAGGACCGCATGTTCTCACCTCCCTTAGTTCCCAGTCAGGGGCACCTGAGGATCTGCAGCTCCTCAGACAATCAGCCACTAGACAACCAAGTGTCTATGTCAGGGCCTTTCAGTGTCTGTGAGTGGCTGGCTCTCTGGGACCAAGGTTTGGCACTTCTGCAGTAGGGGCAAATCTGGCTTTGTTGCCTGTTTCTGTTTAGCCCCATGAGCTAAAAATAAATTTACCAATCTTAAGTGTTTAAAAAACATCGAAAGAAGAATGCTAGTTAATGGTATATAAAAAAAGAAGTGTCCATAAATAGAGTCCATTGGAACCCAGTCCTGCTGTTCATTTATTTCTGTCCCAGTTGATACTATTTGTGGCTGCCTTCCCACTCCTGTGGCAGTTGTGGGTGGCTGTGGTGGACACTACGTGGCTTGGAGAATCATTAAAACAAATTCCCACAAGGCCCTCTGCCTGTCTCAGAATTCAGTCTTTCTGGACTTTACCTCTTTGGTGCTGGTAGTGGCTATTCTGACAAACCTTACAGGCCTCAATTTCTAGATGAGAGGGCTGTCTCCTTCCCCAGGGGGCTTGTCAGATCCATGGTGGTTGGGCTGCTTCAGCCAAGGCTGCAGATGGAAGACAAGGAAAAACACAAAGTCTGGAAAGGAGAGAGATGTCAACTTGGGTGGTGGTCATAGGAGGATGTCACCAGACCACCTCCCGACATTTAAATCTCCTTTCTTTCAACTCTTGACAATCGCTTGTCTAAACTAAACAGTGGGCCTACTGGGGGAACAGGTAACCAAACCAAGATTGTGTGTGTGAGTGTGTGTATGTGTGTATATAAATAATGTAATTCATGGACATGAAAGGAGAGAGGACTTGAGGGGAGTAGAGGGACCAAGAAGAAGTCAGCAAGCAGGCTTGGATGAGGCAGAGTAGTAGGAAGGAAGACAAAGAAGAACAAAGTATAATAACACAAGCTCACAAAAAAATGCCACAATGAAACACATTGAATTGACTCTCAAAGTAATTGAGAGAGAAAAAAAAGTACTTAAAAAATAGTTTCCTGGCATAAAATTGTTACTGGAATTTTGTTTTTGTTTTTGTTTTTGGAGACAGGGTTTCTCTGTGTAGTCCTGGCTGTCCTGGAACTCACTCTGTAGACCAGGCTGGCCTCGAACTCGGAAATCCGCCTGCCTCTGCCTCCCAAGTGCTGGGATTAAAGGCGTGCACCACCACCGCCCGGCGTTACTGGAATTTTTTAGGGTCAAAACCTGGGCCCTGGAGACCCCAGCGGTCTTGGAAGGCGTCTTTCTTCTTTGGCGTAGTCTTCATCAGGAAGCTTTTTATTGCCAGTCTTATCTCCTCCTGGTCATCGGACCGTTGCTCTGTCGTCTCACATCCAACTCCTCAATCCAGACAGTAAGAGGAAATGAGGAAAGAAAACTCTCTGAAACAGAAAGACAAAACGGGTCCTAGAAATCTACAGAACGGACAGGCTGGCATCATGACACATGTCCCCTCTTAGCTACGAGGGTCATGTGCGAGCAGGCACTTCGCCCCTGTTGAATGAAGCGGGTGTTCTGATAGAAAACGCGCATGCGTGGACCACTACCACCCTGGTCTTGCTAAACTTGAGCGATAAGGATGAGAGAGAGTACATACAAGTGAGTCCTTCTCTGTCCCTGGTGAAGGCGAGATGCTGAGTGAACTTTTCTGTGTCGTGACAGCTGAGGGATACCCCACGGCTCCCCTCTTCTTTATGGTCAGAAGATGTAACTGGTCATCCCACGAGTAACCGGGGAGGAAATAAACATCGGGGCTGTGGAATGTGAGGTCTATTGCGCACTGAGGAGGATAGCGGGATGGGGTGGGGGGATGCTTTTACAACAGGAAGCCCAGGATGGATGGCTACTCTTAACGAAGTAATCAGTGTGGTATTTCACTTCAGTTGGAGGGAGTCCATTCTCTCCCTCTTAGCCTGGACTCCGAGGCGTAGATTTTCCCCAACCACTTACGGCTGTCGTGTTTTATAGTGATTTCTATGTGTTATGTTTTGGGTTCTCAGCTTAGAACAAGGCTCACCTCTTCTTCAATTTGTTGTTCTCTTTAATACTTCCAACAGTCAGCCAGCCAAGAAACTGTGTGATGGGTCTGAGGCTACGGGGCCCCGCATCACCTTGCCACGCCCTGCCACGCAGCAAGCCCTGACTGCCTGGAAGCATTTAGATTGAAAGAATTAAAAAAAAAAAAAAGAAAGAAAGAAAGAAAAAGAAAAGAAAAGAAACCAAACAAACAATGGCAAATGGTGGGGTCGGGATTGATCTGCCACAGCCACTTCACAAACAAAACTAGGTGACATTGTATATGTTTTTAAAACATTATTATTTTGTCTCTGTAGTCATGAGGATCAAATAGGTTTGAATGACTGTTTATCTATACCCCACATCCAGGGCCAGTGTGGTTTTGAACCTTGAGTCGGCTGACTGAGTTCACCCACCATCTGTCAAACACGACTATTGTCACTTTACAAGCAGAATTACGTTTCATAAAAAGCGCAGCCTTGGGGCTGGAGAGATGGCTCAGTGGTTAAGAGCATTTGCTGCTCCTGTAGGGGCCTCAGGTTTTGGTCCCCAGCACTCACATGGTGGCTCACAATCATCTGTAACCGCAGTTTCCAGGTAATTCGATACATTCTCTGGCCGCTGTGGAATAGAATACAATATCCCCGCCCCCCTTGTAGTTTCTATGACTCTCAAGAGTCTGAACTACTTACACAGTCCTGAGGTGTCTGGGTAACGGGCATGCGCATGCGTGCATATGTACATTTGTACAGGGTCTCCTCGTCTATTTCAGGCTGTCCTCAAGTTTGGAACCTCCCTGCCTCAGTCTCCTGCGTACCAAATTATAGATTTTGCTAGCACGCCCAGCTTGGTTTGCATTTTTGTCCAGTGTTTCTCTGGGTCTGTGTCCAGTCTCTCAAGCAAAATGCAAACCGCTTTAGGTGAGGGGCTATGCTGTGGAATGATACTTGGATTCTAGGGTTGTACAACATTTTTAAATATCTTGAATGTTTAACTAAGAACATGTCTTTCCACATAAATATATTTGCAAATCTGAAAACAGTCTTTTATTAAACCAAACATCTTCAAAAAAAAAAAAAAAAAAAAAAAAAAAAAAAAAAACCTTTTCCTTTAACATGTTATTTTTACAGGTGCTAAAAGAAACAGTGAGGCGGGGAGGAGAGCAGGCACTTGTTGACTTCCAGCTGTGGAGGGAACACTTCTGATTGCTTTCTCCTGAAATAACTGTTTTCATTTTCCTAACAACTCAGAGTCTGGGGTCACTGTCTCACTCATCCTACACCTAAGGAATCCAAGGCAGAGAGCCGACGACATTGCCAAGGTCAGGACAGGACGCCACCCAGGTTCAGGCAGCCGGGCTCGCTCAAAGGGCTCACCCACCACACACACTGCAGCGCATTCACAGGGATGTGGAAAGCCAGAGAAGAAACAGCTGAACTGTAATTAGAGGCCAGAGGAGGAGACGCAGGGACCATCTCAGGATTTCTGCCTGAGCGGTGGTGACTGGTGACGTGGAGAGCGTCCTCTGTGTAACGAAGATGCCGTGTTCTAACGAGAGATAGGAGAATCTGTTAGCCAGAGGTCTATTTTTGGATCTTTATCTTCTGATATTATGAAGAAAAAAATGAAGCCCCCCCCCCCCCCCCATTGCTCTCTGTCTATGGGATCTCTGATTGGAATTATTTGTTTAAGGGTGCACTCCCCAAACTCGGGCTGATGGACTTTGTTCAGTTTTTCATTAAAAGCTGCTTGCACACCTAACAAGTTCTTCATCCCTTTTCACCTTCATAGCTAGGAACTCTCCCGCAGGGGGGTCTGGAGTTCTTGAAATATTTTTAGGTTGCCAGGTTTCTTGTGTGGGCTTCCAGAAAGCCAAATTTTATTTCTGAGCCCTCACAGCCATCCAGTTCTGACTTCTACCTCCTCACTGGATGGCCATAAAATGCTACCTAATTACTGATGTCTGTGGGGCCCTGCGGTATTGGTCTATAGGGTACTGTAGATGCCATAAGCCTCATCAGATGGGAGGATAGCCTCTTCGCCATTTACCTCTCAGGGCCTTGCAATAGGATTCCTCTGTAAGTGTTTGCAAGATGGCATCAGGTGTCATAATTCAACGTGCTCTGAGCATTCCAACAGGGAGGAGAGAGGAGGGCTGTCTCTATGTGGTGGTGCCCATCTCTAAGGAGACCTCCCTAAAAGTCAAAACCTCTTATTGTGTGGTTTCTTCATGCCTGGTGGGAGAAGCAAATCCCCGTAGGCAAGAGACTCGTGTTAGTTCTGTGAAGCACAGTCAAATAAAAGTTCAGAGCTGTTGTCTGGAATTTTAGCTGGGTACTTTCTGATAGTGGATTCTTTAGAAGAAAAATTATTTTTTTTTTCATTTTATTTGTATGAGTTTGCCTGCAGGTGTACTATGTATGTGCAGTGCCTGAAGAAGCCAGAAGAGGGCGTCAGATCTCCTGGAACTGGAGTTATAGGTGGTTGCGAGCCACCATGTGGATGATGGGAACTGAACTCAGGTTCTCTGCAAGAGCAGTAAGTGCTCTAACCACTGAGCCAGCTCTCCAGCTCTCCAGGAAAAAAAATAATTGAACCTCATCTCCTTCTCATTTCCATCCCTCTACCCCTCCCTCTCTTTCTTCTTTTGTTGCCCAGACTGGCCTTGAGTCCACTATGTAGCTAAGGCTGGCCTTGAACCTCTTGACCCTCCTGTCTTCCTTTTCTAAGTGTTGAGGTAGCACCATGCCTGACTAGAAACTATTCTTAAGAAACATAACACATTTATATCTATAATGTAAAGTTATGCACATTTGGATCAACCCTAGGGAGAAACACCATATATAACCCACAATACACTGTAGTCCAATAGAAGAAATTAAGATGAAATACTGTATGGTCATTTCTTTGTTACAAGTCAAGGAAATTATATAACTAGCCATTTGTTGGCTACCAGTTTATCCTCTAGGGTTAAAGCCGAGTTACATAAATTTTTAATGTTTAGAAACTGGAGAGATGGCTCAGTGGTTAGAGCACTTGTTGTTCTTACAGAGGACTGGGATTGGGTCCCAGCACCCCCATGGTGCACAGCCATCTGCAACTCCAGTTCCAGGACATCTTATGACCCCTTCTGGTTTCTGTCAGTATTGCATGAATGTGATCCACATACATGCAGGTAAAACATTCATACACATAAAATAAATAAATCTAAAAAAAATCCTAGTGTCTGGGACTTGGGAAAGAACTGTGCATAGAGCTGAAAGGCTGTTGGTGTACAAGCAGTGATGGGGAAGGAGGGGAATGCACTACCCTGGGCTTTCCATTGCCTTCATCACCGTATCTAGCACACACGGATTTGCCACACTTCTCTCCAACGGGGGCAGGTTAGAAAGGAGGTGCTCCTGTATGGATCATGAGTGTCCCTCAAAAGTATAGTGGTTAAAAGCTTGGTGCCAAGTCTGTGACACTATTGGGAACTGGTGGAATGCTTAGGAGACAGGGAGGAGGTTGGGCCATTGGGGATGTGACTTTGAAGGACTAGTGGGACCTTGGCCCCCTTTTTTTTTCTGTTGCTGCTTCCTGGATGTCATGACATAAACAGGCATCTCCTGTCATACGACATCACCATGGTGTTCCAGGCCTAAAGCAACAAGACCAAGTAATGGTGGCCTGAAACCAGGGAATCCACGAGTCAGAAAAACCTTTCCTCTGTTTAAGTTAATCGTTTCAGGCTTTTAAAAATTTGGGTTATTTTTTGTGGGGGAGGCATATACCACTACACATGTGTAGAGGTCAGAGGGTAAGCCTTCAGAATTGGCTTTCCCCTTCTGCACGCGGGTTCTGGGAACGGAAGTCACATTGTCAGGTACTGCACCGAGTGCCCTTCCCTGCGGTCCTGTTGGGCCTGACTCAGACATTTGATCACAGCAATGGAAAGCTGCCCTGTATGGGAGGCCTGCTGGATACTGTAATGGAAGGTTTTAGGACCACTGTGGTTCGGGCTCAGGTCCAGTTTCCGGATCTCTTTCCTAAGTGACCTCGGACATGCTAAATTATGTCCTCTGCATCTGCAACAAGATCCCCCCAGCCCCAGAACTACAAGCTATGTTCTTTTAAAAGTTGAGATCAGTAGTCATGGAAAACACAAATGTGGTGTCTATAGCAGCAGTCACGAGCCTAAGCTATACATCGGAGTAGACCAGAGACTTTAAGTAGTAAATTCCAGTTCTTCTCCAACCCAAAGGTTAAGTTATAATAGGTCAGTTTGATGACGATGACGTTGAGGCTCTGCTCTGACAGAACTATTAGTACTAGAATTATTACATTAGGCTATGTCCGTGAGGTTATTTCCAGAGGTGATTCTGTTAGAGGGCTTCTCCCTGTAAATGTTTCAATCCATGGATACAGTTCTGTGTGATAGTGACAGTAGGCACGGGGCCTGAGAGAGAGAAATACATCACTGGGGATGTGTCCCTGTAGCTAGGTCTCAACCTGGTCCTTTCTTCCACTCCATCTTTTCTCCCTGTTTCCTAGTTATCCATGAAGCAAGCAGATGTCATCTGAATCGTTCTCCCATTGCCATGATAGTCTAAGTATGTGGAGCCAAAAACCTATGGAAAGAACCCTCTGAAATTACTGGAGGGATGGATCGGTGTCTGCTGCTCTTACAAGAAGATCTAGGTTTGATCTCTACCTAATCTATGAGGTAGCTCATAATCCCTGTAGCCACCTGTAACTACAGTCCCAGGGGATCTAGCGCCCTCTTCTGGCCTCCATGGGCACTGCATGCACATAAGTCATATATACATACATGCAGGCACCCACATGAAAATAATGAATTAAAAAAAAAATCATTCTTGCCTTTAAGTTCTATCAGGCATTTTGTCACAGTGGCGATAAAGTAAATAATTTAGGGTGGAGTCTAGACATGTATTCACCTGACGTTCCCCAAGGGCTACAACAGCAAGACTCATGCGCCCCCTCCTGACACTGGCCCTTGTCAGCCACCTGTAGAGTTGATAGACAAAGGGAGCCGTTTTATAGGTAATAACACGCTGTGAAATGAATGAATGGTTGCAATAAGATGTGCTGAAGGAACAAAGGGAGGGAGGGTAAGTATTGCTCCCAATGGTTAGAAAAAGTGACTAGTACTTGACACCTCTGACGTCCAGGTCTGCTGCACTGCATTTCACAGACAGCACCTGTGATGTCCCCACAACTGTGTGCATCGTCTCTAAGGAAAGAAAGGAAGCTGTGGGTGGCCGGTTACTGAGTCCAAGATCACAGATTGACAGCTAGTGCCTTGGGGTGAGAATCCAGGTTTCTGGCTTTGACTGCGTTTATACACTGATGTTTGTAGGGTGTCTCTGCAAACACCAGGGCCAGCAGAGTGTTGATCCATGGGAAGGAAGAAGGACTTTTGGTTCAACGTAACTCGACTGAGTTGTTGATTCAACTCTGAGAGTCTGACCATATTATTTATCTTAGGAATATTTAAGCGCAGTGTAATTTGGTGAAAACCATTTCTCGATGATGACTAACTCAATCCTTTATGTACAATAAAGCTTCAGACACGACTACGCTGAAACTCTTTGTAAAGCACATGTAGCATCTTCCGTAGAGATGGGTGAATAAAAGGCTGGGAGCCAATGTGATTTATGGCCTGGCGACATTTGCACTATCTGTGTTGGCTGAGAGCACCAAGCCCTCTCCCAGGCCTTCATCACGAGCTTGTTTTTCTCATCGATCTATCTGTCAGACAGATATCTTTATGGAAGAGATGCCCTTGTCTGTTTAAGATTCTTGGTCCCTCATGGAGGCGGATGTTCACATGTCTCTGCCAGTCAAAGATAGTTGATATATCTAGGTTGGGTATTAGGTTACACTTCTGATTGGTATTGAGCATTACCAAACTTATAAAACCTTGGGCTAACATTAAAAAATTGTATAAAAGCAAAAAGGAGATGGGGGCATGGGGTAGGGGTTTTCTAGGGAGGGGAAATGGGGAAAGGGGATGGCATCTGAAATGTAAATAAAATATCCAATAAAAAATAAATTTTAAAAAAGATTCTTGGTCCCTTAGTGCTTAATCTGTACATCCCACAGCTGCTATGACAGATTACAGTTGCAAGTAGTTCCTGTCACCCATGGACACACACATAGCCTTGCTTTCCTTGGCTCCAAAAATGGGGCCTAGTACTCCTAGAGCTCTGAGGTTATGAAGAGGTAAAATACACTCAGGAGCACAGCTCGGTGGAAGCTACCGGTATTGGGAATCAGAGGGGAAGCCGCAGCGGTGTGAGGGGTGCTTCTGTCCCGCAGTGGGGTTATAGATGGTCACAGTGTGAAGTGTTACCCACAGCATGCTCTGTGTCTGGTTTTGGGTTGGTCTCTTCATTGTGTTGTCAGACAGGATTGAGGAGCTGACCTCAGCTGACTGGGCATCCTAGGGTTAAAAAAGTATCTGAGGGGAAGACACTGGGTCTATTTTAGTTTCAACTGCCTCTCCACGGCTGTATTCGGGGATTTTCTGGCTTAAAATAGTACCTTAATGCCCTTCAAAGTCCACAATGTGCCCTCTTACCTCATTTGGGCTGCCCGGGGCCAGGATTAGCAATGGGGGTTGGGGCGGGGGTACTAAAAAAAAAAATCATCTTTGAAAGAGCAGGATTCTCCCTTGCTGTACACAGGACCTTCTGTCAGAGTGCAGACCTGGGTTAGCATAGCACCGTCTGAGGTTTATAAGAGTTGAAAACAGGGAAATAATTCACAGGCAGGGTGCATGAAATGAGTTCTTTCAACGCACCGTCAGGGGACAGCCCGCCATATTTAGCTGTAGGTGGAAGATGTGTTTTTAAATGACAAATGTCCACCAGAGGCTGGGGGTTTTCTGAACACTCTGTCTCCAGTTGGTGGCGCTGTTTGGGGAAGTGTTGAGGCTTTGCTGGAGAAAGTATGTCACTGATGGTGGGCTTTGAGAGGCTGACTCCTTACCCCACTTCCAGTTTGCTCTCCCGGCTTTCTGAGTGTGGTTGAAGGTGCAGCCTCTCAGCTGTCTGCTCTGGCTGCTGTGCCTCTCTGTGGACACTCGCTCTGGAATCACAAGCTGAAATGCACGCCTTCTTCTTCAGATGGTCCTTGGTCCTGGCGTTTTATCACAGCGAGACAAGAGCGACTATTTCGAGATGGTTAAACACAGGCCATTTCCACCTATTTCTTATTTAGTGCCCCAGAGCACTTTCCAGCCCAATACTGTGTCCACAATTGATTTTCTTTAAATGTTGAGAATTTCATCGGCTACTTATATGTTCGTCTGTCCGTTTTATATTCTGAATTTATGCCGGTCATTGTGATGGGGCTGAGGGTACAAAATTGCTAAGAATGGTCTCCATCTCTAGGGCTATATTATTTGACCAGGAAACCAGAGAAGTGAGCTGGTAATTGAAATCAGCATAAGATGGGGCTGGGTCCATGGTTAAGACATTGACTGCTCTTCTAGAGGACCTGGGTTTGATTCCCAACACCCACATGGCAGCTAAAGACCCTCTGTTAATCCAGTACTAGAGCATCTGGTGCCCTCTTCTGGCACCCACAACTACTGCATGCACGAGGTACATTTACATGCAGGCAAAACATCCCTCCATAAAATAAACAAGAAATAAAACCTTGAAAAGAAAAATTAAATCTGCATGTACGTTATAAGGACGGTGGGGGAGACATGGGTACTATGGAGCGCAAGAAAGAAGACCAGGGGTTATGTAATGTCAGTGTCCAAACAGTCTTTCAAGGCAAAGAGGTGGCCAAGTGAAAAGGTCCTTCACGAGAAGATGAGTGTGAACACAGACAAGTAGCACGAGGAGGCTGGGAAACAGAAAGCAAGGAGGAGCTAGCAGGGCCACATGATTAGCATCCGCTGCCCCATCTCAAGGGTCCGGTGGCGTTCTGAATCCATTAGAGCACATGGTGCCCAGTGAGGGTGAATGGGGTTTTATAGACCTCATGTTTCGTTTCGGCAGATGGTTTAGGTCATCTGCACGCACCTCTTGTATCTAGGTGTGAACTAAGTACAGGGGCTGACAGCTTTAAAGCAAACTTGTTTGAGTGCTGTTCCACAGACCACACAAGCACTGTGGCCGGGGTCACATCTGAATATCTTATTCTGGCACCGTTTGTGGGAAAGGTTTGAGGCATAAGGGCAAATGCCTGGGCAGTTCTCCTTCACAAGGGGGAGAGAGCAGTGTGGAGAATGTCAGGTCGGTGGATGAGAGAGGGAGCACATGACTTAAGATCAAGGATCTGCCAAGCCCGCCCGCCCAGTACCGCCTGCAGACACAGGGATGAGAAGCAAATCTCTAGCCTTCCCAAAGCAGCTATGATGTGGGCCTGTGACGGAGGGCTGACCACTGTCTCCAGCCATTCCTGCCTGTGGGAGACAGACTGGGAGATGGCCAGTGATCCTCCATCTCCTGTGTTCTCCCTCTCCCTTGAGGATGCATGGGATCTGAGCTGGCTTTTACCAACAGACCAACAGACTCATGGCTTCCATGAGTATACTACCTCAGAGCCCAGCTTTTGTCTGCTTAGAAAGTCTAGCTCATGGCTGGCTTTGATGAAGCACGCCGCCATGCTACAAGCCACTCCACTGAAGACACTCCAATAGCAAAGAACTGAGAAGTGCTCCGGCCGGTGCCAAATATTGACGGGAAGGAAAGGAGGTGGGTTCTTTAAGCTGGAAGAAAAGGATGTTAACGAGCAACAAGAGACCACCTGAAAGTAGAAATCTCACAGTCAGACTCAGAATATCTATAACTGAGGTAGGGTGTGCACATCAGTGTGTCTACTAAATACTAATTTAATTATTAATTATGAGATTTAATAGAGCATTAAATGCCCAACAATTAGTTGTTCAAATATTAATTAGTAACAGTAACTATCAAATATAGTCTACTAGTTTAACTTTCATAGTAAAACCCTATGATAAAAAAGGAAACAAAGCCTCCCTATACAGAAAACCACTTAATCACAAGCAGAAGAGAGTGAGGAAGGGCAAATGGCCCTACAGAACGAAGACACCATTAACAAAAGGGCAGGGGAAAGCTCTCATTCACCGGTGATAACCTTGAATGGAACCGGAAGAGTATTGCGTATGTGTATACATATACAAAAGAATTGTATATGTTTTCAGCAACTAAAGTGGATATCCTAAATCTCTGCTTACCAACATGGATGAATCTCAAAAGCACATGATCTTGAACAAGCAGAAAAAGGCAACTTTAAGGAAGCATTAATATAAACTGGGTATAGTGGTCTAACTTTCAATCCCCGCATTTGAGAGGCAGAGGTAGTGGGTCCCTGAGTTTGGTGCAAGCCTGGTCTACATAGTGGGTTCCAGGTCAATCAGAGCTGTGCAATGAGATTGTCTCAGTCCTATGTCAAAGGGAACGCTATTGATCATCAAGTGACATGGGATGGTCAACTTGAGCAGGGTGGGTAATAAAAAATTATAATTATAAAATAATTCTAAATATAATTATATAAAACTTGACAACGTGCAAAACAACACTATTGGATGCCTATGATATAGCAAATCCGCTCTTGTCACTGTAAGTAAGCATGCCACTTTAAGCAGTTTGGTTCTGTGCAGTTAGGAAGAAGCTTATCAAGAGAACCTCAAATCCAACCCTGACTGGATAAGCAGTGTTTGCAGTAGATCTGTCGATGGGTCCTTAGCTGTAGCTAGTAAGTTCATTTTAGTGCTATGAACATCTGCTCCCCTCTGTGATGGGGCAGAAACCCCACTGGGACTGCCTGCTCAGGCTCTCTCTGCCACGGGCCCCAGCTGCAGCCTTCCGAGCTTCTAGTAACTCCAGCACTAAAAGGCACAGGGGTCTTGGGTCACACAGCTGTGGATCCTATCCTGCATGGATTTGACCTTGCTCAACAGCCTCTTGAGTGGGTCAGTCCTTATCCCACAGGGAGCATTTTTGAAAATCAAGTGACCCAGTCAAATGGGCAAGGGGAGGTGTGTGAATACATTAGAATCCTCAGAGCCCCCCAGACACCTACAGCTGCTTTACATTTGCACACACACAGGCTGCGGTGGACATTCCTCAATAGCCCCGGGTGTGTTACCAAACTATAATCCTCCCAAGAACTTTGCTGACTCTGGCATCCTGTGTCGGATGCCCTCCCGGGCTTCTCTCCTACGTAGACTTGTGCATCTTCTGGGTAAAAGACCCAGAGGCCTGCACTATGTCACCTGTGTAACAAAACCTTCACGCAAAAGCTAGGAATGCTAACAGAGCAAGGACCCTGGCCACCATCCTGTGACAAGCAGGCTGGGAAGGCAACGGTCAGAGTGTACTCAGTTGTCCATTATAGGTGAATGGGAGTCGGTCTTGGCATCCAAGAATACTATCCAAGGGAATACTAGAGGAGGCGTGCGCCAAGGCTCCACACAGAGTGGAAGGAGCCCATCGCTTGCACTAATTGTTTCTTCAGCAACAGCGATGGCTCAGTGGCCTGGATGGGGCCACTGCCTTATTCAGCTCTCTCCGTGATTCTTCTCCATGAGTCTCGGACTTCTGTACTAGCCACACCAGCCTGTGGCGAGGGCTTCGGCCTGGGCAAATAAGATACATCCTTTTCAATTTCTTAATCATTTCTGTGATTGCTAAGGCTTCGTTTCCTATCGCCAAGGCTTCCTGTGTTGGACATCGACCATCTTATGGGGAGCGAGCCCCTCTGCAGGCTCCACCTTCATGCAAGCACACTTTCTTTACAGGCAAAGGATCTCCAACTGGAATACAGGCTACATATCTGGGGTGCCCCATCTGCAGTTTACTTTTTTCTGTAGTGGGTTCAATCTTGAGGGGCCTCTCATGGCTAATCAGCTTATGAGAGAATATTTAGCAAAAGCAATCCTTAAATGGGGGGAAGGGGCTGTGGCTCACGGTTTATTTAGTGATAGTTCATGGTGTTGGGGAAGGCGTGCAGCTGGAGAGTGGCTTGTGGCTGAGGTGCCTGGAGCTTGAGGCGGCTCACTTACCTCTCAGAGGCTGACTGAGAAGCAGCACTCTCGGGCTAGGGTGGGGCACATGGGGGGAGGGTGTGCGCCTAGAACCCTCTAGGCCCCACAGCTGGAGCTCTCAGGCAGGGAAGCGGGGCTGGGAGGAGGAGGTGTGGACCGATGGCTGTTGTATCTATAATCCTCTGATCCTGCCCCTGCATAATCAGTTCTACCATCTTCCCAAGACAGAGCCAGTGGCTGGGGACCAAGTGTTCAGACCTGCTGACCTGTGGTGGGCATTTTGCATTCAATGTAAGACACGGTGCATTGGGGGAAAATGGATGAAGATGAGGTTGGTAAGTGCTGTTCAAATTCTTCACTGCCAGGAAGGGTTTTTAGATGTGAAATTTGAGGAGAGAGTTGAGAAAGGAGTGAGGCATCCTGAACATGAGGAGAGAATCCCAAAGAGAAGGGACTGACACACTGTTTGTTCCAATAGTTAGCCATTTAGGAATAATTCGCGGGAGCCCGCATTCAGGACTTTGTATCATCGGTATACATTGATATACATTGATATACACTGGTATACATACACCACTAAGACCACAAATCCACCAGACAAACTAGAGCTAAGAAAGGGGCTAGAATTTTCCTCCCAAACCTCTCACTCCAAATTCTCCATAGCTGGAGGACACCAGAAAAACAAGACAGCAAAGGACTCAGGGTGGAAGACGCTGCCTGGGTGGGGATCTTCCGGGAAGGGACAATGGATACTCAGCTAGGCTGATCCTTCTCTCCCACTGAGATTGGAAATGGTCTGGGATGGGGGTCGGTTGGCAAAGCACTGCTGCCTATGAATAGAAAACCCAATCTCAAGCTGCTTTGCTGGGAGGTGCCACCTTCACTGGACCAGTGGGTGTACTGAGAGGCGACATGCTTCTCAGCTCTCAGCTTCTCAGCTCAGTGAAAGACAGTCTGTGTGTCACAAACTAAGTAACAGTTGCCAATATTTGCCCTAGTGATTCCTCTACTAATATATTAACTTTGGACAGGGTACCAGAAGACCTAACCACTGTTTTCAACAGAGCTACCAGCCTTCAGAGTCATCGAGATCTGGATCCCGTGAGTTGTGTGTCCACGGCACTCCAAAGTTTAGTACCTGTCTTACTTTCTATTGCTGTGAAGAGACACCATGACCACAACTCTTAAAAAGGAAAACATTTAACTGGGGCTGGCTTATAGTTCAGAGCTTTGGTCCGTCATCACCCAGGCAGCTGGAGAAGGAGCTGAGAGTTTTACAACTAGATCTGCAGGCAGAAGGAAGAGAGAGTGGCACAGGGCCTGGCTTGAGCTTCTGAAACCTCAAAGCCCACCCCCTGTGACGCACTTCCTCCAACAAGGCCACACCCATTCCAACAAGGCCACACCTCCAATAATGCCACTCCCTACTAGTCTATGAGGGTCATTTTCATTCAAACCATCACAATACTCATTTACCAGCCTCAAATCCTGGGTTTTCTATTCGAACTTTTAAGCTTGTATAAATACAAAACCGCAAATAAAGAGAACTCTCACAAACTACTGCCAAAAAGGTTTTTTTAAAGTTTATTTTGGCACACCTAGGAAATATTTTAAATTCTTAACATAGGAGGCTGTTCTTTTCCCAGGAATGTGTGACTGAGTCTTGTCTCTACTGGCATACAAATTAACATAGTAAGTGTGTGTGTGTGGCGAGAGCACAAGCCTCCCTTTGAGTAGTGCAGTAATGCAGGCCTGGGGAGTTGAGCTGTGCATTCCTCTCCAGTCTGTAATCCTCTCATCTACTTGCAAGAAAAGATTGGTAGCACCCAAGACAAGACTAGTATTTAAAGATCTCTTTGGCACTGCGGTGTGAATGTGGAGATCTGAGCATAAATTTGAGGAGATGGTTCTCTCCTTCTATCTTGCTTTGAGGCAGGGTCTCTCTTGTCTCTTGGCTGTGCCGAGCACTCAACCTTCTGGTAGGTTTTCCCAGTTCCACCTCTTGTCTGGCTATGGGAGTGCTGGGATTACGGATACACACCACCACATCTGGCTCTTTGACATGGGTTCCAGGGCTCAACAAAACACCTTTACCTACTGAGCCAGCTCCTGGCGCTCCTTAGCATTTGAAGTCTGTCTCCTGCATGATCAAGTAACCTTTCCTCTCTGGGTACCCAGTACTAATGGTTTTCTTCCTTCTTCTGCCCTCTTCCTATCTGCTCCTGGTGAGAATGAAGTATCAGAATGCTGAATCTTCATATGTGTGAGGCAGGTCAGACTCCACATAAGTCTCAGGTCAGCCCAGGCTCTGGGGACAGCTGCAGGAGTCTCAGGTCAGCCCAGGCTCTGGGGACAGCTGCAGGATCGTTAGCAGCACTCACACAGGCTGCGCCAGACCTGGGGTCCAACAGTGGTTTGACTGTCATAAAACAGGGTCTCGTTTGTCATAAGCCTGAAGTTTAGAGTGATTCCACGTGTTAGTTCTGGCTCCTTGGCACCTATTTAAGACATGTTTTATACTATGGTGGAACTGCTTATGCCACTTGGTCTGATGGCACAGTAGGAAATGTTATTTTATTTCACAATGCTTGTTGGCAAAGAAGAAACCAGAGGATTTAGTGTAAGGCATTGAATGAACAGATGAAGACTTTATAAAGGAACCTGTACATATTAAACACAGAGGCAGTTGTGGCCTCTAAGTTTGCAGAACCGAGATAGGAAAGGAGGTTGGGGTTATCAGAGCCCAGGAGCTTGGAGGAGGGCGTGGGGCAACAGGGCTAGAACTTAGAGACCCTGCCTGTTGAGCAGATAGCTTGGGGCCAAGGGTGGAGAAGAAAGACTATGCTGCAGCCAGGAGACCTGGCATCAGGCTCACAGGGCCGTGCCAGGTGGGGGGATACACACCTCCTCCAGCCTTGTGCCTCACCCCCCAATGCCCCTGGTAGGCAGCAAAGGAGAAGCATGCTTTGTCAGTTCTGCCTTTACCAACACAGTGGGAGGTTTGAAGACAAAACCAGTAAACGGCTCAGTAACTTCCAAAGTTACCTTAACTTTGAGAACATTTGAAATATTAGAATGCTGTGACAGGAGCACACACGTATTTAATCCCAGCATTTGGGGATGCCGAGGCAGGAGGACCCCAACTTTGAGGCCAGTCTGGTTCACATAGTTCCAGGCCAGCTACGTGAGCTCCATTGAGCTGATGACCTATGACTTGTAAGCAGGCCAGGACCCAGTGAGAGAAACTGCTCCTGCTGTGGACAACACCACGTCCCAGCACTGAGTGCTCCTTCCCACTGCCTCCTCTCACAGACACATGACCAGCCAGGGACACCTCTGCTGAAAACATGTGGGTTTTCCCCCAAACTCAAAGGATCTGTACATTAAGAGGCTACAGGTGTTTCATATACAGTTAGTGCCATTTATTTCTGCTTTTGCTTTCTTACCTATAGTCAACAAAGGTTCATAATATTAAATGGAAAATTCCAGAGACAAACAAAAAAAATTTTTTTAATAGGGTCTCACTATGTAATCCTAGCTTACCTGGAACTCAATATATGGGCCAGGCTGGCTTTAAACTCAGAGAGATCTGCCTGCCTCTGTCACCTAAGCATTAAAGGTGTGGGCCACCCAAGCCCCATATAATGTACAAGTTTTAGATAACTTTATTGTAGTATCATTATTCTAGTCTATTATTATTGTTAATCTCTTATGGCTAATTTATAAACTAAACTCAATCATAGTACATCTTTGGAGAAAAAAAAAAAAAACAAGCATACATGATTTAGCACTACCCACTGGTGGCCTTTGTACAAAATCTTCTATGAACAAGGAAAACAATCATAGTCCTATGGGGAGGCACTCGAAGAAAACTAAGGTACTACCTGTAAAAACACTGCGAGGCTTGAGAGATCGATCAGTTGAAGGGTTTCCTGAACAAGTTTGAGCACTCAGGTTTGAGGGCTCAGAACCCACAAGAAAAAATCCAGGCCTGATGGTGAGCTTGTAATGCCAGCTCCAGGAGGGCAAGACAAGTGGATCTCTTGGGACTCACTGGCTAGCCAGGCCAGCTTGGTGAATTCCAGGCCAGTTTGAGACAAGAGACCCTGTCTCAAAAAACGAAGGTGTACAGTACCTGAGGAATGATACTAGAGGTGACTTTTGGCCCTTTGTATGCATGCGTGCACATGTGTACCCAAACACACATGCCATATGTCTGTCTGTCTGTCTGTCTGTCTGTCTATGATGGTATTTGAAGAATACCCAGAAACATAAAGAAAAGCTTGAAATAATAGTAAAGAGCACATTGATAAGAAACAGATGAGTTATCACCAGGTAGAATGGACAGGAGGTTTCTTGATAAGTGGTGGGAGATTCTGTGAGCAAAGAGAAGGGAGAGACGATCAGGAAGAGAAATGCCATCCATATGGGAAGGGTTTGTGTAAATCATTCTAGGACAGGCAGAATGTTGATGGTGGCTACCTAGGTGAACAGAAGCAAAAGAATATAACCAGGATGCACAAGCCCTGCTTGGCGTGTGTGACTCTGCACCTTGGGGGTCAGGACCAGGGAGAGAAGTGTGAGCATCTGTTAGAATTCAGAGGAGAAACCCTGGAAATGCGATAGGTGTGGAGATGTGACCTTTGGAACTGGTAGAGGAGTTGGGGAATAGTACAAGGACAGATGGGAAGCTCTAAAGAGAGCAAGGGTCATAGGTCACCACAATGGGTGATCAGCATCATCAAACTCTAGAGGCCAAGATGACCAAGATCCCAAGAGACACAAATGTATGACTGCACCAGAAATGAAATGGTATGTCTCCTTATAAAAGCGATAGGTTAATTAACGTTAATTTTCAACCCTGGTTTTGGGGCTGGGTTTGTATAGTGCTAACTATCACTTTTATGGTACAGAGCATGTTGGTTTGAATGAGAGTGAACCCCATAGGCTCCTATATATTTGAATGCTTGATCTCCAGTTGATGGAACTGTTTGGGAAGGATTCGGAGGTGTGGCCTTGTTGGAGGATATGCATCACTGAGGATGGGCTTTGAGGCTAAAGACCCACAGTGTTCCCAGTTCTCTATCCCTCTCCCTCTTCCCCTCCCCCTCCAGTTCCTCCTCCCCATCTCTTCCCCCTTCTCTTCCCCCTCCTCTTCTCCCTCCCTTTCTCCTCCCCCTCCCACCCCTCTCTCTGTCTTTTGGTTGTTGTTGCTCTCAGCTACTGCTCAAGTGACTTGTCTGCTGCCGTGCTCCCAGCCACAATGGTCAAGGACTAATCCTCTGAAACTGTTAGCTAGCTCCCAGTTAAATGGGTTCTTTTATAAGTAACTTTGGTCATGGTGTTTCTTCACAGCAATAGAACAGTAACTAAGACACAAAGTGGCCAGTGAAAATAAGAAAAGGTTTCTTGTTGGCTCTTACTCCTTCAAAGCTCTCTTTGGCAGCTTTGCCCACTCCTTTGAGAGCTTTGCCCTTTGTGGCGTTCCTGGCTATGCCTCAGTGACTCATGGTCTTTGAGACCATCCACCCCAGCTCACATGAGCAGCTGTCTGCTGACTTGCTGTCGCCCATTCTCAAAGGCTTGTCCTGCTAAGCTGATTTTCTGGGATCCTGGCCCTGAAAACTAAGGCAGCTAGGCATCAGAACTTTGTCTAGAGTCCTTTTCATGGCTGCAGATTGTACTACAACCCTGGCCAGCTGCCTTGCACAGACCGGGGATGATCACTAGGGAAACTATAGGAGAGAGGGATGGATCAGCCCCTCGTTCCTGCTTCAAAAACGTGGTCAGCTGGGAGCAGATTCCTATCACATTCTCCAGGAATGGACAATCTACATGCTTGTTACATATGCAGAGTTGGTCGACAGGGCCAAGCGCTGCTTCTCCAAGGGTGTCATTCTGCTTTAGATTTTGTCCTGGACCTTACAAGTTAAATGCTGTTGTTTCTCTCTAAGCTAGACAAGCACAGAGTTCTGATTTTCTTTCTTTCTCTTCAGAACAGACCCTAGCTGTTTTCATCTGCTTTCCCACGTCTATTAGATAACCCCACTCTCAGTGATATATGTGGTAAGAGTGTTAATTACTGAAGTCACTGTGAAGGTAGACTGACAGCTCATGTGCACAGGGACTAAATCAAACAATATGGGGATATACACTATGGTGTGAAAATATCGGGTTTGTGTGTGTGAGTGTGCGTGTGCGTGCGAACATCTGCATGCATAATGGCAGCCAGAGGAGCCTTAAATGCTGTTCAGGTGTACTAACTGGCCTGGAACTCATCAAATAGGCTAGGTGTGGCCCTCCACGTAGTCCCCCCCCTCCCCAGGGATTATACAATTGAGCTGCCACACCTAGCTTTTTCACCCTGCTTCTGGGCACTGAACTCAAGACCTTGCTGTGTTTTCAAAGGAATCGTTTTAAGGACTGTGCCATCTCCATGGCCCCTGGTGTGTGTGTGTGTGTGTGTGTGTGTGTGTGTGTGTGTGTGTGTGTGTGTGTGTGACTATCGTAAAGGCTGGCCCTAGAGTTCCTTTGGGGAAGGCATTTTGTCTATGTAGGAAAGCACCCTGGTAACCAGGTTAGCAATAGTAAAGAGAAGGGGGGGGGGGCTGGGAGATGGGAAATACTGTGTAAAGAGAGGAAGAAGATGGGAGACAGCACTGTAGAATGCTGGGCAGGGCTGAACTGTAGCTTCTGCTGGAGGAATGGGAGTTGGTGGGTGAAATGCCACGGGGTGGGGCAAAGGACTTTTAAGAGGAAAAATTTCTAATTTTAGGGGTATGTGCGAGTGAGCATTTTATAATTAAAAAAAAAAAAAACAACTAACTTACTCCAGACCTCCAGAAAAAAGGTGTTTTGCAAACAAGCAAAGGGGGTTGATTTCAGAGGTGGAGGGGAGGAAGCAGAGTTGCAGGTACGATGTAAGTCTTGAGTGCTCAGAGAAAGGACTCTGAGCTAGAAGTGACCCTGATTCTGTGTCCCCCATAGACAGTACAGTCTTAGAGAGGATTAGGCTACCCCACAGAGGTGGGCAAAAGGCTGGAACCAATTGGAAGATCTCTGTGATATGGTGACTCTGGTGATGCAGTAGCTTGCTTTTTCAACTTTTTTCTCTGCCCCACCATTTGAGACTATCTTACCTTGTAACCCTGGTTGACCTCCAATTTGAGGTAAGTGTCCTGACTTACTGAGCCTCCCATGGTCTGAGATTAGAGGTGTGAGCCACTACCCCCGACCCCTGCTCCATCATAATTTATCTCTTCGTTTCTTCCACAGATTCTCATACATCCCAAGCTGGCCTTTAATTCTTTATGTAGCCGAGGTTGGTCCTGAACACTTAATCCTCCTGCTTGCATTCTCCTGAATGCTGGGTTATAGAGGTGAGCCGCCACTCTCAGTTTATATGGTGCATGCCAGGTACACTCTCCAACAAACAAGTTACACCCTCAGCTCTAATTTAGTTTTTTTTTTTTTTTTTAAATTTTTGTTTTGTTTGCTTGTTTTCAAAACAGGGTTTCTTTGTGTAACAGTCACTGGCTGACCTGAACTCAATTTGTAGACTGGGCTGGCCTCTGCCTCCCAGTTGCAGGGACTAAAGGCAGTGACACCGTGCCCGCCTGACCTAATTTCTTAAGAGGCATTATGAGAAAATATTAAGGACAGTAATTCACTTTCTCTCTCTCTCTCTCTTTTTTTTTTTTTTATTAATTTCTTAATTTCCTAAGGCAGTACATTCCTGTTGAGGTAAATTTATATACAATAAAATGTACATATCATACTGGTTCTATTCTATGAGTTTTGATAGCTACAGACACTTCCCTGACCTAAACCTTTACGAAAATATAGCACTTTTTAATCGGTACAGGACAACTTTCCCCTCGGCCAACACACCTTCTAGCCAAATATTTTGACTTTTATCCCGATTGGATTAACTAGTATCTGAAAGCTATTGTGTGAGGTGCCAGCCTTTTATACTGTTTCATCATTATAAAAGTTTCTCTCAGGAACACAGGGATAGATCCATTTTGCAGACTAAAACGTCAGAGCAGGTTGGTAAGGTGCTTTGAATCATCGGCTACCGACCAGTTTAGCCAGGAAGCTGTGTGAGAAGCCCAGGTTGTTAATCCCGGCCCACGCTACACTTGACGATCCCGGAGAGCACCCAATGTGTACCTAAGACACCGTGTAGCTTCGAACTCAGTGGGTGGGGATCGGTGCCATTTATGAGTTCTAAAGAGTCCCGAATCCACTTGTAAGCTGTGTGCACACGCCATCTTCTGAAACGGCTCGTTCTCACTCCACTCCCTGGAGGATAGCAGGAGGGGGCTGCGAGCGGCCTCCAATCTACGGAGCTAGCTCAGCAAGAACGCCTTAGGAGCAGCGCTCTGCCGCCGCACACGTCCCGCCCGGATGCGGCAGGTGCAGCACGCCCCACCTAGGGTCTCGGGTTCCCCATCCTGTGGGGTGAGGGCTCAATGTTCGCACCACTAGCCCCTGCGCATCCTTCCCCACAGTCCCGCTACCCAGCGCTGACTCAGCCCCACGCCCTCCCCGCAGTGCTGCCGCAGCTGCCATGGCAACCGTGAGCCACCGTCTCTCCGCGCAGGCCGCGAACTAACGGACTCTGGACGGCGGCTAGCGGCGCCCCGCCTCCTCTCCCCTCTCCTTTACAGCCTTGACCGGCAGGATCTAAGTGGTGAGCCCGAGGGGCCGGGCGTGACCGGGAGAGCCTGGGTGCGGAGCCCAGGTGGGCAGTCCTAGTCCGCAAGCCCTTGGCCGCTGACACCAGGCCGCTCCCCCGGAGGAGAAGCGGGAGAGCCGGGCAGACAGTAGCACCGGTCGCAGGGTATCATGGATCTTGTAGTTCGGTGGCTCCTCAGGCTCGCCGCCTTGGCTGGGTGATTCGGGCCGAGAACTACAAAGCCCAGGGGTCCGGAGTGCGGCGACAGACTGATTTATTCCGAGCTGCTCCGATGGTGTTTAAGTGGCTCTTTGTCTGCAGGGGACTCCGGGGTGGTCGCTGGATTGGGCTGTGTGCGTCGGGCGGGGGTAGCGCAGGTGAGCCTCAGTGCTGCGCTCCGGCGGGGCAGCGGCTCCACACGCGGCCCCGCCCCATCGCCACCGCGCGGGGCCTGGGCCTCCTAGGGTGCTGCCTCTCGGTGCAGAACCGTATGTATGGCGCAAGGTCTATGCGAGACCCGACAAAGCCGTCATTAAAAGGCCTTTGCCTTTCCCCGTGAATTTCTAGGTATTTCTGTTTATTTTTCAAGTACCTCGGAGCTGTTGGCATATTAAACCCATTCATTAGCGTGTGTTCAGAGGACAATAATATTTAAAAGGACAAGTGTGAAAGCTGATGAAAGATATTACTGTTACTTGGTGGTGTCTGATATATATAATTTTGCATTTTAGCTGTTAAGGTTCAATGTCATAGAGTAACACCCACCCCTTCCGTCTCCACTCTCCACTTATATCAGCCTGAATGTTGCCCACACATATTTTGATTCTACTTTGAAGACCAGTTAAACTTTAAATGGCTAGTTAATTTTTGCCCTTTTCTGCAGAGTGTCTTTAGTATTT